>NC_091299.1:41579310-41626810 GCF_038502225.1 Cherax quadricarinatus | reverse complement strand
ATTCCAGCTAGAGACAGGTACTATTGACCCCATGAAACTCAAACTAGGTGAATATTACTTGCGGCTGGCAGTGGAGTAACGTTTTGGGTCCGTCCTGTCTTAGAAGTTGAAGATGCTTGATGCTTCTCGGTAATTTTTCCACTAACTTCCTGTATGCACTATAGTCTCTAGCTCATCTAATTTTTTCACTCACTGTATTTACATCTATACATATCTCTTATCTCCCTGGTCTTGAGTCGCACTTATTCTTCCAATACCCCACTGCGTTATTATGGCAACACTATTTAGGCCTGACACAACCATTCACCTTCCTTCCAACGGACCCCACTAAACACTTAGTCACTATTTCCTTTGTTTTCTTTTCTTCTGTGATCACTTATATTTCCTTTTTTCGGGGCTTAAGTGATTATATGCACTCTTATGTGTGCACACGCCTATATCCCACACTCAATTCCTTATGGCACAGTCAGAAATTACCACCAAAACACGAGCTCAAACCGCGTGACTCGTCCACGAGTGTGGGTGTGTATGTGTGTGTGTGTGTGTGTGTGTGTATGTGCATCTGTGTGTGTGTGTGCACGTGTGTGTGTGTGTATTTGCGTAGTTAGTTATCATATTGTCCTAGTGCAGGTGTGTGTGTGTATGTGTGTATATGTGTGTGTTCGTGTGTATGGGGGAGATGTGAGGGGGAGATACTGCTTATACATACCAGTAATTCAGGGTTATAAAAAGCGGAACTTGCTACTAGGGTCTAAAGCTTCTATGAGTGTCTACCCTTGTGTGTGTGTGCGTGTGTGTGAAGGAGGGATGGTTAGGGGGGGTAGGTGGTGTGGTAGAAAGATCCGTTATACCTCTCTGTCATGTAGGCTCAAATTTAGTCTCCGCTATCTTTCCTAGTAATGCTACTCTCTCCACTTATTGCCATTTCTGGATTTAAGTATCAATTATTGCTGGCTATTATCCTATTTTTTGTTCACATTGAGAGAGGACTTCCTAGCTTCCTAAGTATTCTTACTGCTAATAACTACCGATAGAAACACTGTCTTACCCCTACGTTACCCCTCGCTAGTCTGCTGTCCTCCTCACACTCTCCTCAACACTATCTTCACTTTAACTATGCTATTTCTACACTAATTCTGGTAATAGCTTGCAGGAATGAGTGACCAGTATCTAACAGTGATGCAAGGCCAGAAGCCAGGGCCTGCAACATGCAAACCACAATAGGTGAGCGAATACTTGCGCTGCAGCGGTGCGGTGACAAGTTGCCAGATGCTGATGACGTAGTCGTCGTACTTAGGCCTTCTATCACTATTTTGGAGATCCTTCACCCGTGATGTTTATAACCATATATGCTCATACATCCCGCGTTCATCACTCGATTTCACTTTTCACTTATGATAGTATACACTTCACATTATATACACTTCACTTTATATGTATAATGGCACACAACTTGTTGTGACGTCTCTGTGTGCACGTGTGTGTGTGTGTATTTGCGTAGTTAGTTACCATATTGTCCTAGTGCAGGTGTGTGTGTGTATGTGTGTATATGTGTGTGTTCGTGTGTATGGGGGAGATGTGAGGGGGAGATACTGCTTATACATACCAGTAATTCAGGGTTATAAAAAGCGGAACTTGCTACTAGGGTCTAAAGCTTCTATGAGTGTCTACCCTTGTGTGTGTGTGCGTGTGTGTGAAGGAGGGATGGTTAGGGGGGGTAGGTGGTGTGGTAGAAAGATCCGTTATACCTCTCTGTCATGTAGGCTCAAATTTAGTCTCCGCTATCTTTCCTAGTAATGCTACTCTCTCCACTTATTGCCATTTCTGGATTTAAGTATCAATTATTGCTGGCTATTATCCTATTTTTTGTTCACATTGAGAGAGGACTTCCTAGCTTCCTAAGTATTCTTACTGCTAATAACTACCGGTAGAAACACTGTCTTACCCCTACGTTACCCCTCGCTAGTCTGCTGTCCTCCTCACACTCTCCTCAACACTATCTTCACTTTAACTATGCTATTTCTACACTAATTCTGGTAATAGCTTGCAGGAATGAGTGACCAGTATCTAACAGTGATGCAAGGCCAGAAGCCAGGGCCTGCAACATGCAAACCACAATAGGTGAGCGAATACTTGCGCTGCAGCGGTGCGGTGACAAGTTGCCAGATGCTGATGACGTAGTCGTCGTACTTAGGCCTTCTATCACTATTTTGGAGATCCTTCACCCGTGATGTTTATAACCATATATGCTCATACATCCCGCGTTCATCACTCGATTTCACTTTTCACTTATGATAGTATACACTTCACATTATATACACTTCACTTTATATGTATAATGGCACACAACTTGTTGTGACGTCTCTGCCTCAGCAGGTCTATGACTGCCACCTTCCCTTGTTTTATATTTTATTTTTCCTTTCTCCTTTTGCTTACTTTTTCCCTCTCACTGTATGGTGCCCCACATTACACTTGTTGACCAAACGCTGGTAATTCTTGAACTCCCGCTTCCACACTCACTTTGATCTTTGTATATTTGAATCTGTGTGGCAACAGTGCCTAGTATACCCACAACGGTTTGTCACTTTGAAATATTACTGATTTCAGGCTTCCTCTCGACTTTTTTTAACTAATAACTTTGGTTATCACTCGTAGGATTGTTCACTGATGTTGTCACTACCACTGATTGCTGCTAGCAGTTGCTGCACGCCTTAAAACACTAAGGTTCTCGGAGCCTTGTGCACCCACGTCTGCACGGGATACCTGACCTGACCCGTGTGTCCTGACCTGACCTGTGTGTGTGTGTGTGTGTGTGTGTTTGTGTGTATACACAGAGCATGTCATTGCATTATGCTGGGTGAGCACCCCGGCTTAATGCTGTGATGAAAATCAAAAGCCTACCATACATGGGGGTCTTTTTTCGTCAGTGCATTATGCCGGGTAGCAGCCGTTAGCACGACGTCATGGCCTGCCACCACACTCCACAGTGACTCCTCAGTTCTCATGTGGCTGCCGTGGTGAAAGGAAGTGTTGCACTTTTGTCTCTCATCCGTCCAATCTTTTGTCCGGTGTTTCTCTTGGTTTTGGGGCTATACATGTTTGATTATGGGTAAAATGAGGTATTTAAACTATAGCTCAAATCATAGGGCTTCACAAAGTTGGGCACCAGAAGAAAGAAATAGTGGAGAATGTTGGTGTGTATGAGCGTTCAGTGAGAAACTGGTTGCAGTGTTGCAAGGCTGGTAGCAGTGTTGAGTTACCATCTGCCAAATCTCAGCCTGGATTCTCGAAGAAATCTGTTCGTACCTTAACTGTGTTAAAGAAGAAGTTAGAGTGTACACCTAAGATAACTGCTAGAGAATTGAAAGAGAAGAACCCATATCTTCTCTCGGAGGTATCTGTAAGGACTGTAAACAGACGTGTGTCAGAACTGGGCTACAGTAGTCACCCAAGGTTAAGAAACCGATCCTCTCCTAGCCACAGAAGAAGCATAGTCTGGATTATGCAAAGAAATATCTTCACTGGAATCCTCAACAGTGGTCTGAAGTACTTTGGAGTGATGAAGCAACCTTCACCGTCACCTGTAACTGTGGGGGACATCTATATCAGCCCAGAGGTAGTGACCCGCTGGACACACGCTGCACCTGTGGGTCCACCAAACACCCTGATTTGCTCATAGTTTGGGGGTGTTTCAGTGCTCAGAGTGTTGGTGAACTCGTGCCTCCCAACAACCAGTATATGAACAAGTATAATTACCTGGAGTTATTGTGTGACAATTTACCTGAGGCGTTTGACAAGTGTGGGGCAACATTTTTTTTTTGCAGGACAGTACACCATGTCATACTGCCAGATTTGTAGTTAAGTTGCTTAAGGACTGCGAAGTGAGGTTCTTTAATGACTGGCCAGGCAATCCCCCAGACCTAAACCCTATTGAAAACCTCTGGTCAGTAGTGAAACGAAGTTTACTGGGAAAGGATATCAGTTGTATCCATCGGCTGGAGGCTGCTCTACATGAGGCATGGAATAATATACCTCCCCAAACCCTCAAGAATTTGTGTGAGTCTTCCTACATGGCTGAGGGATGTGATTAAGAGTAAAGGACGTAGCACCAAGTATTAAAACCTCAGTAAGTGTGCAAAGATATATATATATATATATATATATATATATATATATATATATATATATATATATATATATATATATATATATATATATATATTTATTTATATATATTTTTTTCTTCTCTTTTTTAGTAAATGTCTACAGGAGAAGGGGTTACTAGCCCATTGCTCCCGGTATTTTAGTCGCCTCATACGACACGCATGGCTTACGGAGGAAAGATTCTTTTCCACTTCCCCATGGACAATAGAAGAAATAAAGAAGAACAAGAGCTATGTACAAAAAGGAGAAAAACCTTGATGTATGTATGTATATATATATATATATATATATATATATATATATATATATATATATATATATATATATATATATATATATATATATATTTATATATATATATGCATGTGCATGTCTGTGAAGTGTGACCAAAGTGTAAGTAGGAGTAGCAAGATATCCCTGTTATCTAGTGTGTTTATGAGACAGAAAAAGACACCAGCAATCCTACCATCATGCAAAACAGTTACAGGTTTCTGTTTCACAGTCATCTGGCAGGACGGTAGTACTTCCCTGGGTGGTTGCTGACTACCAACCTACTACCTGAGAGAGAGTGGGTGAGATGTTATCAACAAATTTTGTTGAAAATAAGAAAAAGTTTTGGAGTGAGATTAACAAGTTAAGGAAGCCTAGAGAACAAATGGATTTGTCAGTTAAAAATAGGAGAGGAGAGTTATTAAATGGAGAGTTAGAGGTATTGGGAAGATGGAGGGAATATTTTGAGGAATTGTTAAATGTTGATGAAGATAGGGAAGCTGTGATTTCGTGTATAGGGCAAGGAGGAATAACATCTTGTGGGAGTGAGGAAGAGCCAGTTGTGAGTGTGGGGAAAGTTCGTGAGGCAGTAGGTAAAATGAAAGGGGGTAAGGCAGCCGGGATTGATGGGATAAAGATAGAAATGTTAAAAGCAGGTGGGGATATAGTTTTGGAGTGGTTGGTGCAATTATTTAATAAATGTATGGAAGAGGGTAAGGTACCTAGGGATTGGCAGAGAGCATGCATAGTTCCTTTCTATAAAGGCAAAGGGGACAAAAGAGAGTGCAAAAATTATAGGGGGATGAGTCTGTTGAGTATACCTGGTAAAGTGTATGGTAGAGTTATTATTGAAAGAATTAAAAGTAAGACGGAGAATAGGATAGATGAACAAGGAGGCTTTAGGAAAGGTAGGGGATGTGTGGACCAGGTGTTTACAGTGAAACATATAAGTGAACAGTATTTAGATAAGGCTAAAGAGGTCTTTGTGGCATTTATGGATTTGGAAAAGGCGTATGACAGGGTGGATAGGGGGGCAATGTGGCAGATGTTGCAGGTGTATGGTGTAGGAGGTAGGTTACTGAAAGCAGTGAAGAGTTTTTACGAGGATAGTGAGGCTCAAGTTAGAGTACATAGGAAAGAGGGAAATTATTTCCCAGTAAAAGTAGGCCTTATACAAGGATGTGTGATGTCACCGTGGTTGTTTAATATATTTATAGATGGGGTTGTAAAAGAAGTAAATGCGAGGGTCTTGACAAGAGGCGTGGAGTTAAAAGATAAAGAATCACACATAAAGTGGGAGTTGTCACAGTTGCTCTTTGCTGATGACACTGTGCTCTTGGGAGATTCTGAAGAGAAGTTACAGAGATTGGTGGATGAATTTGGTAGGGTGTGCAAAAGAAGAAAATTAAAAGTGAATACAGGAAAGAGTAAGGTTATGAGGATAACAAAAATATTAGGTGATGAAAGATTGGATATCAGATTGGAGGGAGAGAGTATGGAGGAGGTGAATGTATTCAGATATTTGGGAGTGGACGTGTCAGCGGATGGGTCTATGAAGGATGGGGTGAATCATAGAATTGATGAGGGGAAAAGGGTGAGTGGTGCACTTAGGAGTCTGTGGAGACAAAGAACTTTGTCCTTGGAGGCAAAGAGGGGAATGTATGAGAGTATAGTTTTACCAACACTCTTATATGGGTGTGAAGCATGGGTGATGAATGTTGCAGCGAGGAGAAGGCTGGAGGCAGTGGAGATGTCATGTCTGAGGGCAATGTGTGGTGTGAATATAATGCAGAGAATTCGTAGTTTGGAAGTTAGGAGGAGGTGCGGGATTACCAAAACTGTTGTCCAGAGGGCTGAGGAAGGGTTGTTGAGGTGGTTCGGACATGTAGAGAGAATGGAGCGAAACAGAATGACTTCAAGAGTGTATCAGTCTGTAGTGGAAGGAAGGCGGGGTAGGGGTCGGCCTAGGAAAGGTTGGAGGGAGGGGGTAAAGGAGGTTTTGTGTGCGAGGGGCTTGGACTTCCAGCAGGCGTGCGTGAGCGTGTTTGATAGGAGTGAATGGAGACGAATGGTTTTTAATACTTGACGTGCTGTTGGAGTGTGAGCAAAGTAACATTTATGAAGAGGTTCAGGGAAACCGTCAGGCCGGACTTGAGTCCTGGAGATGGGAAGTACAGTGCCTGCACTCTGAAGGAAGGGTGTTAATGTTGCAGTTTAAAAACTGTAGTGTAAAGCACCCTTCTGGCAAGACAGTGATGGAGTGAATGATGGTGGAAGTTTTTCTTTTTCGGGCCACCCTGCCTTGGTGGGAATCGGCCAGTGTGATAATAAAATTTATATATATATATATATATATATATATATATATATATATATATATATATATATATATATATATATATATATATATAATTCATGGTATGTGTGTTTTGGTACGTGTGTGGGGGAGGGGCGGCCTTTTTCCCCTCATCAGTTCTATGATTCACCTCATCTTTCATCGACCCATCTGCTGACACATCCATGGAGGAGGAGAATGTATTCATATTCTCCTCCTCCATATTCTCTCCCTCCAATCTGATATCCAAACTTTTGTTACCTAATTTTTTTGTTATCCTCATCACTTTACTCTTTCCTATGTTCACTTCTGATTTTCTTTTACATACCCTACCAAACTCATCCACTAACCTCTGCAACTTCTCTTCAGAATCTCCCAAAAGCACAGTGTCATCAGCAAAGAGCAACTGTGACAACTCCCACTTTGTGTTAGATTCTTTATCTTTTAACCCCACACCTCTTGCCAAGACCCCCGCATTCACTTCTCTTACAACCCCATCTATAAATATATTGAATAACCATGGCGACATCACACATCCTTGTCTAATCGCTACTGTTACTGGGAAATAATCTCCCTCTCTCCTACATACTCTAACCTGAGCCTCACTATCGTCGTGAAAACTCTTCAGTGCTTTCAGTAACCTACCTCCTATTCCATACATTTGCAGCATCTGCCACAATGCGTCCCCTATTCACCCAGTCATATTCCTTTTCCAAATCCATAAATGCCACAAGAACCTCTACCCGTATCTATATACCGTTCACCTATATGTTCACACCCGAATAGGTAAAAATTGCGATTTTGGCCTAAATAGCAACGCTCTTCCTGCCAAATAAGGCAAGCAAAAATTTGTGTATGCAGTAATTTTGCAAAAATCATTATGATTCTGACGAAAAAAAATATGTGTCATCGTGTTTGCTTTTTATTAAATTATTTTAAACGTATCTAAAATATTTAGATAAGTTTGTTATAGTACGGTTAGGTAAGTTTTCTAAAGTTGTTTTGGTACAAAATTATTAATTTTTACATTAACATAATTGAAAAAAATGTATATTTAAACGCATAAGAAATTTTTTTAGAAAGTACTTAATTTTAAATGAGTTCTTTAATTGACCAGTTTTTACGTATTTGGTACGACACACACACACACACACACACACACACATATATATATATATATATATATATATATATATATATATATATATATATATATATATATATATATATATATATATATATGTAGAGAGAGAGAGATATGCAATAAGATCACAGTAAACAGGTGATTTCAGAATATGCAAAACAACCACTCTGAAAGAATAGAGAAATTCCAAGCGACTACTCACATTATCAAGGAACTATGTTCCTTGGAATTTCTCTATTCTTTCAGAGTGGTTGTTTTGCATATATATATATATATATATATATATATATATATATATATATATATATATATATATATATATATATATATATATATATATATATATATATAGGGGATAAAAGAGAGTGCAAAAATTATAGGGGGATAAGTCTGTTGAGTGTACCTGGTAAAGTGTATGGTAGAGTTATAATTGAAAGAATTAAGAGTAAGACAGAGAATAGGATAGCAGATGAACAAGGAGGCTTTAGGAAAGGTAGGGGGTGTGTGGACCAGGTGTTTACAGTGAAACATATAAGTGAACAGTATTTAGATAAGGCTAAAGAGGTCTTTGTGGCATTTATGGATTTGGAAAAGGCGTATGACAGGGTGGATAGGGGGGCAATGTGGCAGATGTTGCAAGTGTATGGTGTAGGAGGTAGGTTACTGAAAGCAGTGAAGAGTTTTTACGAGGATAGTGAGGCTCAAGTTAGAGTATGTAGGAAAGAGGGAAATTTTTTCCCAGTAAAAGTAGGCCTTAGACAAGGATGTGTGATGTCACCGTGGTTGTTTAATATATTTATAGATGGGGTTGTAAGAGAAGTAAATGCGAGGGTCTTGGCAAGAGGCGTGGAGTTAAAAGATAAAGAATCACACACAAAGTGGGAGTTGTCACAGCTGCTCTTTGCTGATGACACTGTGCTCTTGGGAGATTCTGAAGAGAAGTTGCAGAGATTGGTGGATGAATTTGGTAGGGTGTGCAAAAGAAGAAAATTAAAGGTGAATACAGGAAAGAGTAAGGTTATGAGGATAACAAAAAGATTAGGTGATGAAAGATTGAATATCAGATTGGAGGGAGAGAGTATGGAGGAGGTGAACGTATTCAGATATTTGGGAGTGGACGTGTCAGCGGATGGGTCTATGAAAGATGAGGTGAATCATAGAATTGATGAGGGAAAAAGAGTGAGTGGTGCACTTAGGAGTCTGTGGAGACAAAGAACTTTGTCCTTGGAGGCAAAGAGGGGAATGTATGAGAGTATAGTTTTACCAACGCTCTTATATGGGTGTGAAGCGTGGGTGATGAATGTTGCAGCGAGGAGAAGGCTGGAGGCAGTGGAGATGTCATGTCTGAGGGCAATGTGTGGTGTGAATATAATGCAGAGAATTCGTAGTTTGGAAGTTAGGAGGAGGTGCGGGATTACCAAAACTGTTGTCCAGAGGGCTGAGGAAGGGTTGTTGAGGTGGTTCGGACATGTAGAGAGAATGGAGCGAAACAGAATGACTTCAAGAGTGTATCAGTCTGTAGTGGAAGGAAGGCGGGGTAGGGGTCGGCCTAGGAAGGGTTGGAGGGAGGGGGTAAAGGAGGTTTTGTGTGCGAGGGGCTTGGACTTCCAGCAGGCATGCGTGAGCGTGTTTGATAGGAGTGAATGGAGACAAATGGTTTTTAATACTTGACGTGCTGTTGGAGTGTGAGCAAAGTAACATTTATGAAGGGATTCAGGGAAACCGGCAGGCCGGACTTGAGTCCTGGAGATGGGAAGTACAGTGCCTGCACTCTGAAGGAGGGGTGTTAATGTTGCAGTTTAAAAACTGTAGTGTAAAGCACCCTTCTGGCAAGACAGTGATGGAGTGAATGATGGTGAAAGTTTTTCTTTTTCGGGCCACCCTGCCTTGGTGGGAATCGGCCGGTGTGATAATAAATAAAAAATATATATATATATATATATATATATATATATCACTGTCTTGCCAGAGGTGTGCCTAGATCACCCTCAGGTGCATCAACACCCCTCCTTCCGAGCAAAGACACTGTACTTCCCACCTCCAGGACTCAAGTCCGGCTTGCCGGTTTCCCTGAATCCACAAATGTTACACTGCTCACACTCCAACAGCATGTCTAGTCATAAAAGTCATTCATCTCCACTTGCTCTTATCTAACACACTCATGCATGCTTGCTGGAAGTCCAAGACCCTCCCACGCGATACCTCCTTTACCCCCTCCCTGCAACCTTTCCTAGGCTGACCCCTACCCTGCCTTCCACTTCAGATTTATTAACACTCCAAGTCATTCTATTTTGTTCGATCCTCTCTACATGTATGAAACATAGCAACCCCTCATCCTTCTGACTAATACTTTTAGTAACACTACTACACCTTCTAATTCCCACACTACACCACACATTGTCTTGAAACATATCTTCACTGCCTCCAGCCTTCTTCTTGTTGCAACATGCACCACCCATGCTTTACACCCATTTAAGAGCGTTGGTATAACGATACTCTCATGCATTCCTGTCTTTGCTTCCATGGATAACGTTCTTTGTCTCCACAGACTTCTCAATGTGCTGCTCACCTTTTTCCCCTCATCAATTCTATGGTTCACCTCATCTGTCATAGACCTATCTGCTGACAAGTCTACTCCTAGATACCTGAATACATTGGCTTCCTCCATTCTCCCTCCCTCCAATCTGATATCCAGTTCTTTATTACCTAATTTTTCTTTGTTATCCTCATCACCTTACTCTTTCCTATGTTCACTTTTAATTTCCTTCTTTTACACACCCAACCTTTGTTACCAACATATACATTCTCTCTCTCTCTCTCTCTCTCTCTCTCTCTCTCTCTCTATATATATATATATATATATATATATATATATATATATATATATATATATATATATATATATATATATATATATATATATATATAACAGGTAAATAGTTGATTCTTAGGTTGTTGACGTCAAGGAGTGAGCTTGTCGGGCTCTTGTTGGGATTCACTTAAGACGGAGTGAGTTACAAGGTGTAGTGGCAGTGGGAGTGGTCTACCTGGAGGGTGTTCCGGGGGTCAATGCCCCCGCAGCCCTGCCCTTGACTGGGCCTGATCACTCAGGCTGTTACTGCTGGTCACACATAGTTTAACATACGAGCCACAGCCTGACTGATCGGGTACTTAATTTATGTATCTGTCCAGCTCCGTGAAGGCAGCCAGGAGTGTACCTGGAGAGGGTTTCGGGGGGTCAACGCCCCCGCGGCTCTGAGCCAGGCCTTGTGGATCAGGGTCTGATCAACCAGGCTGTTTCTGCTGGCCACACGGAAACTTATGTACGAACCACAGCCTGGCTGGTCAGGTACTGACTTTAAGTGCCTGTCCAGTGCTTTCTTGAAGACAGCCAGGGATGTATTGGTAATTCTCCTTATGTATCCTGGGAGGCAGTTGAACAGTTTTGGGCCCCTGACACTTATTGGGTTGTCTCTCAGTGTACTTGTGGCGCCCCTGCTTTTCATTGGAGGAATGTTTCATCTTTTGCTGAATCTTTTGCTTTCATATGGAGTGATTTTCATGTGCAAGTTTGGTACTAATCTCTCTAGGATTTTCATGTATGTCGCCTGCATTCCAGGGAATATAAATCAAGGGACTTCAACCATTACCATTCCCAGTAATTTATGTGCTTTACCGTACTTATATGTGCCGTGAAAGTTCTTTGTACACTCCAGCAGCTCAGTAATTTCGCCTGCCTTGAAGGGTTGAAGGGGGCAGTTAGTGTACAGCAGTATTCTGGCCTAGAGAGAACTAGCAATTTGAAGAGAATCATCATGGGCTTGGCATCCCTAATTTTGAAGGTTCTCGTTATCCACCCTATTATTTTTCTAGCAGATGTGGTAGATACATTGTTGTGGTCTTTGAAGGCGAGATCCTCTGACAGTATCACCCCCAGGTCCTTCACATTACTTTTTCGCTCTATTGTATGGTTAGAATTTGTTGTATACCCTGATAGAGTTTTAATTTTCTCAGGTTTCCCATATCTGAACTTCATATTGTTTTGAGTTGTCCATTTGAAGATATGGTTGATGTCCACTTGGAGTCCTGTGGTGTCTTCGATGGAGGTCACTGTCATGGCAATTTGGGTGTCATCCGCAAAGGAAGACACGGAACTATGGCTTACATATCTTATGTCAGATATGAGGATGAGGAATAGGAAGGGAGCGAGTACTGTACCTTGTGGAACTGAGCTTTTCACCGAAGCTGCCTCAGACTTTGCTCTGTTTACTATTACTCTTCGTGTTCTATTTGTTAGGAAGTTAGATGAATGGTTCAGAGAATCGAGAAATTGATAAATTAGACACATGTGCAACACTTGGTTATCTTTATTGAGGAAACGTTTTGCCACACAGTGGCTTCATCAGTCTATACTAAGGAGAATGGTGAAGAACAGGAGTAGTTTCAGGTAATCAGTCCCTCAGCCCTGAGTCGATGTAATCAGTCCATCAATCTTGAAAAGAATACAGCATATGTGTGAAGAAGTGGCTTATATACTGTAGGCAGGAGAGATGCAGCAGTCGTAGGTGGTATGCACCGCTTTAGTAACGCCACATCTCCTAATTTCCACATTTCGAATTCTCTGCATAATATTTACACCACACATTGCCCTTAGACAGGACATCACTGCCTCCAGCCGCCTCCTTGCTGCAGCATTTACAACCCAAGCTTCACACTCATATAAGAGTGATGGTACCACTATGCATCCATACATTCCCTTCTTTGCCTCCATGGATAACGTTTTTTTTTTCTCCACAGATACCTCAACTGTAGTTTGATATATATGGATTTTATGTATTATGGTTTCAATCACATTCAACAGTCTTCCCTATTGGTAATTCTCCTTATGACTGGTAGGAGACTACTGAACAGTCTTGGGCCCCAGACACTTACTGCATTTTCTCTTAGTGTAATAATGACGCCCCTACTTTTCATTGGTAGATGTTGCACTGTCTGCCCAGTCTTTTGCATTCATAGGGAATGATTTCTGTGTGCAGATTTGAAACCAGTCTCTAGCGCAGGGGTGGGCAACCCTTGGCATGCCTGCCAAACATGGCACACCAACGACTTCTTTCCGGCACACGAACCTCTGGTTTCATCTAAAAAAAAAAGGTAGCAGTATTTACTATGTATCCGTTCCAAGAAAAGAGGGGAAATAGTCCGTCAATTCGAAAGATTATTCCACCGCTTTTCGTGAAATTGTGTGGATTACATTAATCAGATGCTACTTTACTACAGTAATATGTTTCCATAAATTTTAGTTTGCATGTGAGAAGATTTTATATCAAAGTTTTGGCCGAATTTGGCATGCACACTTATAAAAGTTGCCCACCCCTGCTCTAGGGTTTTCCTGTTATAGATTATGATGTATCTTTCTCACGTGCACTCCAGTGAGTACAGGTCAAGTGATCCCAAGTGTTCCCAGTAATTAAGGTGTTTGATGAAACACCTTAATATGAATGGAGCTGTTAGTATATAGCAATATTCCGGCCTAGAGACAATTTAAAAAGGTTCATCATGGTATGGCATCCCTTGTTTTGAAGGTTCTCATTATCCATTCTATTATTCACACACACACACTGAAGAGCTCAGCATGAGATTTAGGGAGGTATTCTTAGAGGAAACAGGAAGGCTTCCAGCAAAGCAAGATGATAGAGTGCACTAGCAAGTGTTGGACACAATACACACAACCTGGAAGGAGAAGAAACTGTTATGTGAGATAGATACCTTGAAGATGGTAGGACCAGACATTATCAATGTGGGTCCTGAGAGACGGAGCAGAGGTACTGTGTGTGCCTCTAGCAACCATCTTCAACAAGTCAATTGAAACAGGGCAACTGCCAGAGGTATGGAAGACAGCAGTGTAGTCCCAGTTTTTAAGAAAGGAGACTGACAGGTAGCATTAAACTACAGACTAGTGTCACTGACATGTATAGTATATAAAGTTATGGTATGGGGAAGATTATCAGGAGAAAAGTGGTGTAGCAGCTAGAAAGGAGTATTACTGACTTGTCCAGGACTTTAAACTGATTGGATATAGAGGTATGGGTGTGTGTGGGAAACAGTCAGGTTGCAGCACTAGAATTGAAAACAGCAAATGTTACCAGGATACCTCAAGGATATGTGTAAAAGATATTCATAATTAAGTTGCTAGTAAATGCAGTGAGTGACAAGCTCCCTGAAGGTTTGCTGTACTAATAGTAGGAGTGTAATAAGATATTTGAGCTAAGATTAATCGCATGTACTGGTAGCAAAGATATAATTGCTTTAAAGGAGACCTGGTTCAACCTGAAAGAGAAATGCCTACTGAATGCCACATACAATAGTTTAAACTATTCCACACTGATAGGGTCAACAAGAAGGTTGGTGGAGTGGCGATGTATGCCAGAGATAATTTGAATTGTTGCATTAGACAACATATAAAATTAGAAGTGTAGGACACAGAATCTGTTTGGCTACAGTTTCTTGCGATTCGTGAAAAATTCATTTTGGGTGTGATTTATAGGCTCCCAAACCTTGATAAGGAATGTAGTAAGCTTCTATCGGACAAAATTCATAAGGCATCTAGATATGAAAAAGTTGTGTTAATGGGAGATTTTATCTTTAGACAAACTGACTGGAGCAGTGTGACAGGAAATATGGAGTCTAGCGATTTTTTTTTATACGATTCAGGATTGCTTTTTAAAACAGTTTGTGACAGAATGAACTAGATTAAATAATCTCTTTGACTTGGTTCTTTCCAACAAGGAATCACTAATTAATAATCTTGAGATTAATGATGAGCTTGGGGAAAGTGTTCACAAATCACTCACTTTTAATGTAACCCAATGGGTTTCTTTCAGGTATACAGAAGTAAGATTAGGGAAAAGATAGGCCTGCTCAAAAGTCACTCATGTCAGCTCACCGACAATGATAAGGATACATGTAGAATTTTTAATACTTATTTCCTCTCAGTTTTTATGCAGGAAGACACTAGTGAAATTACAGAAGTATGTTGAATTGAACAATGATAAGTTATTCACAATCCAAGTCACTAGTGACATGGTTCTCAGACAGATAAATTAAAACCTAACAAATCCTCAGGCCCTGATGAACTGTTTGCAAGGGTTTTAAAAGAATGTAAGGCAGAACTTAGCGGATCTTTGGCTAGTCTTTTCAACATATCTACAAACCGGCATAGTACTAGATAAGTGGAAAATGGCAAATGTGATACCTATCTGCAAAGCAGGTGACAGGTCCTTAGCTTCGAATTACAGACCAATACGCCTAACCTCCATAGTGGGAAAATTGATCGACTCTATAATTGCCGAGGCTATTCATAGCCACCTTTATAGGCATAAATTGATTAACGAATCTCAGCATGGTTTTACAAAAGGGCGTTCCTGCCTTACAAACTTAACTTTTGTCACTAGGGTATTTGAGGAGGTAGATCATGGTAATGAATATAATATTGTGTATATGGACTTCAGTAAGGTTTCTGACAGTCTCACATCGAAGACTATTGAGGAAAGTCGAGGCACACGGAATAGAAATTTTTTCCTGGATAAAGGCATGGCTGACTGATAGGCAACAGAGAGCTTGCATAAATGGGGAGAAATCAGAGTAGGGAAGTGTTACAAGCTGTGTCTCACAGGAGTCAGTGTTGGGCCCCTTGTTCACAATTTACATAATGTAGATGTGGGTATAAATAGCGATGTGAGTGAGTTTGCCGATGACACCAAAATAGGCTGTCGAATTCTTTTTGATGAGGGCTCTAGAGTGCTCCAGGAAGATTTGAATAGACTAGTGTAGTGGTCATTGAAGTTCCAGATGGAATTTAACGTAGACAAATGCAAAGTTCTAAGCATTGGAAAGGTATTAGCCAAGATACTTTTAAACTTAATAATGTATATCTTAATATCTCTGACAAAAAAAGATTTGGGAGTTCTGGTTAGCAGTAATCTAAAGCCAAGACAATAGTGCATAAGTATTCGAAATAAAGTGAATAGAATTCTTGGCTTCATATCAATGAGTATAACTAGCAGGAGTCCGCATTTAGATCATGCTACACAGTTCTGGTCGCCATATAAATGCGCTTGAAAACATACAAAAGAGGATGACAAAGATGATCCTATGTATCAAATCTTTCCTACGAGGATAGACTGAGGACCCTGAATCTGCACTTTCTATAAAAGTGTAAATTAGGGAAGATATGATTGAGGTGTATAAATGGAAAATGGGAATAAATAAAGGGAATGTAAAAGTGTTAAAAATATCTTACCAAGATAGGACTCGCAGCAATGGTTTCAAGTTGAAAAAATTTAGATTCAGAAAAGATATAGGAAAGCACTGATTTGGTAATAGAGCTGTGGATGAGTGAAACAAGCTCCCAAGTACCGTCATTGAAGCTGAAACCTTGGGGTCATTCCATGTCAAGTGGTCCGATTTTAGAAAAGTGTCCCACCTCACCATCATGGATTTTGATGAAACTTGGTGTGCTGAATCTTACATTTCTCAAACTAAGTTAGGTAAAGTTTTAGATCCATCAATGAACTGTAACTAAGAAATTTTGGCAGTTTTGAATCAAAATAATTTCTCACTCATCAAAATAAAGGAAACCTTGCTGTCTTACACATCTTATGCTTAATCCGATGGAACTGATATGGATTGACATGCTGATCGAGCCTCAAAGTGGTGCAAAAATATCAATGCGTCAAAAAATATTAAAGTTTAGCCTTCTCTGGATTGTGTAATAAAGATATCCTCATAAAATTTCGTTTACTATTTTGTTATATAGTCTTGTTTACAAATATATAGTTTCAACTTGGGAGAATGTTTCATTCCTTTTAAATTTATATTTTCACATTTTTTTCAAAAAGTACAACATAGGGTATTTTCAATGAGCTTTTGCAAAATCTTCTTGAAGCATTTTTCAAACTGCGTCCATTAGAACGAGCATGTTTTAAACCATCTGAAAAAGTTGCTTCAGTTTTTCATCGCGCCCATATAATGCCCCAAAAAATAAGGGTCAAAATTTAACAGGTTACTGTAGCTTCAATGCTCTGTGAAAATCCACAGTATGGATAACTTTTTAAGCTGGACGTATGATGTGATAATTTTTTCAGCACTCTTTATAAAAATCCATAGAAGAATTTGATTGCATTGGTCCATGGTGGCATTTCCAGTACTGGTTCAATCAGTTTGAACCAGCAACCCCCATCGCCATAGAGGTCATGCCCGATAGCCATGCAGTCTCAGCCATGGGTGGGTTTCTTCGTTCATGTTCCTAAGCCTGCAGTCTGGGTTTCTTTGTCGAAGTTCCAAAGCCTTGCTGGGATATCTGTTTGGTTCCCAAGCCAATAACGGAGCTGCTTAGTCTAGGTTCCCAAGCCTACAGCGGGTATCTTCAGTTGGTTCCCAAGCCAAAGTTCTGAAGTTCTGACTATTTGATTTCTTCATTGCATTGCTTTAAATCGGTGGCTCACGTTTGCCAAAAAATTTTCTGAAAACTGATATTGTGGCCCAGATGATGTAACTGATGGAACAGGAAGCACAGATATGAGGTGTTGCTCCGGCACCCAAGGAATGTGTCTTTCAGGCCAGTAAAATGAACTGGCCAGACCATGTGGGTGCATAAACTTTATCAAGGCGTCACTTTATTCCACCAATACTTCAATAATGTTTCCAGTCCACCATTTGTTATCGTAAATACAAGCAACGTAATTACCAGAGAGCAGTCGTGACATTCGTAAGTTTGGCATTTTAGTGCCCGTGTAGGACGCTTTAGAAACGAAATAGATGGCATCATTTGAAACTTTGCTTACACAAGTGGTGTTTGAGTCAAGTTGCACAAATTAGTGATGCCTCCTCGTTCCAGCTGTTATGCTGCTTTTTCGCCATCTTTCTTTATGAAATGATTTGTTTTCATCAACTTCTTCTTTGGGATCAAATATATAATTCCATGTATATTCTTGTCACAAAATTTGAATAGATATTTTTGGTGTCAGTATTTGGTCATTCCATGGTTTTTAAGGGCTAGTTCTAGTGGTTGATCTTTTTGTTGTTCCTCTAATTCCATCACACCGTGATTTGCCATGGCTTGTTCCAAAAAATTCCATTGTGCTTCAACATTGAAATTAGTCTTGTGATTGCACAAATTGACAAAATTTTTGAAGTTCTTATATTGAGCACCTGAACCATCACTGAAATAGTGGATTGTAGCACCTTTTGTTCTTGTCTTCAAAAGCTCGATCAACTTGCAAATGAACACATGAACAGATATTGAGTTATGCTGCATGTGTAGTAAGTAATACACGTGCATTAATACAGACGTTTGTAACTTATAGGATACCAATTTCGTTGACATAGTATGCAACAAACGGGTGTAATGTAGCTTCTGAATTTTCCCAGTGAAAGCCCTGAGCAGCGTCTTGTACAACAAAAGAGTAATTTTCAGCAAAGTCCATCAAAACAATCATTTCGCTTCTAAATTCACTTTCAAGGACTTCAGATACTCGCTTTGATGCTTTGACACAATATGGTGACTTTTCAGCTTCCAAATTTTGTTCACAAGCTTGCCGATAAATTCATCCAACGTTAGTTTGCACGTTTCTAGCATTTCGCGATCGGTATGCACCCATTGTTTAAATTCAGTCGATTCATCCAGATCCAAATCTTTGAATATTTCTTCGAAATAAACTGTAAGTTCTTTGTCGCCGGGACAATCTTGGCATCGCTGTAGCATGCAATCTGTAGAGTTCTCATTGTAAACAGTTTTTTCTATAAGCACTTTGTAATCGCCTTTAATATTGGCTCCTTGCAACATGAGTTTGATGTTCTGATGTATGGTACAAACGCAAACAAAATGGATGCCTGAATCACCAACTCTTATGCACCACTTTGGTCTGAGTTCACAAAATTTTGAAAGCCCGATTTCAGCGCCATGCTTTTTACGATATACTATATACTTCTCTTTAAGGTTGCTCAACAGCAACTGCTTCTGTTTGTGTATCTTCTCTCCATCAGTCTGAACTGGAGCACAATCATGTCAGGACACATTCTGCTGAATTCATCGTCTTCATATAATTCTTGTACTCTATTGACCACCTCTTTCGACAACTGCTTCCCAACCTTTGGTTCAGGCAAAGCCAAAATACATTGTTTTTTCTTGATTTTTCTGGCCGCCCTCACCATAGGCTCTGAAACTCCAAGGCTGTAGCTTCAATAGACCAAATTTATGGAGCCGAAGTCAATATTTGAACTTTTTTTGAGCTGTTGGATATTTCGATTTTCTTCTTCATATTTTCAGTCAAGAGATATGTAGTCTTCACAAAAGCTTCATTTTGTCATCTGACTAGACGATCCAACGTTCAAAACATCGAGTCCGGCAGCGGCAGTGATCTTGTGCTTTACCACATTTTGCACTTGTTCAATTTTTTGTTTTGCATAGTCCACTTTATGCTCATTTTCGACAAGCTTTTATTAATTGTGGCAGACTTTTCCATATCAAAATCTTCCAAACATGAGGACAAGGCCACTGAAGTCTCAACTATTCGAGCATCAGCTTTACATTTAGAACGAATTTTCTGACCTGGTTTGATTTTGCTCTTAGACAGTTCAATGCGTCAGCCATTTCAACATGAACCCTCAAAAGTCATGTTCTGGTATGATGATTTTGTTTTCCAAATGGATTGCAGCATGTCTTTTTCATTTTTTCATGTTTTTCGGGGTACATTGCTTCATAATGCAAACAAATTTGGTCATCGTCCATAAAATTTACTTCTCAACGTCGAATAAGTAGTGTTTTGTAGTCTGTGGGTAACTGTTGTACCGATTTAAATCAAACTTTATTGCAATAAAATAAGCTGTGACATGTTAATGACGGTTTTTCTTTTCCAAGGATACATACTAGCAGTTTGCTATCAAATTGTCTGTATAATTATGTAAAGATGAATAACGACATGTGCTATCAGCATATATGACATCAGCATACAGTAACCTGTTGAACTTTGACCCTTATTTTTTGGGCATTATATGGGTGCGATGAAAAACTAAAGTAACTTTTTTAAATGGTCTAAAACATGCTCTTTCTAATGGATGCAGTCTGAAAATGTTTCAAGATGACTTTTTTTTTTTTTTTTGCAAAAGCTCATTGAAAATACCCTGTTTTCTACTTTTTTTTTTTTTGAAAATGCGAAAATTTAAATTTAAAAGGTACGAAACATTCTCTCAAGTTGAAACTGTATATTTGTAAACAAGGTTATGTCGCGAAATATTAAACGAAATTTCATGGGGACATCTTTATTAATACACGAGCCAGAGAAGACTAAACTTGGACATTTTTTGATGCGTTGATATTTTTGCCCCATTTTGAGACTCAATCAGTACGTCAATTTCCAAAAATGTAAATCCATAATAGTTTTATTGGATTAAGCGTAAGAAGTTGTGTAAGATAGCAGGGTGGTGACATGGTGTCTTACAAAGGGTCACGGGACATGGTGGATCCAGCACAGCAAGTTTCATCTAAATCCTTAATGGTGAGGTGGGGAGCCCTGGTCTACATGACAAGGAATAACCCCTTGTGTAGTTTTAAAAATAGGTTAGATAAATACATGAGTGGGTGTGAGTCGAACCTGCCTCGCATGGGCCAGCAGGCCTGCTACAGTGCTCCTTATGTTCATGCATGACAACCAGCACGGCTTCAGGGATGGGAAATTATGCATGACAACCAGCACTGCTTCAGGGATGGGAAATTATACGTGACAACCAGCACGGCTTCAGGGATGGAAAATCCTGTGTCACAAACAAATCTGCTGGACTTTTACGACAAGATAACAGAAGACAGGAGAGACAGCAATTGTTGCATTACATTTTCTTGGATTGTAAGAAGGCTTTTGACACATTACCGGAAAAGCTAGAGGAACAGGCACGGATAAGAGGAAAAGCACTATAAAGGATCAAGGCATAATTGATAAGGACATTAGTGATGGTAAGTGACGAGGTGTCGGAATGGGTGCATGTGACAAGTGGAGTTTCCCAAGGATCAGTCTTAGGGCCGGTGCTGTTTCTTGTATATGTGAATGGCATGACAGAATGGATAGCGAGAAGTATATCTGTTTGCAAACGACGTGAAACTAATGAGAATAAAAGCGGATGAGAACCAGGAAAGGCTACAGAGGGATCTGGACAGGTTACAGTCCTGGTTTGACAAATGACTTAAGTTTAATCCCAACAAATGCAAAGTCATGAAGATTGGGGAGGCACAAAGAAGACCGCAGACGGAGTATCTCTCTCTCTCTCTCTCTCTCTCTCTCTCTCTCTCCCTCCCTCCTTCAGTATAGCTGTTGTAACCTTCATATGAATGTGAATAGTAATAACGTTCATTAATACTAAATAACTTCTGCCTCAGGTTGGTTGGCAGATGGAGCTGACGAGAGCAGTGTGTTGACACAGTAAGTGCTGATGACACAGTAAGTGTTGATGACACAGTAAGTGTTGATGACACAGTAAGTGTTGATGACACAGTAAGTGTTGATGACACAGTAAGTGCTGATGACACAGTAAGTGTTGACACAGTAAGTGTTGACACAGTAAGTGTTGATGACACAGTAAGTGTTGACACAGTAAGTGCTGATGACACAGTAATTGCTGATGACACAGTAAGTGCTGATGACACAGTGTTGACACAGTAAGTGCTGATGACACAGTAAGTGTTGACACAGTAAGTGCTGATGACACAGTAAGTGCTGATGACACAGTAAGTGCTGATGACACAGTAAGTGTTGATGACACAGTAAGTGCTGATGACACAGTAAGTGCTGATGACACAGTAAGTGCTGATGACACAAGTGTTGATGACACAGTAAGTGCTGATGACACAGTAAGTGCGTGCTGATGACACAGTAAGTGTTGATGACACAGTAAATGCTGATGACGCAGTAAGTGCTGATGACACAGTAAGTGTTGATGACAGTAAGTGTTGATGACACAGTAAGTGCTGATGACACAGTAAGTGCTGATGACACAGTAAGTGTTGATGACACAGTAAGTGTTGATGACACAGTAAGTGCTGATGACTCAGTAAGTGCTGATGACACAGTAAGTGCTGATGACACAGTAAGTGTTGATGACACAGTAAGTGCTGATGACACAGTGTTGATGACACAGTAAGTGTTGACACAGTAAGTGTTGACACAGTACGTGCTGATGACACAGTAAGTGCTGATGACACAGTAAGTGTTGATACAGTAAGTGTTGATGGCATAGTAAGTGTTGATGACACAGTAAGTGCTGATGACACAGTAAGTGCTGATGACACAGTAAGTGTTGATGACACAGTAAGTGTTGATGACACAGTAAGTGCTGATGACACAGTAGGTGCTGATGACACAGTAAGTGCTGATGACACAGTAAGTGTTGATAACACAGTAAGTGCTGATGACACAGTGTTGATGACACAGTAAGTGCTGATGACACAGTAAGTGTTGACACAGTAAGTGTTGACACAGTACGTGCTGATGACACAGTAAGTGCTGATGACACAGTAAGTGTTGATGACACAGTAAGTGTTGATGACGCAGAAAGTGCTGATGACACACTAAGTGTTGATGACACAGTAAGTGTTGATGACACAGTAAGTGCTGATGACACAGTAAGTGTTGACACAGTAAGTTTTGATGACACAGTAAGTGTTGATGACACAGTAAGTGCTGATGACACAGTAAGTGCTGATGACACAGTAAGTGTTGATGACACAGTAAGTGTTGATGACACAGTAAGTGTTGATGACACAGTAAGTGCTGATGACACAGTAAGTGCTGATGACACAGTAAGTGTTGATGACACAGTAAGTGTTGATGACACAGTGTTGATGACACAGTAAGTGCTGATGACACAGTAAGTGCTGATGACACAGTAAGTGTTGATGACACAGTAAGTGTTGATGACACAGTAAGTGTTGATGACACAGTAAGTGTTGATGACACAGTAAGTGTTGATGACACAGTAAGTGTTGATGACACAGTAAGTGCTGATGACACAGTAAGTGCTGATGACACAGTAAGTGCTGATGACACAGTAAGTGTTGATGACACAGTAAGTGTTGATACAGTGTGTTGATGACAGTAAGTGTTGATGACACAGTAAGTGTTGATGACACAGTAAGTGTTGATGACACAGTAAGTGCTGATGACACAGTAAGTGCTGATGACACAGTAAGTGCTGATGACACAGTAAGTGTTGATGACACAGTAAGTGTTGATGACACAGTAAGTGTTGATGACACAGTAAGTGTTGATGACACAGTAAGTGCTGATGACACAGTAAGTGTTGATGACACAGTAAGTGTTGACACAGTAAGTGTTGATGACACAGTAAGTGTTGATGACACAGTAAGTGTTGATGACACAGTAAGTGTTGATGACACAGTAAGTGTTGATGACACAGTAAGTGCTGATGACACAGTAAGTGTTGATGACACAGTAAGTGTTGATGACACAGTAAGTGCTGATGACACAGTAAGTGTTGATGACACAGTAAGTGTTGATGACACAGTAAGTGTTGATGACACAGTAAGTGTTGATGACACAGTAAGTGTTGATGACACAGTAAGTGCTGATGACACAGTAAGTGCTGATGACACAGTAAGTGCTGATGACAGAGTAAGTGCTGATGACACAGTAAGTGTTGATGACACAGTAAGTGTTGATGACACAGTAAGTGTTGATGACACAGTAAGTGTTGATGACACAGTAAGTGCTGATGACACAGTAAGTGCTGATGACACAGTAAGTGTTGATGACACAGTAAGTGTTGATGACACAGTAAGTGCTGATGACACAGTAAGTGCTGATGACACAGTAAGTGTTGATGACACAGTAAGTGTTGATGACACAGTAAGTGCTGATGACACAGTAAGTGTTGATGACACAGTAAGTGTTGATGACACAGTAAGTGTTGATGACACAGTAAGTGCTGATGACACAGTAAGTGCTGATGACAGAGTAAGTGCTGATGACACAGTAAGTGTTGATGACACAGTAAGTGTTGATGACACAGTAAGTGTTGATGACACAGTAAGTGTTGATGACACAGTAAGTGCTGATGACATAGTAAGTGTTGATGACACAGTAAGTGTTGATGACACAGTAAGTGTTGATGACACAGTAAGTGCTGATGACACAGTAAGTGCTGATGACACAGTAAGTGCTGATGACACAGTAAGTGTTGATGACACAGTAAGTGTTGATGACACAGTAAGTGTTGACACAGTAAGTGTTGATGACACAGTAAGTGCTGATGACACAGTAAGTGTTGATGACACAGTAAGTGTTGATGACACAGTAAGTGTTGATGACACAGTAAGTGCTGATGACACAGTAAGTGTTGATGACACAGTAAGTGTTGATGACACAGTAAGTGTTGATGACACAGTAAGTGCTTATTATGTAGACCTACCTGCCAGCTCACGCTCATATTTACTTCTCTTTGTTTACCTCTCGTGGTGGGTGCCTTAGGCAGGCAGGGGTTTGAGTTTACCTGGAGAGGGTTTCGGGGGTCAACGCCCCCGCGGCCCGGTCTGAGACCAGGCCTCATTGTGGATCAGGGTCTGATCAACCAGGCTGTTACTTCTGGCCGCTCGCAAACTAACCACAGCCGGGTTGGTCAGGTACTGACTTTAGGTGCCTCTCCAGTGCCTTCTTGAAGACAGCCAGGGGTCTATTGGCAATCCTCCCTTATGTATCCTGAGAGGCTGTTGAACAGTCTTGGGCCCCGGATACTTATTTTATTGTCTCTCAATGCACTCGTGGCGCCCCTGCTTTTCATCGGGCGAATGTTTTATCTCCTGCCGAATCTTTTCCTTTTATAGGGAGTGATTTTCGCGTGCAGGTTTGGTACCAATCCCTCTTATCGTCTCTTATGTTAAGACTGCTAGCGGCTTGACTACCCAGTCATGGTGTGCAGCCAACATGCTCTAGTGTACTCGCCAATACGTGTTTGTTGGGATTGAATCTCAGCTCCTGGACCCGCTTCTTCTCTGGTCATCTTAAAGCTGTGTATGGTTCCTGCCTCTACCACTTCAATCTGGTTCCTAGTTGTTCCACTTCCTGACTACTCTAAGGTTGAAGAACTACTTCCTAACATCCCTGTGGTTCATCTGAGTTTTCAACTGTACCTTCGTTCCTGTTTCCCGTCTCACAAGAAATTTGTCCCTATTCATCTTATGAATTCCTCTCAGTATTTTGTACATTATCATATTACCCCTAGTCTATCTGTCGTGTGTGTGTGTATGTACTCAACTATTTGTATTCACCTTTTTTGTGGCTCCTGGCCCCTCCTCTTTGTTGGCTGCCTCTGGGATTTCTCATGGCTGCATGAGCCTTATCATACATATTCTTAAAGCATATATGGATCTTGCTTGTATCACTTCACTGTCTAGGTCGTTCTACTTCCTGACAACTTTCAGGCTAAATAAATATTTCCTAACATCATTGTGACTCATTCATGTTTTTAACATGCAGTTGTTCCGTCGTGTTCCTGAGACTCGACGTTTGAACTGATATGCCCTGTCCACTCTGCCAGTCCTTCTCAGTATTTTCTACGTCGCACGCACACAATGATGTAATCAGTCCCTCATCCTGGAGAAGAGTTCAGCTCCATGGTCTGGAACGATATCGTTCTAGACCATGAAGCTGAACTCTTCTCCAGGCTGAGGGACTGATTACAGTATCTGTATTTCACTACTACTGCTCCCTCTGTATTTGACTGAAGAATCCTTCTGTGTAGGCGAAAAGTTTCATCAATAAAGACACCCAAGTGTTACATGTGTTTTAATCTTCTACTTGTCTGTACTTTATAACATTTCCAACATTACGTATAGTAGTTACAGTTTAAATAAAATGAGGTGAGTGGTGAGGTGAGTGGTGAGGTGAGTGGTGAGATGTGTGGTGAGGTGAGTGGTGAGATGTGTGGTGAGGTGAGTGGTGAGATGTGTGGTGAGATGAGTGGTGAGGTGAGTGGTGAGATGAGTGGTGAGATGAGTGGTGAGGTGTGTGGTGAGATGAGTGGTGAGATGAGTGGTGAGGTGAATGGTGAGGTGAGTATTGGGGTGTGTGGTGAGATGAGTGGTGAGGTGTGTGGTGTGCTGAGTGGTGAGGTGAGTGGTGTGGCGAGTGGTGAGATGTGTGGAGAGGCGTGTGGTGAGGTGAGTGGTAATGTGTCTGGTACCATCACTGTGTCATGTAGCAGTGTCTGGTACCATCACTGATGAAGCAGTGTCTGGTACCATCACTGATGAAGCAGTGTCTGGTACCATCACTGATGAAGCAGTGTCTGGTACCATCACTGTGTCATGTAGCAGTGTCTGGTACCATCACTTTGTCATGAAACAGTGTCTGGTACCATCACTGTGTCACAAAGAAGTGCCTGGTACCATCACTGATGAAGCAGTGTCTGGTACCATCACTGATGAAGCAGTGTCTGGTACCATCACTGTGTCATGTAGCAGTGTCTGGTACCATCACTGTGTCATGTAGCAGTATCTGGTACCATCACTTTGTCATGAAACAGTGTCTGGTACCATCACTGTGTCACAAAGAAGTGTCTGGTACAGTTACTGATGAAGCAGTGTCTGGTACCATCACTGATGAAGCAGTGTCTGGTACCATCACTGATGAAGCAGTGTCTGGTACCATCACTGATGAAGCAGTGTCTGGTACCATCACTGATGAAGCAGTGCCTGGTACCATCACTGATGAAGCAGTGTCTGGTACCATCACTGATGAAGCAGTGTCTGGTACCATCACTGATGAAGCAGTGTCTGGTACCATCACTGATGAAGCAGTGTCTGGTACCATCACTGATGAAACAGTGTCTGGTACCATCACTGATGAAACAGTGTCTGGTACCATCACTGATGAAGCAGTGTCTGGTACCATCACTGATGAAACAGTGTCTGGTACCATCACTGATGAAACAGTGTCTGATACCATCACTGATGAAGCAGTGTCTGGTACCATCACTGATGAAGCAGTGTCTGGTACCATCACTGATGAAACAGTGTATGATACCATCACTGATGAAGCAGTGTCTGGTACCATCACTGATGAAACAGTGTCTGATACCATCACTGATGAAGCAGTGTCTGGTACCATCACTGATGAAGCAGTGTCTGGTACCATCACTGATGAAGCAGTGTCTGGTACCATCACTGATGAAACAGTGTCTGGTACCATCACTGATGAAACAGTGTCTGATACCATCACTGATGAAGCAGTGTCTGGTACCATCACTGATGAAACAGTGTCTGATACCATCACTGATGAAGCAGTGTCTGGTACCATCACTGATGAAGCAGTGTCTGGTACCATCACTGATGAAGCAGTGTCTGATACCATCACTGATGAAGCAGTGTTTGGTACCATCACTGATGAAGCAGTGTCTGATACCATCACTGATGAAGCAGTGTTTGGTACCATCACTGATGAAGCAGTGTCTGGTACCATCACTGATGAAGCAGTGTCTGATACCATCACTGATGAAGCAGTGTCTGGTACCATCACTGATGAAGCAGTGTCTGATACCATCACTGATGAAGCAGTGTCTGGTACCGTCACTGATGAAGCAGTGTCTGGTACCATCACTGATGAAGCAGTGTCTGATACCATCACTGATGAAGCAGTGTCTGGTACCATCACTGATGAAGCAGTGTCTGATACCATCACTGATGAAGCAGTGTCTGATACCATCACTGATGAAGCAGTGTCTGGTACCATCACTGATGAAACAGTGTCTGATACCATCACTGATGAAGCAGTGTCTGGTACCATCACTGATGAAACAGTGTCTGATACCATCACTGATGAAGCAGTGTCTGGTACCATCACTGATGAAGCAGTGTCTGGTACCATCACTGATGAAGCAGTGTTTGGTACCATCACTGATGAAACAGTGTCTGGTACCATCACTGATGAAACAGTGTCTGATACCATCACTGATGAAGCAGTGTCTGGTACCGTCACTGATGAAGCAGTGTCTGGTACCGTCACTGATGAAGCAGTGTCTGGTACCGTCACTGATGAAGCAGTGTCTGGTACCATCACTGTGCCATAAAACAGTGTCTGGTACCATCACTGTGTCTTGAAGCAGTGTCTGGTACCGTCACTGATGAAGCAGTGTCTGGCACCGTCACTGATGAAGCAGTGTCTGGTACCATCACTGTGCCATAAAACAGTGTCTGGTACCATCACTGTGTCATGTAGCAGTGTCTGGTACCATCACTGATGAAGCAGTGTCTGGTACCATCACTGTGTCATGTAGCAGTGTCTGGTACCGTCACTGTGTCATGTAGTAGTGACTGGTGCCATCACTGTGTCATGAAGCAGTGACTGGTACCATCACTGTGTCGTGAAGCAGTATCTGGTGCCATCACTGTGTCATGAAGCAGTGACTGGTACCATCACTGTGTCGTGAAGCAGTGACTGGTACCATCACTGTGTCGTGAAGCAGTGTCTGGTACCATCACTGTGTCATGAAGCAGTGACTGGTACCATCACTGTGTCATGTGGCAGTGTCTGGTACCATCACTGTCGTGAAGCAGTGACTGGTACCATCACTGTGTCGTGAAGCAGTGACTGGGACCATCACTGTGTGATGTAGCAGTGTCTGGTACCATCACTGGGTCATGAAGCAGTGTCTGGTACCATCACTGTGTCGTGAAGCAGTGACTGGTATCATCACTCTGTCGTGAAGCAGTGACTGGTACCATCACTGTGTCGTGAAGCAGTGTCTGGTACCATCACTGTGTCGTGAAGCAGTGTCTGGTACCATCACTGTGTCGTGAAGCAGTGTCTGGTACCATCACTGTGTGATGTAGCAGTGTCTGGTACCATCACTGTCGTGAAGCAGTGACTGGTACCATCACTGTGTCGTGAAGCAGTGTCTGGTACCATCACTGTGTCATGTAGCAGTGACTGGTACCATCACTGTCATGAAGTAGTGACTGGTATTATCACGGTGTCATGTAGCAGTGACTGGTACCATCACTGTCATGAAGCAGTGACTGGTACCATCACTGTGTCATGAAGCAGTGACTGGTACTAAAACTGTGTCATGTACCAGTAACTGGTACCATCACTGTGTCATGTAGCAGTGACTGGTACCATCACTGTGTCATGTAGCAGTGACTGGTACCATCACTGTGTCATGAAGCAGTGACTGGTACCATCACTGTGTCATGTAGCAGTAACTGGTACCATCACTGTGTCATGAAGCAGTGACTGGTACTATCACTGTGTCATGTAGCAGTGACTGGTACCATCACTGTGTCATGTAGCAGTGACTGGTACCATCACTGTGTCATGAAGCAGTGACTGGTACTATCACTGTGTCATGTAGCAGTGACTGGTACCATCACTGTGTCATGTAGCAGTGACTGGTACCATCATTGTGTCATGAAGCAGTGACTGGTACCATCACTGTGTCATGAAGCAGTGACTGGTACTATCACTGTGTCATGTAGCAGTGACTGGTACCATCACTGTGTCATGTAGCAGTGACTGGTACCATCACTGTGTCATGAAGCAGTGACTGGTACCATCACTGTCATGTAGCAGTGACTGGTACCATCACTGTGTCATGAAGCAGTGACTGGTACCATCACTGTGTCATGTAGCAGTGACTGGTACCATCACTGTGTCATGAAGCAGTGACTGGTACCATCACTGTCATGTAGCAGTGACTGGTACCATCACTGTGTCATGTAGCAGTGACTGGTACCATCACTGTGTCATGAAGCAGTAACTGGTACCATCACTGTGTCATGAAGCAGTGACTGGTACTATCACTGTGTCATGTAGCAGTGACTGGTACTATCACTGTGTCATGTAGCAGTGACTGGTACTATCACTGTGTCATGTAGCAGTGACTGGTACCATCACTGTCATGAAGCAGTGACTGGTACCATCACTGTGTCATGAAGCAGTGACTGGTACCATCACTGTGTCATGAAGCAGTGACTGGTACCATCACTGTGTCATGAAGCAGTGACTGGTACCATCACTGTGTCATGAAGCAGTGACTGGTACCATCACTGTGTCATGAAGCAGTAACTGGTACCATCACTGTGTCATGAAGCAGTGACTGGTACTATCACTGTGTCATGTAGCAGTGACTGGTACTATCACTGTGTCATGTAGCAGTGACTGGTACTATTACTGTGTCATGTAGCAGTGACTGGTACTATCACTGTGTCATGAAGCAGTGACTGGTACCATCACTGTGTCATGAAGCAGTGACTGGTACCATCACTGTGTCATGAAGCAGTGACTGGTACTATCACTGTGTCATGAAGCAGTGACTGGTACTATCACTGTGTCATGAAGCAGTGACTGGTACCATCACTGTGTCATGAAGCAGTGACTGGTACCATCACTGTGTCATGAAGCAGTGACTGGTACCATCACTGTGTCATGAAGCAGTGACTGGTACCATCACTGTGTCATGAAGCAGTGACTGGTACCATCACTGTGTCATGTAGCAGTGACTGGTACCATCACTGTGTCATGAAGCAGTAACTGGTACCATCACTGTGTCATGAAGCAGTGACTGGTACTATCACTGTGTCATGTAGCAGTGACTGGTACTATCACTGTGTCATGTAGCAGTGACTGGTACTATCACTGTGTCATGTAGCAGTGACTGGTACCATCACTGTGTCATGAAGCAGTGACTGGTACCATCACTGTGTCATGAAGCAGTGACTGGTACCATCACTGTCATGAAGCAGTGACTGGTACCATCACTGTGTCATGAAGCAGTGACTGGTACCATCACTGTGTCATGAAGCAGTGACTGGTACCATCACTGTGTCATGAAGCAGTAACTGGTACCATCACTGTGTCATGAAGCAGTGACTGGTACTATCACTGTGTCATGTAGCAGTGACTGGTACCATCACTGTGTCATGTAGCAGTGACTGGTACCATTACTGTGTCATGTAGCAGTGACTGGTACTATCACTGTGTCATGAAGCAGTGACTGGTACTATCACTGTGTCATGAAGCAGTGACTGGTACCATCACTGTGTCATGTAGCAGTGACTGGTACTATCACTGTGTCATGAAGCAGTGACTGGTACTATCACTGTGTCATGAAGCAGTGACTGGTACTATCACTGTGTCATGTAGCAGTGACTGGTACTATTACTGTGTCATGTAGCAGTGACTGGTACTATCACTGTGTCATGAAGCAGTGACTGGTACCATCACTGTGTCATGAAGCAGTGACTGGTACCATCACTGTGTCATGAAGCAGTGACTGGTACTATCACTGTGTCATGAAGCAGTGACTGGTACTATCACTGTGTCATGAAGCAGTGACTGGTACCATCACTGTGTCATGAAGCAGTGACTGGTACCATCACTGTGTCATGAAGCAGTGACTGGTACCATCACTGTGTCATGAAGCAGTGACTGGTACCATCACTGTGTCATGAAGCAGTGACTGATACCATCACTGTGTCATGAAGCAGTGACTGGTACCATCACTGTGTCATGAAGCAGTGACTGGTACCATCACTGTGTCATGAAGCAGTGACTGGTACCGCTTGCAGCCCTCTAGCAGTGACTAAACTAATAAGGAAAACAACACAAACACTGTTAAGAAACACTGGAAAGTCAAGATGAATGTGAGTTAAATGTTAGTTTAATTTGGTAACATTATTTCATGGAAATAAATGGTATAAAATACCGACACAATGGAAATATAAACACATATGCAGTATAATGTGATCCTTTATTGACTACGTTTCGCCCACACAGTGGGCTTTTTCAAGTCAGTTCTGTTTGTGACTTGAAAAAGCCCACTGTGTGGGCGAAACGTAGTCAATAAAGGATCACATTATACTGCATATGTGTTTATATTTCCAACATTATTTCATCATGTCAAGTTAACATTTTGATCTGACACGAAGTAAAAGCTGGCAGAGTGCAAAATATTTAACACCCTTCCACTTTATAGAACTTAATAATCGAAATGTTTACTGAACTGGAATTCACACCTTAGCGCTTCCCCTTGAAAGTTGTAGTAGTAATAATAATAATTATAATGAAATAATGATAGGTACGAGCTTTATTTATATTCAACAGAGGTAAACCTTGACAAAGTGTGAGTCTCTTACTATGTACCCTCGTGGGTTTAGCGCCTCTCCATTAAAAATAATAGGATATGTGTAGCCTGGTCGAGGTGGAACACCTGATGACTCTTACACCTTTTTCCCCGTGTTATCAAGTTCCTGGCGATAACTTGATAAGTTGTCTTTATTATCAAGTTCCTGGCGATAACTTGATAAGTTGTCTTTATTATCAAGTTCCTGGCGATAACTTGATAAGTTGCCTTTGTTATCAAGTTCCTGGCGATAACTTGATAAGTTGCCTTTGTTATCAAGTTCCTGGCGATAACTTGATAAGTTGCCTTTGTTATCAAGTTCCTGGCGATAACTTGATAAGTTGTCTTTATTATCAAGTTCCTGGCGATAACTTGATAAGTTGTCTTTATTATCAAGTTCCTGGCGATAACTTGATAAGTTGTCTTTATTATCAAGTTCCTGGCGATAACTTGATAAGTTGTCTTTATTATCAAGTTCCTGGCGATAACTTGATAAGTTGTCTTTATTATCAAGTTCCTGGCGATAACTTGATAAGTTGTCTTTATTATCAAGTTCCTGGCGATAACTTGATAAGTTGTCTTTATTATCAAGTTCCTGGCGATAACTTGATAAGTTGTCTTTATTATCAAGTTCCTGGCGATAACTTGATAAGTTGCCTTTGTTATCAAGTTCCTGGCGATAACTTGATAAGTTGCCTTTGTTATCAAGTTCCTGGCGATAACTTGATAAGTTGCCTTTGTTATCAAGTTCCTGGCGATAACTTGATAAGTTGCCTTTGTTATCAAGTTCCTGGCGATAACTTGATAAGTTGTCTTTATTATCAAGTTTGGCGATTATCAAGTTCCTGGCGATAACTTGATAAGTTGTCAAGTTTATTATCAAGTTCCTGGCGATAACTTGATAAGTTGTCTTTATTATCAAGTTCCTGGCGATAACTTGATAAGTTGTCTTTATTATCAAGTTCCTGGCGATAACTTGATAAGTTGTCTTTATTATCAAGTTCCTGGCGATAACTTGATAAGTTGTCTTTATTATCAAGTTCCTGGCGATAACTTGATAAGTTGTCTTTGTTATCAAGTTCCTGGCGATAACTTGATAAGTTGTCTTTGTTATCAAGTTCCTGGCGATAACTTGATAAGTTGTCTTTATTATCAAGTTCCTGGCGATAACTTGATAAGTTGTCTTTATTATCAAGTTCCTGGCGATAACTTGATAAGTTGTCTTTATTATCAAGTTCCTGGCGATAACTTGATAAGTTGCCTTTGTTATCAAGTTCCTGGCGATAACTTGATAAGTTGCCTTTGTTCACTTGAACATTTGCACTCTGTTGTATCTTCTCTTAATATAGGGATACAGATGTATCCCTGGAGGTACTAGTGCTTGGCAGGGAGGAATGAAGGAAGGCAGGGAGGAAGGAAGGAAGGCAGGGAGGAAGGAATACAGGGAGGAATGAAGGAAGGAAGGCAGGGAGGAATGAAGGAAGGCAGGGAGGAAGGAAGGAAGGAAGGCAGGGAGGAATGAAGCAAAGAAGGCAGGGAGGAATGAAGGAAGACAGGGAGGAATGAAGGAAGGAAGGCAGGGAGGAACGAATGAAGGCAGGGAGGAATGAAGGAAGGAAGGCAAGGAATGAAGCAAGGAAGGCAGGGAGGAATCAAGAAGCAAGGAATCAAGGAAGGCAGGGAGGAATCAAGGAAGGCAGGGAGGAATCAAGGAAGGCAGGGAGGAATGAAGGAAGGCAGGGAGGAATGAAGCAAAGAAGGCAGGGAGGAATGAAGGAAGGCAGGCAAGGAGGAATGAAGGAAGGAAGGCAGGGAGGAATGAAGGCAGGCAGGGAGGAATGAAGGAAGGCAGGGAGGAATGAAGGAAGGAAGGCAGGGAGGAATGAAGGAAGGCAGGCAGGGAGGAATGAAGGAAGACAGAGAGGAATGAAGGAAGGCAGGGAGGAATGAAGGAAGGCAGGGAGGAATAAAGCAAGGAAGGCAGGGAGGAATGAAGCAAGGAAAGCAGGGAGGAATGAAGGAAGGCACGGAGGAATGAAGCAAGGAAGGCAGGGAGGAATGAAGCAAGGAAGGCAGGGAGGAATGAAGGAAGGCAGGGAGGAATGAAGGAAGGCAGGGAGGAATGAAGGAAGGCAGGGAGGAATGAAGCAAGGGAGACATGGAGGAATGAAGCAAGGAAGGCAGGGAGGAATGAAGCAAGGCAGGGAGAAATGAAGCAAGGAAGGCAGGGAGGAATGAAGCAAGGAAGACAGGGAGGAATAAAGCAAGGCAGGGAGGAACGAAGGAAGGCAGGGAGGAATGAAGGAAGGAATGAAGCAAAGAAGGCAGGGAAGAATGAAGCAAGGAAGGTAGGAAGGAATGAAGCAAGGAAGGCAGGAAGGAATGAAGGCAGGGAGGAAAGAAGCAAGGAAGGCAGGAAGGAATGAAGCAAGGAAGGCAGGGAGGAATGAAGCAAGGAAGGCAGGAAGGAATGAAGCAAGGAAGGCAGGGAGGAATGAAGCAAGGAAGACAGGGAGGAATGAAGGAAGGCAGGGAGGAATGAAGCAAGGAAGACAGAGATGAATGAAGCAAGGAAGGCAGGGAGAATGAAGGAATGAAGCAATGAAGGCTGGAATGATGGAAGGAATAAAGCAAGGCACTGAGGAATGAAGCAAGGAAGGCAGGGAGGAATGAAGCAAGGAAGGCAGAGAGGAATGAAGCAAGGAAGACAGGGAGGAATGAAGCAAGGAAGACAGGGAGGAATGAAGCAAGGAAGGCAGGGAGAATGGAAGAAATGAAGCAAGGAAGGCAGGGATGATGGAAGGAATGAAGCAAGGAAGGCAGGGAGGAATGAAGCAAGGAAGGCAGGAAGGAATTAAGCAAGGAAGCCAGGGAAGAATGAAGCAAGGAAGACAGGAATGAAGCAAGGAAGACAGGGAGGAATGAAGCAAGGAAGACAGGAAGGAATGAAGCAAGGAAGGCAGGGAGGAATGAAGCAAGGAAGACAGGGAGGAATGAAGCAAGGAAGACAGGGAGGAATGAAGCAAGGAAGACAGGGAGGAATGAAGCAAGGGAGACAGGGAGGAATAAAGCAAGGAAGACAGTGAGGAATGAAGCAAGGAAGGCAGGAAGGAATGAAGCAAGGAAGGCAGGAAGGAATGAAGCAAGGAAGGCAGGAAGGAGTGAAGCAAGGAAGGCAGGAAGGAATGAAGCAAGGAAAGCAGGGAGGAATGAAGCAAGGAAGACAGGGAGGAATGAAGGAAGGCAGGGAGGAATGAAGCAAGGAAGACAGGGAGGAATGAAGCAAGGAAGGCAGGGAGGAATGAAGCAAGGAAGACAGGGAGTAATGAAGCAAGGAAGACAGGGAGTAATGAAGCAAGGCAGGGAGGAATGAAGCAAGGAAGGCAGGAAGGAATGAAGCAATGAAGACGGAGGAATGAAGGAAGACAGGAATGAAGCAATGAAGGCAGGGAGGAATGAAGCAAGGAAGGCAGGAAGGAATGAAGCATCGAAGGCAGGGAGGAATGAAGGAAGGAAGACAGGGAGGAATGAAGGAAGGAAGGAATGAGCAAGGAGGGCAGTGAGGAATGAAGCAAGGAAGACAGGGAGGAATGAAGGAATAAAGGCAGGGAGGAATGAAGCAAGGAAGGCAGGAAGGAATGAAGCAACGAAGGCAGGAAGGAAGCAAGGAAGGCAATGAGGAATGAAGCAAGGAAGGCAGAAAGGAATAAACCAAGGAAGCCATGGAGGAATTAAGCAAAGAAGGCAGGGAGGAATGAAGCAAGGAAGAAAGGGAGGAATGAAGGAAAGCAGGGAGGAATGAAGGAAGGCAGGGAGGAAGGAAGGGAGGAATGAAGCAAAGAAGGCAGGGAGGAATGAAGGAAGACAGGGAGGAATGAAGGAAGGCAGGGAGGAATGAAGACAGGGAGGAATGAAGGAAGGCAGGGAGGAATGAAGGAAGGCAGGGAGGAAGAAAGGAAGGCAGGGAGGAATGAAGCAAAGAAGGCAGGGAGGAATGAAGGAAGACAGGGAGGAATGAAGGAAGGCAGGGAGGAATGAAGGAAGACAGGAAGGAAGGAAGGCAGGGAGGAAGGAAGGAAGGCAGGGAGGAAGGAAGACAGGGAGGAATGAAGGAAGGAAGGCAGGGAGGAATGAAGGAAGGCAGGGAGGAAGGAAGGCAGGGAGGAATGAAGCAAAGAAGGCAGGGAGGAATGAAGGAAGACAGGGAGGAATGAAGGAAGGAAGGCAGGGAGGAACGAATGAAGGCAGGGAGGAATGAAGGAAGGCAGGGAGGAACGAATGAAGGCAGGGAGGAATGAAGGAAGGAAGGCAGGGAGGAATGAAGCAAGGAAGGCAGGGAGGAATCAAGGAAGGCAGGGAGGAATCAAGGAAGGCAGGGAGGAATCAAGGAAGGCAGGGAGGAATGAAGGAAGGCAGGGAGGAATGAAGCAAAGAAGGCAGGGAGGAATGAAGGAAGGCAGGCAAGGAGGAATGAAGGAAGGAAGGCAGGGAGGAATGAAGGAAGGCAGGCAGGGAGGAATGAAGGAAGGCAGGGAGGAATGAAGGAAGGAAGGCAGGGAGGAATGAAGGAAGGCAGGGAGGAATGAAGGAAGGCAGGCAGGGAGGAATGAAGGAAGACAGAGAGGAATGAAGGAAGGCAGGGAGGAATGAAGGAAGGCAGGGAGGAATAAAGCAAGGAAGGCAGGGAGGAATGAAGCAAGGAAAGCAGGGAGGAATGAAGGAAGGCACGGAGGAATGAAGCAAGGAAGGCAGGGAGGAATGAAGCAAGGAAGGCAGGGAGGAATGAAGGAAGGCAGGGAGGAATGAAGGAAGGCAGGGAGGAATGAAGCAAGGGAGACATGGAGGAATGAAGCAAGGAAGGCAGGGAGGAATGAAGCAAGGCAGGGAGAAATGAAGCAAGGAAGGCAGGGAGGAATGAAGCAAGGAAGACAGGGAGGAATAAAGCAAGGCAGGGAGGAACGAAGGAAGGCAGGGAGGAATGAAGGAAGGAATGAAGCAAAGAAGGCAGGGAAGAATGAAGCAAGGAAGATAGGAAGGAATGAAGCAAGGAAGGCAGGAAGGAATGAAGGCAGGGAGGAAAGAAGCAAGGAAGACAGGAAGGAATGAAGCAAGGAAGGTAAGGAGGAATGAAGCAAGGAAGGCAGGAAGGAATGAAGCAAGGAAGGCAGGGAGGAATGAAGCAAGGAAGACAGGGAGGAATGAAGCAAGGAAGACAGAGATGAATGAAGCAAGGAAGGCAGGGAGAATGAAGGAATGAAGCAATGAAGGCTGGAATGATGGAAGGAATAAAGCAAGGCAGGGAGGAATGAAGCAAGGAAGGCAGGGAGGAATGAAGCAAGGAAGGCAGAGAGGAATGAAGCAAGGAAGACAGGGAGGAATGAAGCAAGGAAGACAGGGAGGAATGAAGCAAGGAAGGCAGGGAGAATGGAAGAAATGAAGCAAGGAAGGTAGGGATGATGGAAGGAATGAAGCAAGGAAGGCAGGGAGGAATGAAGCAAGGAAGGCAGGAAGGAATTAAGCAAGGAAGCCAGGGAAGAATGAAGCAAGGAAGACAGGAATGAAGCAAGGAAGACGGAGGAATGAAGCAAGGAAGACAGGAAGGAATGAAGCAAGGAAGGCAGGGAGGAATGAAGCAAGGAAGACAGGGAGGAATGAAGCAAGGAAGACAGGGAGGAATGAAGCAAGGAAGACAGGGAGGAATGAAGCAAGGGAGACAGGGAGGAATAAAGCAAGGAAGACAGTGAGGAATGAAGCAAGGAAGGCAGGAAGGAATGAAGCAAGGAAGGCAGGAAGGAATGAAGCAAGGAAGGCAGGAAGGAGTGAAGCAAGGAAGGCAGGAAGGAATGAAGCAAGGAAAGCAGGGAGGAATGAAGCAAGGAAGACAGGGAGGAATGAAGGAAGGCAGGGAGGAATGAAGCAAGGAAGACAGGGAGGAATGAAGCAAGGAAGGCAGGGAGGAATGAAGCAAGGAAGACAGGGAGTAATGAAGCAAGGAAGACAGGGAGTAATGAAGCAAGGCAGGGAGGAATGAAGCAAGGAAGGCAGGAAGGAATGAAGCAATGAAGACGGAGGAATGAAGGAAGACAGGAATGAAGCAATGAAGGCAGGGAGGAATGAAGCAAGGAAGGCAGGATGGAATGAAGCATCGAAGTCAGGGAGGAATGAAGGAAGACAGGGAGGAATGAAGGAAGGAAGGAATGAGCAAGGAGGGCAGTGAGGAATGAAGCAAGGAAGACAGGGAGGAATGAAGGAATAAAGGCAGGGAGGAATGAAGCAAGGAAGGCAGGAAGGAATGAAGCAAGGAAGTCAGGAAGGAAGCAAGGAAGGCAATGAGGAATGAAGCAAGGAAGGCAGAAAGGAATAAACCAAGGAAGCCATGGAGGAATTAAGCAAATAAGGCAGGGAGGAATGAAGCAAGGAAGAAAGGGAGGAATGAAGGAAAGCAGGGAGGAATGAAGGAAGGCAGGGAGGAAGGAAGGGAGGAATGAAGCAAAGAAGGCAGGGAGGAATGAAGGAAGACAGGGAGGAATGAAGGAAGGAAGGCAGGGAGGAATGAAGACAGGGAGGAATGAAGGAAGGCAGGGAGGAATGAAGGAAGGCAGGGAGGAAGGAAGGGAGGAATGAAGCAAAGAAAGCAGGGAGGAATGAAGGAAGACAGGGAGGAATGAAGACAGGGAGGAATGAAGGAAGGCAGGGAGGAATGAAGGAAGGCAGGGAGGAAGAAAGGAAGGCAGGGAGGAATGAAGCAAAGAAGGCAGGGAGGAATGAAGGAAGACAGGGAGGAATGAAGGAAGGAAGGCAGGGAGGAATGAAGGAAGACAGGAAGGAAGGCAGGGAGGAAGGAAGACAGGGAGGAATGAAGGAAGGGAGGCAGGGAGGAATGAAGGAAGGCAGGGAGGAAGGAAGGCAGGGAGGAATGAAGCAAAGAAGGCAGGGAGGAATGAAGGAAGACAGGGAGGAATGAAGGAAGGAAGGCAGGGAGGAACGAATGAAGGCAGGGAGGAATGAAGGAAGGAAGGCAGGGAGGAATGAAGCAAGGAAGGCAGGGAGGAATCAAGGAAGGCAGGGAGGAATCAAGGAAGGCAGGGAGGAATGAAGGAAGGCAGGGAGGAATGAAGCAAGGAAGGCAGGGAGGAATGAAGGAAGGCAGGCAAGGAGGAATGAAGGAAGGAAGGCAGGGAGGAATGAAGGAAGGCAGGCAGGGAGGAATGAAGGAAGGCAGGGAGGAATGAAGGAAGGAAGGCAGGGAGGAATGAAGGAAGGCAGGGAGGAATGAAGGAAGGCAGGCAGGGAGGAATGAAGGAAGACAGAGAGGAATGAAGGAAGGCAGGGAAGAATGAAGGAAGGCAGGGAGGAATAAAGCAAGGAAGGCAGGGAGGAATGAAGCAAGGAAAGCAGGGAGGAATGAAGGAAGGCACGGAGGAATGAAGCAAGGAAGGCAGGGAGGAATGAAGCAAGGAAGGCAGCGAGGAATGAAGGAAGGCAGGGAGGAATGAAGGAAGGCAGGGAGGAATGAAGCAAGGGAGACATGGAGGAATGAAGCAAGGAAGGCAGGGAGGAATGAAGCAAGGCAGGGAGAAATGAAGCAAGGAAGGCAGGGAGGAATGAAGCAAGGAAGACAGGGAGGAATAAAGCAAGGCAGGGAGGAACGAAGGAAGGCAGGGAGGAATGAAGGAAGGAATGAAGCAAAGAAGGCAGGGAAGAATGAAGCAAGGAAGGTAGGAAGGAATGAAGCAAGGAAGGCAGGAAGGAATGAAGGCAGGGAGGAAAGAAGCAAGGAAGGCAGGAAGGAATGAAGCAAGGAAGGCAGGGAGGAATGAAGCAAGGAAGGCAGGAAGGAATGAAGCAAGGAAGGCAGGGAGGAATGAAGCAAGGAAGACAGGGAGGAATGAAGCAAGGAATGAAGCAAGGAAGACAGAGATGAATGAAGCAAGGAAGGCAGGGAGAATGAAGGAATGAAGCAATGAAGGCTGGAATGATGGAAGGAATAAAGCAAGGCAGGGAGGAATGAAGCAAGGAAGGCAGGGAGGAATGAAGCAAGGAAGGCAGAGAGGAATGATGCAAGGAAGACAGGGAGGAATGAAGCAAGGAAGACAGGGAGGAATGAAGCAAGGAAGGCAGGGAGAATGGAAGAAATGAAGCAAGGAAGGCAGGGATGATGGAAGGAATGAAGCAAGGAAGGCAGGGAGGAATGAAGCAAGGAAGGCAGGAAGGAATTAAGCAAGGAAGCCAGGGAAGAATGAAGCAAGGAAGACAGGAATGAAGCAAGGAAGACAGGGAGGAATGAAGCAAGGAAGACAGGAAGGAAGGCAGGGAGGAATGAAGCAAGGAAGACAGGGAGGAATGAAGCAAGGAAGACAGGGAGGAATGAAGCAAGGAAGACAGGGAGGAATGAAGCAAGGGAGACAGGGAGGAATAAAGCAAGGAAGACAGTGAGGAATGAAGCAAGGAAGGCAGGAAGGAATGAAGCAAGGAAGGCAGGAAGGAATGAAGCAAGGAAGGCAGGAAGGAGTGAAGCAAGGAAGGCAGGAAGGAATGAAGCAAGGAAAGCAGGGAGGAATGAAGCAAGGAAGACAGGGAGAAATGAAGGAAGGCAGGGAGGAATGAAGCAAGGAAGACAGGGAGGAATGAAGCAAGGAAGGCAGGGAGGAATGAAGCAAGGAAGACAGGGAGTAATGAAGCAAGGAAGACAGGGAGTAATGAAGCAAGGCAGGGAGGAATGAAGCAAGGAAGGCAGGAAGGAATGAAGCAATGAAGACGGAGGAATGAAGGAAGACAGGAATGAAGCAATGAAGGCAGGGAGGAATGAAGCAAGGAAGGCAGGAAGGAATGAAGCATCGAAGGCAGGGAGGAATGAAGGAAGGAAGACAGGGAGGAATGAAGGAAGGAAGGAATGAGCAAGGAGGGCAGTGAGGAATGAAGCAAGGAAGACAGGGAGGAATGAAGGAATAAAGGCAGGGAGGAATGAAGCAAGGAAGGCAGGAAGGAATGAAGCAACGAAGGCAGGAAGGAAGCAAGGAAGGCAATGAGGAATGAAGCAAGGAAGGCAGAAAGGAATAAACCAAGGAAGCCATGGAGGAATTAAGCAAAGAAGGCAGGGAGGAATGAAGCAAGGAAGAAAGGGAGGAATGAAGGAAAGCAGGGAGGAATGAAGCAAGGAAGACAGGAGAAATGAAGGAAGGAAGGCAGGGAGGAATGCAGCACGGAAGGCAGGGAGGAATGAAGCAAGGAAGACAGGGAGGAATGAAGCAAGGAAGGCAGGGATGATGGAAGGAATGAAGCAAGACAGGGAGGAATGATGCAAGGAAGACAGGGAGGAATGAAGCAAGGAAGGTAGGGAGGAATGAAGCAAGGAAGGAATGAAGCAAGGAAGACATGGAGGAATGAAGCAAGGAAGACGGTGGAATGAAGCAAGGAAGGCAGGGAGGAATGAAGCAAGGAAGGCAGGGAGGAATGAAGCAAGGAAGACAGGAAGGAATGAAGCAAGGAAGACAGGGAGGAATGAAGCAACGATGACAGGAAGGAATGAATCAAGGAAAGCAGGGAGGAATGAAGCAAGGAAGACAGGGAGGAATGAAGCAAGGAAGGCAGGGAGGAATGAAGCAAGGAAGGCAGGGAGGAATGACGCAAGGAAGGCAGGAAGGAATGAAGCAAGGAAGGCAGGGAGGAATGAAGCAAGAAAGGCAGGAAGGAATGAAGCAAGGAAGGCAGGGAGGAATGAAGCAACGAAGGCAGGAAGGAATGAAGCAAGGAAGGCAGCGAGGAATGAAGCAACGAAGGCAGGGAGGAATGAAGCAACGAAGGCAGGAAGGAATGAAGCAAGGAAGGCATGGATGGATGAAGCAAGGAAGGCAGGAAGGAATGAAGCAAGGAAGGCAGGGAGGAATGAAGCAACGAAGGCAGGAAGGAATTAAGCAAGGAAGACAGGGAGGAATGAAGCAACGAAGGCAGGAAGGAATGAAGCAAGGAAGACAGGGAGGAATGAAGCAACGAAGGCAGGGAGGATGGAAGAAATGAAGCAAGGAAGGCAGGGAGAATGGAAGGAATGAAGCAAGGAAGGCAGGGAGGATGGAAGGAATGAAACAAGCAAGGCAGGGAGGATGGAAGGAATGAAGCAAGGAAGGCAGGGAGGATGGAAGGATTGAAACAAGGAAGGCAGGGAGGATGGAAGGAATGAAGCAAGGAAGGCAGGGAGAATGGAAGGAATGAAACAAGTAAGGCAGGGAGAATGGAAGGAATGAAGCAAGGAAGGCAGTGAGGATGGAAGGAATGAAGCAAGGAAGGCAGGGAGGATGGAAGGAATGAAGCAAGGAAGGCAGGGAGGATGGAAGGAATGAAGCAAGGAAGGCAGGGAGGGTGGAAGAAATGAAGCAAGAAAGGCAGGGAGGATGGAAGGAATGAAGCAAGGAAGCCAGGGAGGATGGAAGAAATGAAGCAAGAAAGGCAGGGAGGAGGGAAGGAATGAAGCAAGGGAGGAATGAGGCAAGGATGGCAGGGAGGTAATGAGAAGGCAGGGAGGTTACGATGGAAGGCAGGGAGTTAATGATGGAAGGCAGGGGGGTAATGAGGGATGACAGGGAGGTAATGAGGAAGGCAGGGAGGTAATAAGGGAACACAGGGAGGTAATGGAAGGCAGGGAGTTAATGATGGAAGGCAGGGAGGTAATAAGGGAACACAGGGAGGTAATGGAAGGCAGGGAGTTAATGATGGAAGGCAGGGAGGAGAGGGGGGGTAATCTTAGGTCTTTGTTATAACAACAGTGAAACAGCTGCTCACAATTCAGTCTACATTCTCTGAGAACATAGTATGTGTTCTATCTACCTGGAGTCTACCTGCAGGGTGTTCCAGGGGTCAACGCCCCCGCTGCCTGGTCCATGACCAGGCCTCAGGGTGGATCAGGGCCTGATCAACCAGGCATTTACTGCTGGCCACACGCATTTCAACGTACGAACTAAAACCCGGCTGGTCAGGCACTGATTTTAAGGATCTGTCCAGTTTCCTCTTAAAGACAGATTAGGGGTGTATTGGTAATATCTCTTATGTATGATGGGAGGTTGTTGCAGTCCTGGGCCCCTGACACTTGTGTACTCTCTCAGTGTACTCACTGCACCCCTGCTTTTCACTGGGGCAATGTTACATCGTCTACCAATTCTTTTGCTTTCATAGAGAGTGATTTCCGTTTTCAGATTTGGGAACAGTCCCTCAAGAATTCTCCAGTTGTAAATTCTTCTCTCCAGGGAGCACAGGTCAAGAAACTTCTAACGTTTCCAGAAACTGGGTTGTTTTACCGAACTTATACATGCAGTGAAGGTCCTCTGTACATTCTGCAGATCTGCAGTTTCGCTTGCCTTGCAAGGGGTTGTTAGTATTCATCAGTACGTCACCCTAGTTAGAACAAGTGACTTAAAGAGGATTATCATTGCCTTGGCATCTCTTGTTTTGAAGGTTCCCATTATACACGCTATCATTGTCCTCGCATTTGTGATAATGACTGTTGTGATACTCGAACGTGAGATCCTCTGACATCACTGCGAAGTCCTTCATGTTGTTTTTTCGCTCTATTGTGTAGTTAGAGTTTGTTTTATAATCCGGAGATACCTTGCTCGAATCACACAGCGAAAGAAATACATCTTGTGATGCTGGAGAGTGAGGTTAGTTAGTTTAATATGTTTATTATGCACCCCATACCCATCCTGTGGGCGGTAGTCAAAAGATTACAGAGGTACATAATTGGTCCAGGGACTGGACTCCAAAGTTTTGATAGCTGAGCAAGTAACAGAGGTAATGAACTCGCAATTTACAAAGGTAATGAACTCACAATTTACAAAGGTAATGAACTCACAATTTACAAAGGTAATGAACTCCAGGTAGGTCTGGTCACAATCATGACAAGTTACAAAGGTATTTACAGATTACAGAGGTACGTAATGGGTCCAGGGACTGGGCCCCCAAAGTTTTGATAGCTGAACTAGGTACAAAGGTAATGAGCTCACAAATTACAAAGGTAATGAATTCTGTAGAATGGTTACTTACGTTTATACATGGCTACAATCATGAACAAATTATAGAGTAATGAGCAATTCACACTTCCACACCCAGTCACAACTGTAGTGAGTTATTGGTGCAAATATTGATTGTTGAGTCACACACACACCACACACACACACACACACACACACACACACACACACACACACACACACACACACACACACACACACACACACACACACACACACACACACACACTTTAGTTTAATATCTTTATTATGCACCCCATACCCATCCTGTGGGCGGTAGTCAAAAGATTACAAAGGTACATAATGGGTCCAGTGACTGGACCCCAAAGTTATGATAGCTGAACTAGTTACAAAGGTAATGAACTCCAGGTAGATCTGGTCACAATCATGGCAAGTTACAGAGGTAATGAATCAGCTTCACTCCTATACATGGTTACAGTCATGAGCAAATTACAAAGTAATGAACCACTGATACGTCCACACCTGGTCACAATTGTAATGAGTTATAAATACAAATATTAAGTGGATCATACACCCCACACTAGCGCGCGCGCGCACATACACACACGAGGGCGCACGCACGAGATGCACAAATTAACATTAAGATCGACAACACTCTAATTACCAGACATAATGAGGGCAAATTCCTAGGCCTATACCTTGACAACAACCTGAATTTCAGCACCCATATCCAACACATAACCAAAAAAGTATCCAAAACAGTTGGGATCCTCTCCAAGATACGATACTACGTGCCGCAAAATGCCCTTCTCACACTATACCACTCACTTATAGAGGTGTGTGAGTTACTGTGAGTGTGATAGTGGTGTTTGGGGGACACTGGGCAGGCCCCGTCCCTCCCCCTCCCTACGCACCAGTGGCATTCTCGTACACGTGTTATGGTCACTACACCGCTGTTTACACTTTTACTGCGTTGCCGCTACTATTATTACCTGGGAGATTTTTGGAGATGATATCGAGGTGGTTGTGTGGGATAACAGTGTTTGTTGGTTTAACGGTGTTTCACACTTTACTACACTCACCCACACTGCTCGCTCTCTGCTGCTGCTACGTATGTATATTCGAATAGTTAAGAAAAAACGCGTCATGATTGGCCTAAGTGGCGTACTGTGCACCGCTTGTTGTGGCATCGTTACAGTCACCGCCGAATGACCCACATGCATTTATAGTTCTTTTTTTCTACCTGTTATTCATTTGTGACCTGTTTCGAGAGTTTCCTGCTCCATCAGCCTGGGGTCTGGTCCCGCTGTTTACCTGGAGTTTACCTGGAGAGAGTTTCGGGGGTCAACGCCCCCGCGGCCCGGTCTGTGACCAGGCCTCCTGGTGGATCAGCGCCTGATCAACCAGGCTGTTGCTGCTGGCTGCACGCAAACCAACGTACGAGCCACAGCCCGGCTGATCAGGAACTGACTTTAGGTGCTTGTCCAGTGCCAGCTTGAAGACTGCCAGGGGTCTGTTGGTAATCCCCCTTATGTGTGCTGGGAGGCAGTTGAACAGTCTCGGGCCCCTGACACTTATTGTATGGTCTCTTAACGTGCTAGTGACACCCCTGCTTTTCATTGGGGGGATGGTGCATCGTCTGCCAAGTCTTTTGCTTTCGTAGTGAGTGATTTTCGTGTGCAAGTTCGGTACTAGTCCCTCTAGGATTTTCCAGGTGTATATAATCATGTATCTCTCCCTCCTGCGTTCCAGGGAATACAGGTTTAGAAACCTCAAGCGCTCCCAGTAATTGAGGTGTTTTATCTCCGTTATGCGCGCCGTGAAAGTTCTCTGTACATTTTCTAGGTCGGCAATTTCACCTGCCTTGAAAGGTGCTGTTAGAGTGCAGCAATATTCCAGCCTAGATAGAACAAGTGACCTGAAGAGTGTCATCATGGGCTTGGCCTCCCTAGTTTTGAAGGTTCTCATTATCCATCCTGTCATTTTTCTAGCAGATGCGATTGATACAATGTTATGGTCCTTGAAGGTGAGATCCTCCGACATAATCACTCTCAGGTCTTTGACGTTGGTGTTTCGCTCTATTTTGTGGCCAGAATTTGTTTTGTACTCTGATGAAGATTTAATTTCCTCATGTTTACCATATCTGAGTAATTGAAATTTCTCATCGTTGAACTTCATATTGTTTTCTGCAGCCCACTGAAAGATTTGGTTGATGTCCGCCTGGAGCCTTGCAGTGTCTGCAATGGAAGACACTGTCATGCAGATTCGGGTGTCATCTGCAAAGGAAGACACGGTGCTGTGGCTGACATCCTTGTCTATGTCGGATATGAGGATGAGGAACAAGATGGGAGCTAGTACTGTGCCTTGTGGAACAGAGCTTTTCACCGTAGCTGCCTCGGACTTTACTCTGTTGACGACTACTCTCTGTGTTCTGTTAGTGAGGAAATTATAGATCCATCGACCGACTTTTCCTGTTATTCCTTTAGCGCGCATTTTGTGCGCTATTACGCCATGGTCACACTTGTCGAAGGCTTTTGCAAAGTCTGTATATATTACATCTGCATTCTTTTTGTCTTCTAGTGCATTTAGGACCTTGTCAGTATAATTCTAATAGTAACTGTGTTATCCTGATTGACCAGTCTACAAGGAAACCTGTCTTCAAGTATCAACGGTATAATGACCCTCGAAACTGGTCACAGGTTTGTCACGGTGTTTCGACCCGTGAGAGGAGGAGGAGGAGGAGGAGGAGCAGCAGCAGCAGCAGCAGCAGCAGCAGCAGGCGTTTAATAGGGTTAGCAGTAGTGTGAGGGGAACCATGTGAGGCATGTTGGGAGGCGTGGTCAAGGACCGGGCCGCGGGGGTGTTGACCCCCGGAACACCATCCAGGTCGACTTACGAGAGCTGGCTGCGTCACTGAGAGTATTAATACATTTTTCCACTGTGACTTACTTGCGGCTGGCTTTGAGTGTTCTACCCTTGCAGTACGGCTTAAGGCAAGGTTTCCTTGTTCATTGTTTGATCAACTAGGCTGTTCCTTCTAGCGGCCCACATAACCTGGTTAATAATCTCCCACTTGCAGGTAGTACTTCAGGTTTCTCTTCAAATTTTTACCTGTGTTCCAGCAATATTTCTGATACCTGCTGGTAACAAGTTAAAAAATACATTTAAAGATATATTTTTTCATTTATATTAAAGTAAAAATTAATAATTTTGTACCAAAAGTACCTTAGAAAACTTAACCTTATTATAACAAGCGCAATTTAATTTAGCCTACTCCAACTAAATATATTTTAGATAAGTTTACAATAATTTAATAATAAGCGAACACAATGAAATATATTTTTATTGTTAGGTTCAGCATTTTTTTTTTTTGCGAAATTACTGCATGCGCAAATTTTCGCTTGCCTTATTTGGCAAGAAGAGCGT
>NC_091299.1:41499310-41574310 GCF_038502225.1 Cherax quadricarinatus | reverse complement strand
AAGTATGTACCATACTCTACATCTAATAATAAGCCTAAGTCATCCCTGGCTCAGGGATCGCCCTCCTCGCAAACCCAGGTTGTCAACTCTTCTCAACCCGAAAAGTCAACACCTGAACATAACAATGCCCCAGAAAGTGGTGCCTACTCTCCCGCTATTGTAGCTGAACCTGTTGAACAGGAACCTTCCCAAGGTAACTCACCTTGCCTATCTAATATTCACTTGGAGCCTACACAGTCTCCCATTAACTCTCACAAGCCTCTGATTCCTGAAACTGAGTATAGCATACCTCAGTTTCACGATGATGACTCTAACGACTCTAACGACTCTAACGATTCTATTGATTCTAATGAGTCTGTTAATATTACTGCCTCTAGTGAAGATGAAGATGATGGCACTGTTAATACACAAGCTTCCACGCAAAAGTTTCCTTCTCCTATTGAAGAGTCCAGCAAGGATAGTACAGATACAACACATAACATTACTTGCAGGCGTTCAGAACGCAGTGTACGAGCGAAGAATAAGCAATAATGGGGATTACAATTTTCCAACTTAATGTTCAACATTTCTTTAATAACCGTTACCTTCTTGAGGTTGAACTACATAACTACAATCCCGATGTTATACTTTTGAACGAGACAGCTGCAAGAGTTGATCAACATATTAAATTACGTGGATACTGTACTGTTGAGAAATCGAGAGGACAGTTTAGTGGTGTAGCCATCCTGGTTAAATTAGGATATACATTTAAAAATATTCATTTGGATGAAGATAACATTCTTGCAATAGAACTAACAACGTCGCATGGACAACTAGTAATAGGAACTGGATATTTTCCCCCGAGACAGCCATATATAGAGTCAATTCCTCTACATAGGATATTAAGCAGAAATATTCCAACAATTTTAGCTGGAGATTTTAATGCTCATCACCCTGCCCTCTTTAACTGTGGAGCTGGTATTCCACTGGGTGACTTAAAAGGAAAACAACTCTTTAATATCATGACAGCTAGAAACTTGTCATTTCAAGGCCCATTCTTCAAATCGTACATTGGACCTCATCCAGGAACACCAGATATTGTACTGACAAACAGAGACTGTGACATCTTTCACTGTCGTATATCTCCTGGTGGAAATGTAGGATCTGACCATATCCCTGTTATAATACAACTACAAACTTCTCCATTTAGAATACCTGTAACTCGTAAACCCAATCTTAACACCCTAGGATTTGACCCCTTCAGGGCATATCTGGGTGATGATGAAATTGTGTCCTTGGAAAATCTACCTTCCAGTGCAATTGATGATGCAATCAGGTCCCTGCACAATCGAATAATTGAAGCTACCAATGCAACTTGCCAATTAGCTTCCACAAAGATATACCAACAATATAAACCTACTAGAGAAATTAGAGATACTTTAAGAAATTATCAAGCAGAATGTAGAAGGCATCTTCAAACAAGACAACCACCAGCAGCTACATTGCACCGATTAAGGCAAGAATTAATTAACATGATTAGTCAACACAAACGAGACATATGGAAATTTTTAGTTCTTCAAGCTAATCAATATAAACGTGAACCAGCAAAATTTTGGAGTAAGATCCGACAACTTTTAGGGGGAAAGCACAAGGTTCCTAACCACTTAGTTCATACCTTCACTGATGAAGATGATGAAGATGTTGAAATTAAACTTGACGATCCACAGGACCAGGCTAATTTGATGGGTGAAGTATGGGAGAAAATTCTCTCTCATAATAACAGTCGTCAATTTAATAATAATCATTATCAGTTAGTAAATGAATGGAGAGATGAGAACTTGGATGATCTACAACCACTACCTACCATCGATACTTCAACTCTTGAAGATACCCACCCGCTTACTAGACCTATTACATTACTAGAGATAAGTCAGGTTATTGGAAGAATGAGAAATAGAGCCCCTGGCCTCTCTGGAATAACAATGAAACAAATAAAGTACCTACCTAGAAATTGCAAACAGTCCTTGGTAAATATCTTTAATGCCATCTTGGCCTCAGGATATTTTCCTGCTGTTTTTAAGACTGCTAGGATGATCTTTCTTGCTAAGCCCAATAAAGACATTCACCAACCTGGGAACTATAGACCTATATCTTTACTTGAAGTCACTGGAAAAGTTCTTGAGAAAGTCATTTCCAACAGATTGAATTACTATATGGAGTTTAATCACTTGTTTACTGAAAAACAATTTGGCTTTAGAACACATAGAGGTACCAACCATGCAATAAATGTTATTTTTGACACTGTAGCAAGTCTAAAACAGCAGGGCAATCTTGCCTTAATTGCCACCAGAGATGTTCATAAAGCTTTCGATAGCTTATGGCATGATGGCCTTATATACAAACTCATTGACCTACCAGACCATAACTGGACTTTTCTCAGAGTAATCTATAATTTCTTAACTCAAAGAAAAATCATTCCCACCTTTCATGGCAAGTCGACAGAACCTTTTATACCGACGGCTGGTGTCCCACAAGGTTCTTGTCTCAGTCCACTTTTGTTTAACATTTATGTGAATGACCTTCCTCAACCAGAGTTTAATGACACAATTGTGACACAGTTTGCAGATGATGTTATTCATGTCGTCTCATCAACTCCAGTAACAGGAAAATACAAGTATGAGAGAGTCATAGAAAAAATGAATATTGAACTTCGTCGAACATCTAATTGGGAGAAGAAATGGAGAATTACGACTAATCCTGACAAGGTCCTTGTTAGCACGATAGGATGTTTTGCATCAACCATTGAAGATAAAGGGGGTATCTCCATCAGAGGTACACCTGTAGCCATCAGAAACCCTAACAAGATCTTGGGATATGAAATAGACAGGCTGCTCCACTCAACATCTCATGTAACTAAAAAGATCAACACAGCCAAAGCCGGTCTTAGCAGACTCTTTCGATTCAATCAAGCCCCTCAACATGTCAAAAAACATCTGTATAAAATGATAATAAGACCTATACTTGAATACCCTTGTGTCCCAATATCATTAACAACAAAGACCAACATGCTACGGTTACAAAGGGTCCAGAATAGAGCTCTTCGATTTATTACCAATACCAGGAGGAGAGACAGAGTTAAAATGGCAGATTTACACACACAACAAGATATCACTGCCATAAATGTACGCCTTGACACCCTAAAAAAGAAACAACTTTATACAATGCAAGAACTATACATGCCAGATAGAGAACATCCTATACAAGTGATAAATACCACCGATTACACCATCAATACTCCACCTCACAGGACTCAAAGAATGACTCTCCCACAGAGGGTTCGTCGTTTTATTCATAAAGATGATTACCCTCGACCCATGATTCTGAGCAACTTACCTGACGAAGAAGATTGGATACTACCAGAACCCTTCTATGTATACTGAAAAAATCATCGCCCCCAATTAGGGAGACATCTTAAATAACTTTCTAATGTAAAATTATGCTATTGACTATGGTTGGACACCACCATTAAGAAGCTATTGTCACGAGCTCATAAACTGGCCAGAAAATATTGCCTTTCCTGTCGTATAAATATCCGTTGTGCAATCGCGAAAAAAAAAAAAAAAAAAAAAAAAAAAAAAAAAAAAAAAAAAAAAAAAAAAAAAAAAAAAAAAAAAAAAAAAAAGCAATTGCAACTTGTATAATTACAACCAATTCAGAGTCATGCACTTATATACCTATTATATTTATGTGACTCTGATGGGTTAGTATTATACCTCTTAAAAAATAATCTTATCAATTCAAATACACTTTTTAAATTACACCAAAGTGGTTGGGCCACTTACCTTTTATATCCTACCTCTCCCCCCCCTCCAACCCTCTTCCAATATTTCCATCCTTACCCATCCTTCTTCCTTCCCCATCTTACCAAAGCTCTGGTCATTAGAAGCTGAAGCTGAACTCATCAGTGAACACAATAGAGCCTGTTAAGTAGGTGAGGTTAAACCTGTAACCTATAGCTAGATTCAGTAAGGGAAAGTCGTATTCTTTTTTTTAATTCTTGTTATTAATTAGCACAAGATGGAAGAACATAGCTATTTAACAGTAATAATCACCAGGGACGAGGAACATAGGTCAGACACTGGTGGAACAAGCAGCACTTGAGGTTTGTTTACATTATTAGTATGGAACCACTTTAACAATGTCACACATAGTGAGACAAAGTGAATCTGCCAAATAGCACTTCAGACGTTGAGTACCACACAGTGAGTACCAGACAGTGAATGATGAGTACCAGACAATGAGGGACTGGGTAAGTACCAGACAATGAATGAGGAAGTGAGTACCAGACAGTGAGAGTAAATGTCATCACTGACTTAACTTGCTAGACACACACTTCTTCATGGCTAAGCCTCTTGGGATTAACCTCTCATACTCCACCTGATTCTGAGCCAATTATCACTGTCCCAGTTACACACCTCCAGCTGACCTCATCTCAGAGCAGCGGCTACATGATCCTAAGCCACCACATGTTCCCAATCCACATATTCCAAAGCCACATGATCCCAAGACATGATCCCACATTACATGATTTCAAGCCACATGTTCCTTTGTCTCGGACTCTTCCATGACTGACTATGTTGGTAAGCGACTTAATCAGCGACTGACCCACATATAACTAGCCAAAGTTTGGAGGGGGAGGAGTAAATTATTAAAGAAACAGTGACTAATGTTTGATAAAAATTGTATCCCATCTGTAACTTGTGCTACTGATCCTACATCACACACAAACACACACTCTAGCGTCCCTCAGTATCACCCAGGACGTTATTCCTGGAGAGGGAGCAAGCAACTGTTCCCTCCTCCGTCACCACCACATCATCCACGTGTTCAGCTGTATATCCACATAAAACAAACTTATGTTCTAAATCTGTGGTCCTGGGGGAATATTGGGGTTGGGAGAGCAAGAGCCCTGGCAGGGGCCTATGGGGGGTTGTGGTGGGGATGGGGGCAGAGTTCCTATAGGGATGTTGTGGTGGGGGTGGAGGCAGAGTTCCTATAGGGGGTTGCTGTTGGGGTAGGGTTCATGGTGTGGGGGGTGGGGACAGAGGGATCGGTGTGTGATTGTTCGTTTAGATTGTTCAGTTGCCTTAGGGGTGTCGTGGTTGGAATCCTTCTGTGGGTGTTTCTGGGGGTTGTGTTTGCCCTTCCACCTGTGCCTGGGTTATTCTGCTTTTCTTTGTCATTTCCTTCCATTCCTCCTTTCGTTTTTGAACCCTCTCTTTCAGTATCATCCTTTCCTCTTGTGTTCTGTCTTGATCGAGGTACACACTCTGGAACTCCAGTTTGTCTCTCAGCCCTGCTTTCTCCTGCAGGATCATTGTTCAAGTTGATTCTGCCTTGAAAATTACTTTGAGAGGCCATTTCCTTCTTGCGAACCACCCAATTCTCCGAAAATTTGCCACCTAGGTCATGTCGCCCTCGCCTATCAACTTCATGATACCTTCAATCGCTCTTTTTTCTCCTGTTTTTCTTTCATCATAGGTTTCCCCTTCGGCTTCCTGGAGCCCATAGACAAAAACTGATCTCTCCCTTGGTTCACCCAAAGGTATAGAGAGGCAAAAACTAGGTGTTTACCTGGAGAGAGTTCTGGGGGTCAACGCCCCCGTGGCCCGGTCTATGACCAGGCCTCATGGTGGATCAGAACCTGATCAACCAGGCTGTTACTGGTGGCTGCACACAGTCCATCGTATGAGCCACAGCCCGGCTGGTCAGATACCGACTTTAGGTGCTTGTCCAGTGCCTGCTTGAAGACAGCCAGGGGTCTATTGGTAATCCCCCTTATGTATGCTGGGAGGCAGTTGAACAGTCTTGGGCCTCTGGTAGTTATTGTGTTGTCTCTTAACGTGCTAGTGACACCCCTGCTTTTCATTGGGGGATGTTGCATCGTCTGCCGAGTCTTTTACTTTTGTAGTGAGTGATTTTTGTGTGCAATTTCGGTACTAGTCCCTCTAGGATTTTTGCAGGTGTATATAGTCATGTATCTCTCCTGCCTGCATTCCAGGGAGTACAGGTTCAGGAACTTCAAGCGCTCCCAGCAATTGAGGTGTTTTATCTCCGTTATGCGTACTGTGAAGGTTCTCTGTACATTTTCTAGGTCAGCAATTTCACCTGCCTTGAAAGGTGCTGTTAGTGTGCAGCAATATTCCAGCCTAGATAGAACAAGCGACCTGAAGAGAGTGGAAATAGTACAGAAGACAAAGGACCCAGAAAAATAAAGAGATCAGCCAAAGAGCCAGAAACGAATACGCACAGATGAGAAGAGAGGCTCAGCGACAGTACGAAAATGACATAGCATCGAAAGTCAAGTCTAACCTAAAGCTGTTGTATAGCCACATCAAGAGGAAAACAACAGTCAAGGACCAGGAAATCAGACTGAGGAAGGATGATGGGGAGTTCACAAGAAACAACCAGAAGCTATGTGAGGAGCTCAACATGAGATTTAAAGAAGTATTTACAGTGGAAGCAGGACTCCAGGAAATCAGAACAGGGAGGTACACCAACAAGTGCTGGATAAGGTACACATTGCCGAGGAGGAGGTGAAGAAGCTATGTGAACTTGATACCTCAAAGGCAGTGGGACCAGACAACATCTCTCTGTGGGTCCTTAGAGAGGGAGCAGAGATGCTGTGTGTGCCACTAACAAAGGTCTTCAACACATCCATTGAAACTGGGCACCTACCCGAGGTATGGAAGATGGCAAATGAAGTCCCAATTTTTAAAAAAGGAGACAGACACGAGACATTAAACTACAGGCCTGTGACACTAACGTGTATAGTATGCAAAGGCATGGAGAAGACCAGCAGGAGGAGAGTGGTGGAGCACCTGGAAAGAAACAGGCATATAATCGACAACCGTACGGTTTCAGGGAAGGAAAATCCTATGTCACAAACCTACTGGAGTTTTATGACAAGGCAACAGAAGTAAGACAAGAGAGAGAGAGGGGTGGATAGACTGCATTTTCTTGGACTGCAAGAAGGCTTCGACACAGTTCCTCACAAGAGGTTAATTCAAAAGCCAGAGGATCAGGCACACATAACAGGAGAGGCACTGCAATGGATCAGAGAATACCTGACAGGGAGGCAACAGCGAGTCGTGGTACGTGACGAGATATCACAGTGGGCGCCTGTGACGAGTGGGGTCCCACAGGGGTCAGTCCTAGGACCAGTGCTATTTTTGATATAGTATGTGAATGACATGATGGAAAGGATAGACTCTGAAGTGCCCCTGTTTGCAGATGATGTGAAGTTAATGAGAAGAAATAAATCAGATGAGGATCAGGCAGGACTTCGAAGAGACCTGGACAAGCTGGACACGTGGTCCAGCAACTGGCTTCTCGAATTCAACCCTGCCGAATGCAAAGTCATGAAGATTGGGGAAGATCAAAGAAGACCTCAGACAAGAGTATAGGCTAGGTGGACAGAGGCTGCAAACCTCACTCAAGGAGAAAGATCTTGGGGTGAGCATAACACCGAGTACGTCTCTGGAGACACATCAACCAGATAACTGCTGCAGCATACGGGCGCTTGGCAAACCTGAGAATAGCATTCCGATACCTTAGTAAGGAATCGTTCAAGACAATGTACACTGTGTACGTCAGGCCCATACTGGAGTTGCAGCACCAGTTTGGAACCTACACGTGGTCAAGCAAGTCAAGAAATTAGAGAAAGTACAAAGTTTCGGAGCTCAGGGAAATGTCCTACGATGAAAAGTTGAGGGAAATTGGACTGACGACACTGGAGCACAGGAGGGTCAGTGGAGACAGGATAACGACATAGAAAATATTGCATGGAATAGATAAGGTGGACAGAGACAAGATGTTACAGAGAGGGAACACAGAAACAAGGGGTCACAGTTGGAAGCTGAAGAGTCAGACGAGTCAGAGGGATGTTTGGAAGTATTTCTTCAATCATAGAGTCGTCAGGAAGTGGAATAGCCTAGCAAGTGATGTAGTGGAGGCAGGAACCATACATAGCTTTAAGACTAGATATGACAAAGTTCAGGAAGCAGAGTGAGGACCTAGTAGCGATCAGTGAAGAGGCGGGGCCAGGAGCTGAGTCTCGACCCCTGCAACCACAATTAGGTAAGTACAATTAGGTGAGTACACACACACACACACACACACACACACACGGGTCAGTCCTAGGACCAGTGCTGTTTCTGGTATTTGTGAACGACATGACGGAAGGACTAGACTCCGAAGTGTCCCTGTTTGTAGATGACGTGAAGTAGATGAGAAGAATTCATTCGATCGAAGACCAGGCAGAACTACAAAGGGATCTGGACAGGCTGCAGACCTGGTCCAGCAATTGGCTCCTGGAGTTCAACCCCACCAAGTGCAAAGTCATGAAGATCCGGGAAGGGCAAAGAAGACCGCAGACGGAATACAGCCTAGGAGGGCCAGAGACTACAAACCTCACTCAAGGAAAAAGATCTTGGAGTGAGTATAACACCAGGCACATCTCCTGAAGCGCACATCAACCAAATAACTGCTGCAGCATATGGGCGCCTAGCAAACCTCAGAACAGCATTCCGACATCTTAATAAGGAGTCGTTTAGGACCCTGTACACCGTGTACGTTAGGCCCATATTGGAGTATGCGGCACCAGTTTGGAACCCACACCTAGCCAAGCATGTAAAGAAACTAGAGAAATTGCAAAGGTTTGCCACAAGACTAGTCCCAGAGCTAAGAGGTATGTCCTACGAGGAGAGGTTAAGGGAAATCAACCTGACGACACTGGAGGACAGGAGAGATAGGGGGTACATGATAACGACTTACAAAATACTGAGAGGAATTGACAAGGTGGACAAAGACAGGATGTTCCAGAGATTGGACACAGTAACAAGGGGACACAGTTGGAAGCTGAAGACACAGATGAATCACAGGGATGTTAGGAAGTATTTCTTCAGCCACAGAGTAGTCAGGAAGTGGAATAGTTTGGGAAGAGATGTAGTGGAGTCAGGATCCATACATAGCTTTAAGCAGAAGTACGATAAAGCTCACGGTTCAGGGAGAGTGACCTAGTGGCGACCAGTGAAGAGGCGGGGCCAGGAGCTTGGACTCGACCCCTGCAACCTCAACTAGGTGAGTACATGCGCACACATGCACGCACACATGCACGCACACATGCACACACACATGCACACACACATGCACACACATGCACGCACACATGCACGCACACATGCACACACATGCACGCACACATGCACGCACACATGCACTCACACATGCATGCACACATGCACGCACACATGCACACACATGCACGCACACATGCACGCACACATGCACACACATATGCACACACATGCACGCACACATGCACACACATATGCACACACATGCACGCACACATGCACACACACATGCACGCACACATGCACGCACACATGCACACACATATGCACACACATGCACGCACACATGCACGCACACATGCACGCACACATGCACGCACACATGCACGCACACATGCACGCACACATGCACACACATATGCACACACATGCACGCACACATGCACACACACATGCACGCACACATGCACGCACACATGCACGCACGGGCTTCTACTTGTGTTTCACTGACGTTCAAATTCCTTATTTAGCTTTGTTAATGAAATTTTAATTCTTAGTAGCTTTAGTGCCACCTTATTAGAATTTAATTCCGGTTGGAGAAAATTTAACCAGACAATGAAAGTGTTCCCAGGATTAACAGTCAGAGTTGTTATTATTTAGCAGGACTCAGTGTGTTAATTCCAGACATTCATGGAGAATACCTACCAGTTGTATTCCTGTATTGCTGCAAAATTTGACGAAACACCCACCAGAGGGTTTATTGTTGTTGTTGTTGGTGGTGGTGTTGATGTTAGTAGTGTTGCCGGCGGCGGTGGTGGTTGAGCAGGGTAACCACAGTTTTGTACAGCTTGAATATGACTGGTGACAGAGGTCAGTATAGGTGGAGGAGGGAGAGGTGGATGTTACTTACTTAATGGATGGAGTGTGTCCCTGTTGTTGCACTTTTCAATCTGCCTTCGTCACGGGAGTCTCTTGCTTCCTCTCACATCGCTTACTCATTCTTGCCACCTTTATAAACACCATGTACTTCCCAACATTTTAAGGCACTGTCATGTATCTCACTCTGCTGCCACACAGTACCATCCACTCTTTTAATGAATTATTTCCTCCTGGATAACTTTAAATTGACTTTAATTAAGGTTAAAATAACCTAACGTAGAACAGTTATAGTATTTGGGTCTCGTCTTGGGTCGTGCAGAAATTAGCATACTGTTGCACTTTCTAAAATAAATATATTATACCTTTATCCATCACTATCTCACCTTGTACACTCATTGATACCCTCAGTATAATAATTATACTGACACTGACACTACATAGTAACTATGTTATCAACACGTCTTATGGTCTCCTTGGCACTACACATAGTTTAGTAGAGATAGCAATAATGTTAATTAATTAATAGTAATGTTTTGAGTTGTGTGAGAGGTGGTAAGAGTCTTGAATCACAAGCACTGTGTAAACTTGTTGTAATGACTATAATAAATGAGATACTTATGCAACATTTAACTGTCTTTATTCTGGAAATGTTTCGTCAGCCAGTGGCTTCTTCAGTCCAACGCAGAAAAAGGTGGAAGCTGAAGAGTTTGAGGTAAATAGTCCCTCAGCCTGGAGTCGATGTGTTTAGTCTATCAGTCTTCATAAAAGAATGACTTTCCCAAGTCACTCTTGTAGTTGAAGGCGTCTTAGCAGATCCTCGCGTCTCTTGACTAATAACTTTCTGACTTTCTTGCTCACTAAACACGGTAATACTGGTGTTTCGTAACCGCAGTTTCTAGTGAATGTTTCCGTATGTAAATTGTATTTAGTGTTTTTTTTATATATATAAAATAATTGCTTTGTGCCAGGGCGACGGCACTTCAATATTATAACAGCAAACATTGTAAATGTTGTTATGATATAAACAGGAATCTTCAGGGGAAAAAACTAGACGAATTTGGAAAATAGAAGTTACAATATCTTGGCTGGAAGAATTCGTAAAGAACACTCACGTCCTTTCTTCTCTCAGTGCTCCTGCGAACACTCCGCTACTCTACCTTCACTGTATTTCTTGGTTACAAAGTCTCAAAAGCACTCTCTGTTCTCTGGATATTACACACGCTTGTCATGAAACTAATTCAGTTAATTTGGTTCATATGTCTCCTGTTACTGATTCTTCCGGTGTCTACTCCATTTCCTGCTCCTCTGTTTCTTTGGCGGAACAAGCCGCTCCCAATCTGATAGACAAGAGAAGCATTCAGTTTGCTGACACTAACACTGCTCGTATTAGAGATCATGGCCATCACATAAGCTTGTCCTCAGCTAATACTATCTATAGTTGTCTGAGTCTTGGCAGACACCGTCTTATTGATTGAACACTTACAATATTCCTAGCATGAATCTTACTCCAGGTTTTGTTTCTGTTGAGTCTTGGCGTTTCTCAGTATATTGTTAAATGAAAATTTTCTAATCCCCAGAACACGTGACCTGACCTGACACTGATCCTCTCATTTCTCGTCTATCTGAAGGAATTTTCTTCATTTGATCTGTCTTCTGGCCTCACATAGATCACGCTAAGCGCTTTGAAGGACTTGTGATGGAAGAGGGTGGTGGTGAGAGCACAGTTATTCCACCCACTGCAGATGTTATTGTTTATCTCGCTAATTAATGCTCACCTCTTAACCTGTTTTCCTGACATTTTTGGTCACCTGACCTCTCCTCTAACTTCCTCACCTCTTAACCCGACTTTTTTTTTGTTCACTTTCTATTTTATTGCTGAGTTGTGACTTGATGTTTCAGGAATGACCGAAACGTCAACTAGGGTTCCCTTTCCACAGTGAGGGTTGTGTGTGTCAATATTAAATTTCTTCGGGAAGTGTCTGATTAACCGGGCTGCAAGTAGCAGTAACCTTGTTATGCAGGTGTGCGGGCTGCAAGTAGCAGTAACCTTGTTTTGCGGGTGTGTGGGCTGCAAGTAGCAGTAACCTTGTTATGCGGGTGTGCGGGCTGCAAGTAGCAGTAACCTTGTTATGCGGGTGTGTGGGCTGCAAGTAGCAGTAACCTTGTTATGCAGGTGTGCGGGCTGCAAGTAGCAGTAACCTTGTTATGCGGGTGTGCGGGCTGCAAGTAGCAGTAACCTTGTTATGCGGGTGTGCGGGCTGCAAGTAGCAGTAACCTTGTTATGCGGGTGTGCGGGCTGCAAGTAGCAGTAACCTTGTTATGCGGGTGTGCGGGCTGCAAGTAGCAGTAACCTTGTTATGCGGGTGTGCGGGCTGCAAGTAGCAGTAACCTTGTTATGCGGGTGTGCGGGCTGCAAGTAGCAGTAACCTTGTTATGCGGGTGTGCGGGCTGCAAGTAGCAGTAACCTTGTTATGCGGGTGTGCGGGCTGCAAGTAGCAGTAACCTTGTTATGCGGGTGTGCGGGCTGCAAGTAGCAGTAACCTTGTTATGTGGGTGTGCGGGCTGCAAGTAGCAGTAACCTTGTTATGCGGGTGTGTGGGCTGCAAGTAGCAGTAACCTTGTTATGCGGGTGTGTGGGCTGCAAGTAGCAGTAACCTTGTTATGCGGGTGTGTGGGCTGCAAGTAGCAGTAACCTTGTTATGCGGGTGTGTGGGCTGCAAGTAGCAGTAACCTTGTTATGCGGGTGTGTGGGCTGCAAGTAGCAGTAACCTTGTTATGCGGGTGTGTGGGCTGCAAGTAGCAGTAACCTTGTTATGCGGGTGTGTGGGCTGCAAGTAGCAGTAACCTTGTTATGCGGGTGTGTGGGCTGCAAGTAGCAGTAACCTTGTTATGCGGGTGTGTGGGCTGCAAGTAGCAGTAACCTTGTTATGCAGGTGTGCGGGCTGCAAGTAGCAGTAACCTTGTTATGCGGGTGTGCGGGCTGCAAGTAGCAGTAACCTTGTTATGCGGGTGTGCGGGCTGCAAGTAGCAGTAACCTTGTTATGCGGGTGTGCGGGCTGCAAGTAGCAGTAACCTTGTTATGCGGGTGTGCGGGCTGCAAGTAGCAGTAACCTTGTTATGCGGGTGTGCGGGCTGCAAGTAGCAGTAACCTTGTTATGCGGGTGTGCGGGCTGCAAGTAGTAGTAACCTTGTTATGCGGGTGTGCGGGCTGCAAGTAGCAGTAACCTTGTTATGCGGGTGTGCGGGCTGCAAGTAGCAGTAACCTTGTTATGCGGGTGTGCGGGCTGCAAGTAGCAATAACCTTGTTATGCGGGTGTGCGGGCTGCAAGTAGCAGTAACCTTGTTATGCGGGTGTGTGGGCTGCAAGTAGCAGTAACCTTGTTATGCGGGTGTGCGGGCTGCAAGTAGCAGTAACCTTGTTATGCGGGTGTGCGGGCTGCAAGTAGCAGTAACCTTGTTATGCGGGTGTGCGGGCTGCAAGTAGCAGTAACCTTGTTATGCGGGTGTGCGGGCTGCAAGTAGCAGTAACCTTGTTATGCGGGTGTGTGGGCTGCAAGTAGCAGTAACCTTGTTATGCGGGTGTGTGGGCTGCAAGTAGCAGTAACCTTGTTATGCGGGTGTGTGGGCTGCAAGTAGCAGTAACCTTGTTATGCGGGTGTGTGGGCTGCAAGTAGCAGTAACCTTGTTATGCGGGTGTGTGGGCTGCAAGTAGCAGTAACCTTGTTATGCGGGTGTGTGGGCTGCAAGTAGCAGTAACCTTGTTATGCGGGTGTGCGGGCTGCAAGTAGCAGTAACCTTGTTATGCGGGTGTGTGGGCTGCAAGTAGCAGTAACCTTGTTATGCGGGTGTGCGGGCTGCAAGTAGCAGTAACCTTGTTATGCGGGTGTGCGGGCTGCAAGTAGCAGTAACCTTGTTATGCGGGTGTGTGGGCTGCAAGTAGCAGTAACCTTGTTATGCGGGTGTGCGGGCTGCAAGTAGCAGTAACCTTGTTATGCGGGTGTGCGGGCTGCAAGTAGCAGTAACCTTGTTATGCGGGTGTGTGGGCTGCAAGTAGCAGTAACCTTGTTATGCAGGTGTGCGGGCTGCAAATAGCAGTAACCTTGTTATGCGGGTGTGCGGGCTGCAAGTAGCAATAACCTTGTTATGCGGGTGTGCGGGCTGCAAGTAGCAGTAACCTTGTTATGCGGGTGTGTGGGCTGCAAGTAGCAGTAACCTTGTTATGCGGGTGTGTGGGCTGCAAGTAGCAATAACCTTGTCATGCGGGTGTGTGGGCTGCAAGTAGCAATAACCTTGGATAAACGCTTCAGAGAACCCACATATTAACCATATCCCGGCCGGGATTGAACCCGCGGTCAGAGAGTCTCAAAACTCCAGACCGTCTCGTTAGCCACTAGACCAGCTAGCCACAATAACATTCGTCCAACTAGGTATATTTCTACACCATAGGAAGGTTAGCACAGGCACCACTGTGACCACAAATGCAAATTTTTACAGACGAATCTCCAGCTAGCGTGGCCGTGACGAACTCTAGCTCAAGTCCCCTCACTGCCGTCACATGTGCAGTACTTGGGTATATTTGTTGAGGAAATGTTTTGCCGCACATTGACTTCATCAGTCCTCCACAAAGATGAATGGTGAAGATCAGAATGAGCTTGAGGTAATCTGTCCCTCAGCCTGATTACATCGACTCCAGGCTAAGGGACTGATTACCTCAAACTCCTTCTGATCTTCATCATTCGTCTTCGCATTGGACCGATGAAGTGACTGTGTGGAGAAACGTTTCCTCAAAAAGGATACCCAAGTGTTGCAGATGTGTCTAATTCATCAGTAATAATCTTGGTGATCAACAGAGAGGTCTAACCACAGGTTATTAGTTTTGGCTACATCCAGATTGACTCTCACATGTAGGTACTATAATCCAGTATGACTGACATCTACCGTCATGTTAAGTATTGTGTACACTGTATATGTTGTGTGTGTGTGTGTGTGTGTGTGTGTGTGTGTGTGTGTGTGTGTGTGTGTGTGTGTGTGTGTGCGCTATCACTCGCAAGGTGGGGGCTCCATACATGGTCCCATAACTTCTGGACACTGCCATTCATTATACACTACCATTCACCATACACTACCATTCACCATATACTACCATTCACCATACACTACCATTCACCATATACTACCATTCACCATACACTACCATTCACCATACACTACTATTCACCATACACTACTATTCACCATACACTACTATTCACCATACACTACTATTCACCATACACTACTATTCACCACACACTACCCTTCATACACTACCATTCATCATATACTACAAATCATCATATACTACCATTCACCATACACTACCCTTAATACACTACCATTCATCATACATTACCATTCACCATATACTACCATTCACCCTACATTACCATTCACCATATACTACAATTCACCATACACTACCATTCATCATATACTACCATTCACCATACACTACCATTCATCATATACTACCATTCACCATACACTACCATTCATCATACATTACCATTCACCATACACTACCATTCATCATATACTACCATTCACCATACACTACCATCCACCATATACTACCATTCACCATACACTACTATTCATCATATACTACCATTCACCATACACTACCATTCATCATATACTACCATTCACCATACACTACCATTCACCATATACGACCATTCACCATACACTACCATTCATCATATACTACCATTCACCATACACTACCATTCATCATGTACTAACATTCACCATACATTACCATTCACCATACATTAACATTCACCATCAGTGGTCAGTGGTCAGTCGTCACGTGAGGTCACAGACCCTGAGCTGCTTTGGGGATTAGCGTGGACGGTTACAAAGCATGACTTGCTTCTGCAGTGTTTTAAAAATTGAGGTTGGAGAGTTGAAGGAGGAGGTCTTGCTTCTCCAGGAGGAGATTAGGAGGCTGAAGGTCCACCTCAATGGGTCTGGGAGAGAGTGTGAGGTGGCTGGAGTTGTGGGAAATGAGGCTTCTAGCAGTGAGGTGCAGTCTGTCTCTCACTGTGAGGAGGCTGTAGGTGGGGAGGTAGCAACGGCTACCAGCAGTGAGGTGCAGCCCAGCACCTGCTACAAGTGGCGAGTGGTTCACAGTAATGGGAGGCGCATCAGAGTAAGGAAAGTTAAGAGTGAAGATCTGAAGGTAGGAAATCGCTTCTCTGTTCTTCAGGATGAATGTACTTCAGTGGCCAGTGAAGGTAAGGGTACTACTGCCCCTGCAAATGGAGGTAAGCACATTCTTGTGGTTGGTGACTCTCAGGTAAGATATATTGACCGTGCTTTTTGTAATAGGAATAAGAAGATGAGAGATAGAGTGTGATTCCCTGGAGCCGGTGTTGGGGACATAGCCAACAGGCTGGATAATATCATGTCAGGTAATGGGAACATGTGTATCAGCACACTGTCACCACATACTGGTCGAAGGAACGCCTGATTTCAACCCCAGGTTTTAGTGATGTTATACCAGTGAATCGATTTTTGCTACTGTTATGTATGCTACAATTCTCAGACAAAGCAAAGCCTGGCAGAAACGACAGGTTATATAAGATCAGGAATGTGTTCATACACCTGAAACAAAATTGCTGTATGTATTTTTATCCCTTCAGGAAGCTTGTTATTGATGAGTCTTTGATTTTGTTCAAAGGCAGACTGTCGTTCAAGCAGTTTATACCAAGCACGAGGAAAAGCTTTGGTATAAAGTTATTTGTACTGTGTGATTGCAAAAGTGGTCTGGTTTTGGATATAATTGTGTACACTGGCAGTAATACATTGAGAGATACCAGGAAGTTATTGGGTATCTCTGGTGATGTGGTTAGAACAATAATGGAACCATATCTTGTAAGGGGCATATATTATTTATTGATAACTGGTACACAAGCCCCTTACTCAGTGATTTCTTGCGAGTGAATGTGACAGACGTATGTGGCACAGTGAGTGGAAATTATGAGTATGGAAAATTTTGTAGGGGTGATTACCTGTACGTACCTCAACATTACATGCATACAAGTAATCTCATTGGGAGACAACCATCTTGTTTACCGTAGTCACCCCGTGTAGACATGTGAGAAAACTTAACCACCCCTGGTCACGGCAGGTGGTTCCTTCGACCCTCACAATCTTATCCATATCTATCCGAGACCAGTATAAATTGGATAGCACCCACAAGTACGGCACTACTAATTAATTGTGGACTGTATAGATTATATTAGTTTAACTGAATGAAGGGGGGGGGTAGGTTACACTTGGATATATCCATCAAGGAAAAACACTTGTACATAATCCCACCACTTACCAGATATTCTCTGGTGGTCACTTGATGTAGCTGGATCACCCATAACCTATCCAATTACAACATACCTAACTGGCCAGTATCAGTCTGCTATAACTAGAAAGGTTACTTAGCTGTGGGTGATTGATGCTCCTTATTTCCTCCATTCACCATCTCATTTCGATGTCCTGCTACACCGACACGGTTCTTATTCCAGCAGGTCGAGGTATCCGTTGGTTTGTCCCGGTTTAGAAGTCACGACTCCATAAAAACTTCACTATCCTCGAGACAGGAACAACGAGGTAAACATGTGCACACACACTCTGGGAATGGCAGCTCATATCGCTTCAACAATTCCTTTACTTAGTGTTATTATCACTGATTACATTATGATTCACAAGACGATTTAATGTCTCATAATTATTATACACATTAGAGGTCACTCCATTAAGATCTGAGACCGATGAGTGAGGATTAACTCATGGGTATTTCCCCTGGACACACACCATGGCCGCGCACCAGTCACCCCCGGTCGAACCATTATTCACTAATTTTACCACCCTTTTACGGTGGTCCCATAAATCATGTTCCCTCACTCTTCACCAGGAACAGTTACGACATTTCCTATTATGAAGTGGTCAGTCGTCACGTGAGGTCACAGACCCTGAGCTGCTTTGGGGATTAGCGTGGACGGTTACAAAGCATGGCTTGCTTCTGCAGTGTTTTAAAAACTGAGGTTGGAGAGTTGAAGGAGGAGGTCTTGCTTCTCCAGGAGGAGATTAGGAGGCTGAAGGTCCACCTCAATGGGTCTGGGAGAGAGTGTGAGGTGGCTGGAGTTGTGGGGAATGAGACTTCTAGCAGTGAGGTGCAGTCTGTCTCTCGCTGTAAGGAGGCTGTAGTTGGGGAGGTAGCAACGGCTACCAGCAGTGGGGTGCAGCCCAGCACCTGCTACAAGTGGCGAGTTGTTCACAGTAATGGGAGGCGCATCAGAATAAGGAAAGTTAAGAGTGAAGATCTGAAGGTAGGAAATCGCTTCTCTGTTCTCCAGGATGAATGTACTTCAGTGGCCAGTGAAGGTAAGGGTACTACTGCCCCTGCTAATGAAGGTAAGCGCATTCTTGTGGTTGGTGACTCTCAGGTAAGATATATTGACCGTGCTTTTTGTAATAGGAATAAGAAGATGAGAGATAGAGTGTGCTTCCCTGGAGCTGGTGTTGGGGACATTGTCAACAGGCTGGATAATATCATGTCAGGTAATGGGAACAAGCCCATTATCTGTCTCAGTGCTGGTGGAAATGATATTGGGAAGGGTAGGAGAGAAGAGCTGCTAGATAAGTACAGGTCAGCTATAGATTTCATTAAGTCTAAGGGAGGGATCCCAATCATATGTAGCATCTTGCCTAGAAGGGGAGTAGGAAATGAATGGTTGTCTAGGGCAATTGGTGTAAATTGCTGGCTAGACAGATACTGCAAGGAACTTGCAATCCCATTCATTGACAACTGGAACAACTTTTATGGCAAACATATATGTATGCAAGGGATGGGGTACATCTCTCTGGGGCTGGGGTGGTAGCACTTGCAGACTCGATTGAGAAGGCCATTGGTGAAATGCCTATGATTTTAAACTGATAGAAGATAAAGGTATGGGTGTGTGTGGGAAACAAGCAGGTTGCAACACTAGGGTTGGAAACAGTAAATGTATAAAAGGCATTCAGCATGAAGTTATAAATAAAGACAATAGAACAGGTCAGCAAACAAAGGGGGACAGCAGAGGGCAGCAAGGGACTAGCTCCCTTAAGGTTTACTATACTAATAGCAGGAGTGTTAGAAATAAGATAGATGAGCTAAGATTAATTGCAAGTGCAGGAAACATAGATATTATTGCTATAACAGAGACCTGGCTCAATCTGAAAGATAGAGAGATGCCCTCTGAATGTCACATACAAGGCTATAAATTATTCCACACTGACAGGGTCAACAGGAAAGGTGGTGGAGTAGCGATGTATGTCAGAGACAATTTAAATTGTTGTGTTAGACAAGATATTAAATTAGAAGCGTCAGCCACTGAATCTGTTTGGTTACAGCTTCTCGAGGGCCGAGAAAAACTAATTTTGGGTGTGATTTACAGGGCCCCAAATCTTGATAGGGAGTGCAGTAAACTTCTATGGGACGAAATTCGTAAGGCATCTACATACGAAAATGTTGTGCTAATGGGAGATTTCAACTATAGACAGATTGACTGGAGCAATTTGACAGGAAATTTAGAGTCGGGTGACTTTCTTGATACGATCCAGGATTGTTTTTTAAAACAGTTTGTGACAGAGCCAACTAGGGGAAATAACCTCCTTGACTTGGTTCTTGCCAGTAGGGAAACACTAATTAATAATCTTGAGGTTAATGATGAGCTTGGGGAGAGTGATCACAAATCACTCAGTTTTAATATATCATGGAATTCCCCTAATAATGGCAATCAAGTCTCCGTCCCTGACTTTCGCTTGGCTGATTTCATAGGACTGAAAAATTACTTAGGTGGGCTGAACTGGAATGACCTGACTAAGGGTCAGGTAGGTGGTGATGGTTGCCGATATGATGCTTTCCAGGGCATAGTTCTAGCTGCTCAGTCAAATTATGTTCCAAATAGGGAAATCAGATCAAACAAAAATGATCCTAAATGGATGAACAATAGATTAAAATATCTGATTGGTCAAAAGAGAGGCATATATAGGCAAATCAAAAGAGGAGAGGGGCAATTAAGAAATCGATATATTCAGTTAAAGAGAGAAATAAAAAAGGGAATTAGAAAAGCAAAAAGAGATTATGAGGTTAAAGTTGCAAAAGAATCGAAGACTAACCCAAAAGGATTCTTTCAGGTATACAGAAGTAAGATCAGGGACAAGATAGGCCCACTCAAAAGTTCCTCGGGTCAGCTCACTGACAGTGATAAGGAAATGTGTAGAATTTTTAACACATACTTCCTCTCAGTTTTTACACAGGAGGATACCAGCGATATTCCAGTAATGATAAATTATGTAGAACAGGACGATAATAAACTGTGCACTATTAGGGTCACAAGTGACATGGTCCTTAGGCAAATAGATAAATTAAAACCTAACAAATCCCCAGGCCCTGGTGAACTGTATGCAAGGGTTCTAAAGGAATGTAAAGAGGAGCTTAGCACACCTTTGGCTAATCTTTTCAACATATCACTACAAACTGGCATGGTGCCAGATAAGTGGAAAATGGCAAATGTGATACCTATTTTCAAAACAGGTGACAGGTCCTTAGCTTCGAACTATAGACCAATAAGCCTAACCTCCATAGTGGGAAAATTTATGGAATCAATAATTGCCGAGGCAGTTCGTAGCCATCTTGAAAAGCATAAATTAATCAACGAATCTCAGCATGGTTTTACAAAGGGGCGTTCCTACCTTACGAATTTATTAACTTTTTTCACTAAGGTATTTGAGGAGGTAGATCATGGTAATGAATATGATATTGTGTATATGGACTTCAGTAAGGCTTTTGACAGGGTCCCACATCAGAGACTATTGAGGAAAATTAAAGCACATGGAATAGGAGGAGAAATTTTTTCCTGGATAGAGGCATCGTTGACAAATAGGCAGCAGAGAGTTTGCATAAATGGGGAGAAATCAGAGTGGGGAAGCGTCACTAGCAGTGTTCCACAGGGGTCAGTGTTGGGCCCCCTGCTGTTCACAATCTACATAAACGACATAGATGAGGGCATAAAGAGCGACATCGGCAAGTTTGCCGATGACACCAAAATAGGCCGTCGAATTCATTCTGACGAGGACATTCGAGCACTCCAGGAAGATTTGAATAGACTGATGCAGTGGTCGGAGAAGTGGCAGATGCAGTTTAATATAGACAAATGCAAAGTTCTAAATGTTGGACAGGACAATAACCATGCCACATATAAACTAAATAATGTAGATCTTAATATTACGGATTGCGAAAAAGATTTAGGAGTTCTGGTTAGCAGTAATCTGAAACCAAGACAACAGTACATAAGTGTTCGCAATAAAGCTAATAGAATCCTTGGCTTCATATCAAGAAGCATAAATAATAGGAGTCCTCAGGTTGTTCTTCAACTCTATACATCCTTGGTTAGGCCTCATTTAGATTATGCTGCACAGTTTTGGTCACCGTATTACAGAATGGATATAAATTCTCTGGAAAATGTACAAAGGAGGATGACAAAGATGATCCCATGTATCAGAAACCTTCCCTATGAGGATAGACTAAGGGCCCTGAAACTGCACTCTCTAGAAAGATGTAGAATTAGGGGGGATATGATTGAGGTGTATAAATGGAAGACAGGAATAAATAAAGGGGATGTAAATAGTGTGCTGAAAATATCTAGCCTAGACAGGACTCGCAGCAATGGTTTTAAGTTGGAAAAATTCAGATTCAGGAAGGATATAGGAAAGTACTGGTTTGGTAATAGAGTTGTGGATGAGTGGAACAAACTCCCAAGTACCGTTATAGAGGCCAGAACGTTGTGTAGCTTTAAAAATAGGTTGGATAAATACATGAGTAGATGTGGGTGGGTGTGAGTTAGACCTGATAGCTTGTGCTAACAGGTTGGTTGCCGTGTTCCTCCCTTAAGTCAATGTGACCTGACCTGACTAGGTTGGGTGCATTGGCTTAAGCCGGTAGGAGACTTGGACCTGCCTTGCATGGGCCAGTAGGCGTTCTGCAGTGTTCCTTCGTTCTTATGTTCTTATGTTCTTATATTAATCCTTAGGCCGCCGTGAACACCAATTTCCTGGTCCCATGTTTTCACAGCCTCCTCACTCCATTCAAAAACACTCCCGCCTCTCTCATGCCCTGCCTTGATCTCTCCCCCTGCACATCCGCGCAGGCGAACCCGGTTGGTTCTATTCAAAATACAATTTAGAACAACAGTAATGCATTAATCATGTATATTTACATTATACAAATATTTTTTTTTTTTTTTTTTTATTATCACACCGGCCGATTCCCACCAAGGCAGGGTGGCCCGAAAAAGAAAAACTTTCACCATCATTCACTCCATCACTGTCTTGCCAGAAGGGTGCTTTACACTACAGTTTTTAAACTGCAACATTAACACACTGCGGCCGGGCGGAGGTCGTTGTTAGACGACTTAAATAACGTGGAGTACAATTTTCCCATCTTCACTGGCCACCTGGCTTGGGAACTCCAACATTGGTATTTACATATTCACCCATTAATTCTTTCCACCTGTTAACTCCTCAGGTAGGGCTCCATCCAAAGCACACTCAAGCCTCCATGCTTCTGGTATTAACAATTTCCCTCTTATTGTAAGGTGTGACACTAAGCATATGCTCTCTGGGTTAATTTATTGGGCATACTGGAATTATGTGACTAACAATAACAAGTCTCTCTCAGTGTCCCAAGTCAGCCCCAGCACATTACTGCATATAGGCACTTCAACTCCATGGCCATCCATATTTATTGATCCCTCAAAAATGGACTAATTACTGTTCCATTCCCTCAGGGGCATAAGCTTATGCTCCCTGGGTTAATCTATTGGGCATACTGGAATTATGAGACGTTAACAATAACAAGTAGAGCTTGATCATACAGAATGTGAAAAGGACTTGGGAGTCAGGGTGAGCAGAAATCTGAAGCCAAGACAGCAGTGCCTTGGTGTGCGCAACAAGGCCAACAGATTACTTGGATTTATCTCAGGAAGTGTAAGTAACGGAAGTCCAAAAGTTATTTTACAGCTCTATACATCACTAGTGAGGCCTCATTTAGATTATGCTGCTCAGTTTTGGTCCCCTTACTGAAGGATGGATATAGACTCATTGGAGAATATACAGAGAAGAATGACTAAAATGATTTACTGTGTAAGGAACCTCCTGTATGAAGATAGACTCAAAGCCTTGAATCTCCACTCTCTGGAGAGGCGTAGAATGGGGGGAGATATCATTGAAGTGTATAAGTGGATGACGGGCATAAACAAGGGAGATATTAATAAAGTACTGAGGGTGTCGAACCAGGTAAGAACCAGGAATAATGGATTTAAGTTGGATAAATTTAGATTTGGAGAGGACGTGGGTAAGTACTCTTTTTCTAACAGAGTTGTGGATGCGTGGAACAGTCTTCCCAGTGGGGTGATAGAGGCTAGGACCTTGGGTGGCTTCGAGAAGAGACTGGACAAATATATGAGTGGGAGGGGCTGGGTTTGATTGGTGTCATTAGGTACGGGAGTTATTTCTAGGGAAGCTTTAGGTAGTAGTCATTTTGATAAGGACCTGCCTCGCATGGGCCAGTAGGCCTTCTGCAGTGTTCCTCCATTCTTATGTTCTTATGAACAAGCCCATTATCTGTCTCAGTGCTGGTGGAAATGATATTGGGAAGGGTAGGAGAGAAGAGCTGCTAGATAAGTACAGGTCAGCTATAGATTTCATTAAGTCTAAGGGAGGGATCCCAATCATATGTAGCATCTTGCCTAGAAGGGGAGTAGGAAATGAATGGTTGTCTAGGGCAATTGGTGTAAATTGCTGGCTAGACAGATACTGCAAGGAACTTGCAATCCCATTCATTGACAACTGGAACAACTTTTATGGCAAACATGATATGTATGCAAGGGATGGGGTACATCTCTCTGGGGCTGGGGTGGTAGCACTTGCAGACTCGATTGAGAAGGCCATTGGTGAAATGCCTATGATTTTAAACTGATAAAAGATAGAGGTATGGGTGTGTGTGGGAAACAAGCAGGTTGCAACACTAGAGTTCGAAACAGTAAATGTATAAAAGGCATTCAGCATGAAGTTATAAATAAAAACAATAGATCAGGTCAGCAAACAAAGGGGGACAGCAGAGGGCAGCAAGGGACCAGCTCCCTTAAGGTTTACTATACTAATAGCAGGAGTGTAAGAAATAAGATAGATGAGCTAAGATTAATTGCAAGTGCAGGAAACATAGATATTATTGCTATAACAGAGACCTGGCTCAATCTGAAAGATAGAGAGATGCCCTCTGAATGTCACATACAAGGCTATAAATTATTCCACACTGACAGGTCAACAGGAAAGGTGGTGGAGTAGCGATGTATGTCAGAGACAATTTAAATTGTTGTGTTAGACAAGATATAAAATTAGAAGCGTCAGCCACTGAATCTGTTTGGTTACAGCTTCTCGAGGGCCGAGAAAAACTAATTTTGGGTGTGATTTACAGGGCCCCAAATCTTGATAGGGAGTGCAGTAAACTTCTATGGGACGAAATTCGTAAGGCATCTACAAACGAAAATGTTGTGCTAATGGGAGATTTCAACTATAAACAGATTGACTGGAGCAATTTGACAGGAAATTTAGAGTCAGGTGACTTTCTTGATACGATCCAGGATTGTTTTTTAAAACAGTTTGTGACAGAGCCAACTAGGGGAAATAACCTCCTTGACTTGGTTCTTGCCAGTAGGGAAACACTAATTAATAATCTTGAGGTTAATGATGAGCTTGGGGAAAGTGATCACAAATCACTCAGTTTTAATATATCATGGAATTCCCCTAATAATGGCAATCAAGTCTCCGTCCCTGACTTCCGCTTGGATGATTTCATAGGACTGAAAAATTACTTAGGTGGGCTGAACTGGAATGACCTGACTAAGGGTCAGGTAGGTGGTGATGGATGCCGATATGACGCTTTCCAGGGCATAGTTCTAGCTGCTCAGTCAAATTATGTTCCAAATAGGGAAATCAGATCAAACAAAAATGATCCTAAATGGATGAACAATAGATTAAAATATCTAATTGGTCAAAAGAGAGGCATATATAGGCAAATCAAAAGAGGAGAGGGGCGATTAAGAAATCGATATATTCAGTTAAAGAGAGAAATAAAAAAAGGAATTAGAAAAGCAAAAAGAGATTATGAGGTTAAAGTTGCAAGAGATTCGAAGACTAACCCAAAAGGATTCTTTCAGGTATACAGAAGTAAGATCAGGGACAAGATAGGCCCACTCAAAAGTTCCTCGGGTCAGCTCACTGACAGTGATAAGGAAATGTGTAGAAGTTTTAACACATACTTCCTCTCAGTTTTTACACAGGAGGATACCAGCGATATTCCAGAAATGATAAATTATGTGGAACAGGACGATAATAAACTGTGCACGATTAGGGTCACAAGTGACATGGTCCTTAGGCAAATAGATAAATTAAAACCTAACAAATCCCCAGGCCCTGATGAACTGTATGCAAGGGTTCTAAAGGAATGGAAAGAGGAGCTTAGCAAACCTTTGGCTAATCTTTTCAACATATCACTACAAACTGGCATGGTGCCAGATAAGTGGAAAATGGCAAATGTGATACCTATTTTCAAAGCAGGTGACAGGTCCTTAGCTTCAAACTATAGACCAATAAGCCTAACCTCCATAGTGGGAAAATTTATGGAATCAATAATTGCCGAGGCAGTTCGTAGCCACCTTGAAAAGCATAAATTAATCAACGAATCTCAGCATGGTTTTACAAAGGGGCATTCCTGCCTTACGAATTTGTTAACTTTTTTCACTAAGGTATTTGAGGAGGTAGATCATGGTAATGAATATGATACTGTGTACATGGACTTCAGTAAGGCTTTTGACAGGGTCCCACATCAGAGACTGTTGAGGAAAATTAAGGCACATGGAATAGGAGGAGAAATTTTTTCCTGGATAGAGGCATGGTTGACAAATAGGCAGCAGAGAGTTTGCATAAATGGGGAGAAATCAGAGTGGGGAAGCGTCACGAGCGGTGTTCCACAGGGGTCAGTGTTGGGCCCCCTGCTGTTCACAATATATATAAACGACATAGATGAGGGCATAAAGAGCTACATCAGCAAGTTTGCCGATGACACCAAAATAGCCCGTCGAATTCATTCTGACGAGGACATTGGAGCACTCCAGGATGTGAGACCTCTACCCACTCTACCAGAGGTATCCCAGCGAGTGAGTACGTCTCCTGTATATCCCAGTGCTTAACAAAATAGGGAATAGCATATGAAGGTACAAATAAAAATGGGAACTATGGCTATAGTTTACTTAATAACATAAAAGGGCTAGAATACAACATATCCTGATGGAAATTTACACAATATAACAATTGACCTATGAGACTTATTACCAGGGGGAAGGGTAGATGTTATCAGTAACACGGACTAGTACTCTTAATTCACCGACCAGCTGACCCGAGATTCCCAATGCATGGTCCACTTCACACGTGGCTGTCCAGAGCTCTCGCTCGACGGACCTGTCACCAACAACCTCTTTGCTCCGCTGTTTCCTGGGCTTATATCGTAGTCAAAGTACCCCCTCCCCAAAGGGGTATGTACCACGTGTTACGACCTGACGCCGAGGTCTGGCGCCGTCAAGAACAAAAGACCTCAGATGTGGGCGTGACTACCCGACATTTGCTAAGGCAGGTGTGACCATATAATTAGGTCTCCCTTGAGACCTCACAAGCCCATCTGAACTGCATCACATCCCCCTTTCTCCCCCAATTTAAAATATCTGAGAACTAGGACAATTTGTCCTAAGTTATTAGACTATTTTAATCCTAACCCTTTTATTCTATTACAATACAATAGCAAATAATATGAATTCACACAGATCAGTAGGTTTAATAAATTCTAGCACAAGAAACGAATAACAATGACTCTGGTGCGAAACCTCCTTATCCGTCATGTCTCCTTAAAACTAAATATCGGGCTCCAGTGCCTTCCTGTACTCTACTAGAAATAAACTAGCTCCTGTAGTCACCCTCGCTAATAAACCATTGAGCCAAACCTCGTAAGGTTTTCCTGGCGTAGAAAACAGCTCCAGTGGTTATTATTCCTTCAAGTACTTGCAACTGAACCATTACACGACCACACTGTCGCATTTTCCTTGCACCCTACCATGACCATTCATGACAAGGCAGGAATCGCAACCAGGACCAATCATTATCCCATTTCTAGGAACTAAAAGAAAACCTCCCATCCCTCACATAAAGGAATCCTCTTCTGACGGCGAGCCGATTGGTGTTTACAGTTCTCCACCTGAAAAGAAAATACATCCTATCTCTACGGTGATCCCTCCCGGCAAGGAGCTAGCTCACATAATATACAACACATATTTGTCCCAACAGCTGACATAACATAGGTCATCCCCCTAGCAGTAGAGATACCATACTAATACCACTCTAATCATCATTTCCCAAGCTTCACTGGCTAGTAGTAAATGACACGGTTGGCTTGACTTGGGGCCAGGCTATTGACCCAGGGAGAAGCTCTCTACAAATCCTTGGGCAGAAATATGAAGGGGTCGACGGAAGAGGACATAGGGCCATTGCAGTATTCTTGTCATCTCACCTCCAGATCTATCTACTGCTTCTACTAGAAGAGGGGTTAGCCAGAGCTTCTGGCCGACCCTAGCACTTCCTAAATTGGGCCATGTCTCATTGTGTGGACTTTGTTGGCGTTTAGGAACGCTCATGCGGGTCCCTCTCGTTGAAAGCACGGCATCTGGGAACTTCACGACTCAGCAAGCAGCTTATCTTCACCACGACAATATTCCTCAGGCACCAAGGCCACCCTTCATCCGTCCAGCCTCACCCGTCAACTTCCACCTCTTGCATGGTGGTGGCACGAGAGCTGGCTACCGCTTTTCCTCAAGTCTCCCAGATCTAATAATAGCCCTTTTGCTGGACCCAAACTGATTTCTTGGCGTCTCCATCACTCCAGGCCAAATAGATTCCTGGAGTCTCCTTGGCAGGTCCTGGCAACATCTCCACATCTCCTATGAATAATAGTAGACGGCAGTATTGTTCTACAGGTGACCGGGGCTTATTGTTGGTGGGCAGGTCTCTAGAGTATTGAGCCGACCTGAGGGCGAGGCGAGTGGTCAGCTCCTTCCCTCAGGGTCCCATTTACTCACAACACTCCCTCCCTCCAGCAATAATTCCCTTACAAATTTCGTCTATACATTCTTGACCTTGTATTCATACCAACATTTTCCTCTACCAGCTGATGTAACCTATCTTCCTCATATACCTCGTCATTTACAGTCCTTTCATCCACCACATTAACATTAGGCATTACTATTTCCTCCTCAGACCAGAATGGCTTTAGTTTATTACAATGAACAATCCTCTCACTCTGGTCCTCAAACAACCCTTTAACCTTCACATTTACTGGTCCCATTTTCTCTAAGATGCGGTAAGGACCTTTCCACCTTGGACCGAGGGACCTACTCTGTTGAGGGGTTACTTCATCTTTATATACCATTACTAGGTTACCTTCCTTAAGTTTAAGAGGCTTCACTTCCCTGTCATAGTAGTGAGCATATTTTTCCTGCACTCTACCAGATGCCTGGGCGGCAGTTCGCCAAGCAGTTCTCATTTTTGTTAGGACTTCTGAAGGATAGTCCTCACCGTATCTGACAACTGCTTGGTTCACCAAGCCTGCTGCAAAATGACAGTCATGCCCTGTAAATAGGAATAATGGTTGTGTCCCCATTGATTTGTGAATAGCGGTGTTTAAGCCGGTAGGAGACTTGGACCTGCCTCGCATGGGCCAGTAGGCCTGCTGCAGTGTTCCTTCGTTCTTATGTTCTTATGTTCTTCTTATTAACATTCACCATACACTACCATTCACCATACGCTAACATTCACCATACATTAACATTCACCATACATTTCCATTCACCATACACTACCATTCACCATACGCTAACATTCACCATACATTAACATTCACCATACATTTCCATTCACCATACATTACCATTCACCATACATTACCATTCACCATACATTACCATTCACCATACACTACCATTCACCATACGCTAATGTTCACCATACATTAACATTCACCATACATTTCCATTCACCATACATTTCCATTCACCATGTACTAACATTCACCATGCACTACCATTTACCATACATTACCATTCACCATACATTAACATTCACTATATACTAACATTCACCATGCACTACCATTTACCATACATTACCATTCACCATACGTTACCATTCACTATACATTAACATTCACCTTTTACTACCATTCACCATACACTATCACCATACACTACCATTCACCATACACTACAATTCATCATGTACTACCATTCACCATACATTACCATTCACCATACACTACCATTCACCATACACTACAATTCACCATGTACTACCATTCACCATACATTACCATTCACCATACACCATTCACCATACATAACCATTCACCATACACTACCATTCACCATACATTAACATTCACCATATATTACCATTCACCATGCACTAATATTCACCATATACTGCCGTTCACCATGCATTACCATTCACTGTATACCTGGAGTTTACCTGGAGAGGGTTTCGGGGGTCAACGCCCCCACGGCCCGGTCTGAGACCAGACTTCGTGGTGGATCAGGGTCTGATCAACCAAGCTGTTACTATTGGCCGCACGCAAGTTGAAGTACGAATCACAGCCCGGTTGGTCAGGTACTGACTTTAGGTGCCTGTCCAGTGCCTTCTTGAAGACAGCCAGGGGCCTATTGGTAATCCCCCTTATGTATGCTGGGAGGCAATTGAACACTCTTAGGCCCCGGACACTTATTGTGTTGTTTCTCAGTGTACTCGTGGCTCCCCCGCTTTTCATCGGGGGAATGTTGCATCTCCTGCCGGGTCTTTTACTTTCATAGGGAGTGATTTTCGTGTGCAGGTTTGGTACCAATCCCTCCAGGACCTTCCAAGTGTATATTATAATGTCTCTCTCGCCTGTGTTCAAGGGAATACAGATCAAGGACCTTCAACCGTTCCCAGTAGTTTAGGTGCCTTATCGTTCTTATGTGTGCCGTGAAAGTCCTTTGTACACTCTCCAGGTCTGCAATGTCGCCAGCCTTGAAGGGTTTCCATTAGTGTACAGCAGTATTCCAGCCTAGAGAGCACAAGCGATTTGAAGAGAATCATGGGCTTGGCATCCCTAGTTTTGAAGGTTCTCATTATCCATCCTGTCATTTTCTTAGCGGATGAGGTAGATGCATTGTTGTGGTCTTTGAAGGCGAGATCCTCTGACATTATCACTCCCAGGTCCTTCACATTACTTTTCCGCTCTATTGTATAGTTAGAATTTGTTGTATACCCTGACACATTTTTAATTTCTTCAAGTTTCCCATATCTGAGTAGTTGAAATTTCTCCTCGTTGAACTTCATATTGTTTTGAGTGGCCCATTCGAAGATTTGGTTGATGTCCGCTTGGAGTCTCGCGGTGTCTTCGATGGAGGTCACTACCATGGTGATCCGGGTGTCATCCGCAAAGGAAGACACGGAGCTATGGCTTACATCTCTATGTCAGAAATGAGGATGATGAAGAGAATGGGAGTGAGTACTGTGCCTTGTGGAACAAAGCTTTTTACCATGGCTGCCTGGGACTTTACTCTGTTTACTATTACTCTTTGTGTTCTATTTGTCAGGAAGTTGTAGATCCATCTACCAACTTTTCCCGTTATTCCTTTATCCCGCATTTTGTGTGCTATTACACCATGGTCACGCTTGTCGAAAGCTTTTGCAAAGTCTGTGTATACTACATCTGTATTTTGTTTATCCTCTATAGCACCCAGAACCTTGTCATAGTGGTCCAGTAGCTGGGACAGGAAGGAGCGACCTGCTCTAAACCCGTGTTGCCCTGGGCTGTGTAATTGATGGGTATCTAGGTGGTTGGCTATCTTGCTTCTTAGAACCCTCTCAAAGATTTTTATATGGGATGTTAGTGCTATCGGTCTGTAGTTCTTTGCAATTGCTTTAACTGCCACCTTTGTGAAGTGGGGCTATGTCTGTTGCTTTTAGTGTGTGTGGGATGGCCCCTGTGTCCATGCTCCCTCTCCATAAAATGCTGAAGGCACCTGATAGGGGCTTCTTGCAGTTCTTGATGAACACGGAGTTCCACGAGTCTGGGCCTGGGGCAGAGCGCATGGGTATGTCATTAATTGCCTCTTCAAAGTCTTGTGTAGTTAGAATAATATCCGAGATTTTTGCGATGACCAGATTTTGGGTTTCGTCTGGGCAGTGGCTCACTGAACACCGAGTCATATTGGGACTTTAGTATCTCACTCATTTCTTAGCTATCACCTGTGTATGTCCCATCCCGCCTCAGCGGGGGCCCAATACTGGATGTTGTTTTTCCCTTTGATTTGGCATAAGAGAAGAAGTATGTTTTTTTCAATTTCTTTTATGTCTTTTAGTTGTTCCTGTGATTCTTGTCTCCTATAAGATTCCTTCAGCTTAAGTTCGATATTTGAATTTCATTGACTATTGCCTCCCTTCGCATCTCAGATATATTGGCCCCACCCAGCAGCTCTGTGACTCTTTGCCTTCGTCTTTGTAGGGAGTCTCTCTCTCTAGTTTACATCTTCTCTTTCTTTTTCTTAATGGAATATGTCTTGAGCAGATCTTAAGAACCACAGAATTAATTTTTCAAGGCAAATGTTCGGATCCGTGTTGTTTAGGATACTTCCCAACTTGTTTCGTTTAGGACATGGTTTACTTGATCCCATTGTATGTTTTTGTTAGTGAAATTGAATTTCGTGAAGAGACCTTCATGACTGCTCACATTTTGCTGGTCTGGAGCCCTGTGCGTACATGTCTGTACCTCTATTATGTTGTGATCTGAGTGAATTGTCTTTGATACAGTTATATTACGTATCAGATCATCATTGTTAGTGAAGATGAGGTCCAGCGTATTTTCTAGTCTTGTAGGCTCTGCTATTTGCTGGTTTAAGGTGAATTTGGTGCAGAGATTTAATAGTTCGTGTGTGTGTGAATTTTCATCTGAGCTGCCTCCCGGGGTGATCTCTGCTAAAACTTTGTTTGCTATACTCCTCCATTATAGGTGTCTCAGGTTGAAATCTCCTAGTAGTAAGATGTTTGGGGCAGGAGTTGGGAGATTTTCCAGACAGTGGTCAATTTTCTCAAGCTGCTCCTGGGATTGCTGGGAAGTTGCATCTGGAGGCTTGTATATTACCACAATGACAAGGTTTTGGTTTTCAATCTTTACCGCCAAAACTTCAACTACATCATTTGAGGTGTTTAGTAGTTGTGTGCAAATGAACGACTCTGTGACATACAGGGCAACCCCTCCCCCCCTTTCATGTTGCCTCTTTAGTCTGTCGCATCGGAATAGGTTAACCTGGGATCCATATTTCGTTGTCATTATGATCCTTTATGTGGGTCTCTGTGAATGCTGCAAACATTGCATTTGACTCCGTGAGCAGTCCCTTGATGTAAGGAATTTTGTTGTTTTTTGATGGTTGTAGACCCTGTATGTTTGCGAAGACAAATGTCGTTGTATTGGTGGAATTTAGGGGAGTTTTATTTGCTGGCTCTAATATCTGTTGTTCTGGAGAAGAGGCCAATGTCTCTGCTCCAAAAGTGTTTTCAGGTGATGTAGGGTTATTGTCATTTCTTGCCAATCGTTTTTCCCTCCTGGCCCTAAAAAACCTCTGTCCCTGGAGAGGTTGTGGCTCCTCTCTTTTGTTTCCCATAGTCTGGCTGGTCTGTATCTTCTAGTCCCCTTTAGATGATGTGCCTGGCAGTATGCATTGTAGCATTTTCTTTCATGGATTGATGAGTGACACATTTCTGGGTGAAATAAGTTGCAAGAAGGGAAGTTGCACTCTCCTGTTGTCATGTGGGTGCGTCATTTTTTGGGATGGTCAAAGGTGCATGTCCCACCTGTTTTACCAAATATACCGTGCCTGCAGATACTCAAGGCATAGTATTTACATAGATTGTAATTCTGTTTGCTAGGATTTATTGTAGCTGCGTTCGCTGCTGGTGCATTTATTTTTTCTATTTCCTCCCTATCTTTCACCCCTTGTATGGACATCAGTGCTTGCACCAGGTTTTGCTGGTAGTGTGTCGACACTATTCCCTGAGGCATCTCATTTTGATCCATCTCCAGCAGAATCTCTATTTTGAACCTCTGTGGACTGAAAAACGTTGTCTTCAGTGTCCTCCAGGACAACACTAGTACCCTCACGAGCATCATTTGCAGATGACACTCATCATTTGCAGATGACATTAAAATAAGCATGAAAGTCAGTACAGTAGAGGACACTGAAAAACTACAGGAAGACATAAACAGGGTTTTCCAGTGGGCAGTGGAAAACAACATGACGTTCAATGGTGATAAGTTCCAGCTGCTTAGGTATGGAAAGAATGAAGAACTCAAAAGGAGCACTATATATAAAACTCAAGAGGGTCACCAAATAAAACGTAAGGAACACGTAAAAGACCTAGGAATAATTATGTCAGCGGACCTTTCTTTTAAAGACCATAACAAGACAAAGATCATGACAGCCAGGAAGATGACTGGGTGGGTATTGAGAACTTTGAAAACAAGGGAAACAATGCCGATGGTGACACTCTTCAAATCGCTAGTGCTCCCTCACTTAGAATATTCCTCAGTGCTGACAGCCCCGTTCAGGGCAGGAGAAATATCGAAGCTGGAACAAATACAGAGATCGTTTGCGGCTCACATTGAGCCAGTAAAGCACCTAAATTACTGGGAACGCCTGCAAGTCTTGAACATGTACTCATTGGAGGGAAGGAGAGAGAGGTACATGATAATATATACCTGGAAGGTACTCGAGGGCTTGGTCCCAAATCTGCACACTGCCATAACAACATACTGGAGTGAGAGATATGGGAGGAAGTGTAAAATAAACCCAGTGAGGAGCAGGGGTGCGGTGGGGACAATAAGGGAACACTGTATCAACATCCGGGGTCCCAGACTTTTCAACATCTTACCAGAAGATATCAGAAACACTGCTGGAACAAGTGTTGAAGCCTTCAAGAGGAAACTAGACAAGTATCTTCACCAGGTGCCGGATCAACCAGGCTGCGATGGATATGTGGGGCAGCGGGCCTCCAGCAGCAACAGCCTGGTTGACCAGGCGAGCACCAGACGAGCCTGGCCCATGGCCGGGCTCAGAGAATAGATATATTCTCGAAATTCTTCAAAGGTATATCAAAGGTAGGGTATACCATATATTACCATTCACCATACATTACCATTCACCATATATTACCATTCACCATATGCTGCCATTCACAATGTACTACCATTCACCATATATTACCGTTCATCATACATTACCATTCACCATATACTACCATTCACCATATACTACCATTCACCATGTACTACCATTCACCATGTACTACCATTCACCATATATTACCATTCACCATATGCTGCCATTCACAATGTACTACCATTCACCATATATTACCGTTCATCATACATTACCATTCACCATATACTACCATTCACCATATACTACCATTCACCATGTACTACCATTCACCATGTACTACCATTCACCATTCATTACCATTCACCATATATTACCATTCACCATATATTACTATTCACCATATATTACCGTTCATCATACATTACCATTGAAAATATATTACCATTCACCATACATTACCATTCACCATACATTACCATTCACCATACATTACCATTCACCATACATTACCATTCACCATATACTACCATTCACTATATACTACCATTCACCATGTACTACCATTCACCATATATTACCGTTCATCATACATTACAATTCACCATATACTACCATTCACCATATACTACCATTCACCATACATTACCATTCACCATATACTACCATTCACCATGTAATACCATTCACCATGTAATAGCATTCACCATATATTACCATTCACCATACATTACCATTCACCATATACTACCATTCACCATACATTACCATTCACAATATACTACCATTCACCATGTAATAGCATTCGCCATATATTACCATTCACCATACATTACCATTCACCATATACTACCATTCACCATGTACTACCATTCACCATGTAATACCATTCACCATGTAATAGCATTCACCATATATTACCATTCACCATACATTACCATTCACCATATACTACCATTCACCATGTAATACCATTCACCATATACTACCATTCACCATGTAATAGCATTCACCATATATTACCATTCACCATACATTCACCATATACTACCATTCACCATGTACTACCATTCACCATGTAATACCATTCACCACGTAATAACATTCACCATACATTACCATTCACCATATACTACCATTCACCATACATTACCATTCACCATATACTACCATTCACCATGTAATAGCATTCACCATATATTACCATTCTCCATACATTACCATTCACCATATGCTACCATTCACCATGTACTACCATTCACCATGTAATAGCATTCACCATATACTACCATTCACCATATATTACCATTCTCCATACATTACCATTCACCATATGCTACCATTCACCATGTAATACCATTCACCATGTAATAGCTTTCACCATATACTACCATTCACCATACATTACCATTCACCATATTCTACCATTCACCATGTAATACCATTCACCATATACTACCATTCACCATGTAATACCATTCACCTTGTAATACCATTCACCATATATTACCATTCACCATACATTACCATTCACCATATACTACCATTCACCATGTAATAACATTCACCATGTAATACCATTCACCATATACTACCATTCACCATGTAATACCATTCACCTTGTAATACCATTCACCATATATTACCATTCACCATACATTACCATTCACCATATGCTACCATTCACCATGTAATAACATTCACCATGTAATACCATTCACCATATACTACCATTCACCATGTAATAACATTCACCATGTAATACCATTCACCATATACTACCATTCACCATGTAATAACATTCACCATGTAATACCATTCACCATATACTACCATTCACCATGTAATAACATTCACCATGTAATACCATTCACCTTGTAATACCATTCACCATATATTACCATTCACCATACATTACTATTCACCATACACTTAACTGCGTTGACCCATAAACGGATCGCATTCTCAGTTAAATGTCAGGTGTTTTGGGCGTATATCCTGTGCTGGATGTTGCTCAGTATTAAGTTCCGTTCTATATTTTATAAAGGGTTTTCTAGTCCGTGTAAAATGTGGGGGAAACAAAATATTAAATTCGTAATGCTATGACATTTGACAGTGTTATCGGGAAGTCCTCCCTCAACAACACACTTGCCGCCATCTTGAAACATGGTGGTCGCTCGCGATTTTGCATGTTTTCCTTATTAATTACGCACATGCTAGTATACTCAGTTTTTTAGCACGATTAATGTATTTGAGAGAAGATAAGCATTTAATTTTTCACAAAACCTATGACTCACCCTTCATTTTCCTTGTACGTATTCTGATGCCTTTTTTTTTCTTTATCACTTACAGTCTGTATATCGCCTTTTTTTTTTTTTACTGTGGTAGTGCCCTCTTGAAAACTGCATTCTTTTCACCGCTTGTTCAGTACTAGCGTTTGCGTATAAGACTGCTAAGGTAAATTCAGTGAACATCAGTACCATGGTGTCCGTCATAATCTTCCTTGTTATAACTGGAAAGACCATCTATGACTGTGTCACCATCAACAAAGTCATCCTGAGAAGAAGTATTTCAGGAAGCAGCGTTTGTATATGTTATTCCTGGAGAGTGACAATTGTTATCAAAGATTTGTTATACCACGAATTAAGGAAAGATCCTAGACTTCACCTTACGAAACAGACAAACCAAATGCGATAGTAATTATGGGCAAGGTAGTTTATAGTGAAAAATTGAACATGTTTTTAGAAGACAGGGACACTTATGTGCCCCTTAAGCCAGCTTTCCAGCATCTGCACCGCGCATCACAACACCGTGCATCACAACACCGCGCATCACAGCACCGTGCATCACAGCACCATGCATCACAGCACCGTGCATCACAGCACCGTGCATCACAACACCACGCATCACAACGTGCATCACAACACCGCGCATCACAACACCGTGCATCACAGCACCGTGCATCACAACACCGTGCATCACAACACTGTGCATCACAACACCGCACATCACAGCACCGTGCATCACAGCACCATGCATCACAGCACCGTACATCACAGCACCGTGCATCACAGCACCGTGCATCACAACACCGCGCATCACAGCACCATGCATCACAGCACCGTACATCACAGCACCGTGCATCACAACACCGCGCATCACAGCATCATGCATCACAGCACCGTGCATCACAACACCGCGCATCACAACACCGCGCATCACAACACCGCGCATCACAGCACAGTGCATCACAACACCGCGCATCACAACACCGCGCATCACAACACTGCGCATCACAGCACCATGCATCACAGCACCATGCATCACAACACCGCGCATCACAGCACCATGCATCACAACACCGCGCATCACAACACCGCGCATCACAACACTGCGCATCACAGCACCGTGCATCACAGCACCATGCATCACAACACCGTGCATCACAGCACCATGCATCACAACACCGTGCATCACAACACCGTGCATCACAACACCGCGCATCACAGCACCGTGCATCACAACACAGCACATCACAACACCGCGCATTACAGCACAGTGCATCACAGCACCATGCATCACAGCACCGTGCATCACAACACCGCACATCACAACACCGTGCATCACAAAACCGTGCATCACAGCACCGTTCATCACAACACCGTGCATCACAACACCGCACATCACAGCACCGTGCATCACAACACCGTGCATCACAACACTGCACATCATAACACCACGCATCACAGCACCGTGAATCACAACACCGTGCATCACAACACCGTGCATCACAACACCGTGCATCATGACACCGCACATCATAACACCGTGCATCACAACACCGTGCATCACAACACCGTGCATCATAACACCGTGCATCATAACACCGTGCATCACAGCACCGTGCATCACAACACCGTGCATCACAACGCGCATCACAACACCGTGCATCACAGCACCGTCCATCACAGCACCATGCATCACAGCACCGTGCAGCACAACACCGCTCCTCACAGCACCGCGCATCACAACACCGCGCATCACAGCACCGTGCATCACAGCACTGTGCATCACAGCACCATGCATCACAGCACCGTGCATCACAACACCGCGCATCACAACACCGCGCATCACAGCACCATGCATCACAGCACCATGCATCACAGCACCGTGCATCACAACACGCATCACAACACCACACATCACAAAACTGCGCATCACAGCACTGTGCATCACAGCACCATGCATCACAACACCGTGCTTCACAGCACCGTGCATCACAACACATGCATGACAACACCGTGCATCACAACACCGTGCATCACATCATGCATCACAACACCGCGCATCACAGCACCGTGCATCACAACACCGTGCATCACAACACAGCGCATCACAGCACTGTGCATTGCAGCACCATGCATCACAACACCGTGCATCACAACACCGCACATCACAACACCGTGCATCACAGCACCATGCATCACAACACCGTGCATCACAGCACCGTGCATCACAGCACCATGCATCACAACACCGCGCACCACAGCACCATGCATCACAACACAGCGCATCACAACACTGCGCATTACAGCACTGTGCATCACAGCACAATGCATCACAGCACCGTGCGTCACAACACCGCGCATCACAACACTGCGCATCACAAAACCGCGCATCACAGCACCGCGCATCACAACACTGCTCATCACAGCGCCGTGCATCACACCATGCATCACAACACCGTGCATCACAACACTGTGCATCATAACACCGCACATCATAACACCATGCATCACAACACTGCATCATAACACCGTGCATCATAGCACCATGCATCACAACACCGTGCATCACAACACCGCGCATCACAACACCGTGCATCACAACACTGCGCATCACAGCACCATGCATCACAGCACCATGCATCACAGCACCATGCATCACAGCACTGTGCATCACAACACCTCGCATCACAGCACCGTGCATCACAACACCGCTCATCACAGCACCATGCATCACAGCAAAGTGCATCACAGCACCATGCATCACAACACCGTGCATCACAACACCGCACATCACAACACCGCACATCACAAAACCGTGCATCACAGCACCGTGCATCACAACAGCGCGCATCACAGCACCGTGCATCACAGCACCATGCATCACAACACCGCGCTTCACAGCACCGTGCATCACAACACATGCATCACAACACCATGCATCACAACACCATGCATCACATCATGCATCACAACACCGCGCATCACAGCACTGCGCATCACAACACCGCACATCACAACACCGCGCATTACAGCACCATGCATCACAGCACCATGCATCACAGCACAGTGCATCACAACACCGCGCATCACAAAGCCGCGCATCACAGCGCCATGCATCACAACACCGCGCATCACAACACTGCGCATCACAGCACCGTGCATCACAACATCGTGCATCACAACACCGTGAATCACAACACCGCGCATCGTAACACCGCACATCAAAGCACCGTGCATCACAACACCATGCATCACAACACCGTGCATCACAACACCGCGCATCATAACACCATGCATCATAACACTGCGCATCACAACACTGTGCATCATAACACCGCACATCACAGCACTGCACATCACAACACTGTGCATCACAACACCGCACATCACAGCACCGCGCATCACAGCGCCGTGCATCACAGCACCATGCATCGCAGCACCGTGCATCACAACGCCGCGCATCACAACACCGCGCATCACAGCACCATGCCTCACAACACCGCGCATCACAACACCGTGCATCACAACACCGCTCATCACAGCACTGTGCATAACAGCACCATGCATCACAACACCGTGCATCACAGCACCGTGCATCACAGCACCAAGCATCACAACACCGTGCATCACAGCACCATGCATCACAACACCGTGCATCACAGCACCGTGCATCACAACACCGTGCATCACAACACCGTGCATCACAAGACCGTGCATCACAACACCATGCATCACAAAATCGCGCATCACAGCACCGTGCATCACAACCGCACATCACAACACTGCGCATCACAACACCATGCATCACAAAACCGTGCATCACAGCACCGTGCATCACAACCGCACATAACACTGTGCATCACAACACCATGCTTCATAACACTGCACATCACAGCACGGTGCATCACAACACCGTGCATCACAAGACCGTGCATCACAACACCACGCATCACAAAACCGCGCATCACAGCACTGTGCATCACAACCGCACATCACAACACCGTGCATCACAACACCATGCATCATAACACTGTGCATCACAACACTGTGCATCACAACACTGTGCATCACAACACCACGCATCACAATATGCATCACAACACTGCGCATCACAATACCGTGCATCACAACACCGTGCATCACAACACCGTGCATCACAACACCGCACATCACAACACCGTGCATCACGCCGTGCATCACAACAATGTGCATCACAGCACCGTGCATCAACACCGTGCATCACAACACCGTGCATCACAACACCGTGCATCACAACACCGTGCATGACAACACCGTGCATGACAACACCGCACATCACAACACCGTGCATCATAACACCGTGCATCACAACACCGTGCATCACAACACCGCGCATCACAACACCGTGCATCACAACACCGTGCATCACAACACCGTGCGTTGCAACACCGTGCGTCGCAACACCGTGCATCACAACACCGTGCATCACAACACCGTGCATCATAACACCGTGCATCACAACACCATGCATCACAACACCGTGCATCACAACACCGTGCATCACAACACTGCACATCACAACACCATGCATCATAACACCGTGCATCACAACACCGTGCATCACAACACTGCGCATCACAACACTGTGGATCACAACACCGTGCGTCGCAACACCGGGCATCACAACACCGCGCTTCACAACACCGTGCATCATAATACCGTGCATCACAACACCGTGCATCACAACACCACGCATCGTAACACCGCACATCAAAGCACCGTGCATCACAACACCATGCATCACAACACCGTGCATCACAACACCGCGCATCATAACACCATGCATCATAACACTGCGCATCACAACACTGTGCATCATAACACCGCACATCACAGCACTGCGCATCACAACACTGTGCATCACAACACCGCACATCACAGCACCGCGCATCACAGTGCCGTGCATCACAGCACCATGCATCGCAGCACCGTGCATCACAACGCCGCGCATCACAACACCGCGCATCACAGCACCATGCCTCACAACACCGCACATCACAACACCGTGCATCACAACACCGCTCATCACAGCACTGTGCATCACAGCACCATGCATCACAACACCGTGCATCACAGCACCGTGCATCACAGCACCATGCATCACAACACCGTGCATCACAGCACCATGCATCACAACACCGTGCATCACAGCACCGTGCATCACAACACCGTGCATCACAACACCGTGCATCACAAGACCGTGCATCACAACACCATGCATCACAAAACCGCGCATCACAGCACCGTGCATCACAACCGCACATCACAACACTGCGCATCACAACACCATGCATCACAAAACCGTGCATCACAACCGCACATAACAACACTGTGCATCACAACACCATGCTTCATAACACTGCACATCACAGCACGGTGCATCACAACACCGTGCATCACAAGACCGTGCATCACAACACCACGCATCACAAAACCGCGCATCACAGCACTGTGCATCACAACCGCACATCACAACACCGTGCATCACAACACCATGCATCATAACACTGTGCATCACAACACTGTGCATCACAACACTGTGCATCACAACACCACGCATCACAATATGCATCACAACACTGCGCATCACAATACCGTGCATCACAACACCGTGCATCACAACACCGTGCATCACAACACCGTGCATCACAACACCGCACATCACAACACCGTGCATCACGCCGTGCATCACAACAATGTGCATCACAGCACCGTGCATCACAACACCGTGCATCACAACACCGTGCATCACAACACCGTGCATCACAACACCGTGCTTCACAACACCGTGCATGACAACACCGCACATCACAACACCGTGCATCATAACACCGTGCATCACAACACCGTGCATCACAACACCGCGCATCACAACACCGTGCATCACAGCACCGTGCATCACAGCACCAAGCATCACAACACCGCATCACAACACCACAACACCGTGCATCACAGCACCGTGCATCACAACACCGTGCATCACAACACCGTGCATCACAAGACCGTGCATCACAACACCATGCATCACAAAACCGCGCATCACAGCACCGTGCATCACAACCGCACATCACAACACTGCGCATCACAACACCATGCATCACAAAACCGTGCATCACAGCACCGTGCATCACAACCGCACATAACAACACTGTGCATCACAACACCATGCTTCATAACACTGCACATCACAGCACGGTGCATCACAACACCGTGCATCACAAGACCGTGCATCACAACACCACGCATCACAAAACCGCGCATCACAGCACTGTGCATCACAACCGCACATCACAACACCGTGCATCACAACACCATGCATCATAACACTGTGCATCACAACACTGTGCATCACAACACTGTGCATCACAACACCACGCATCACAATATGCATCACAACACTGCGCATCACAATACCGTGCATCACAACACCGTGCATCACAACACCGTGCATCACAACACCGTGCATCACAACACCGTGCATCACGCCGTGCATCACAACAATGTGCATCACAGCACCGTGCATCAACACCGTGCATCCAACACCGCACATCACAACACCGTGCATCACAACACCGTGCATCACAACACCGTGCATCACAACACCGCGCATCACAACACCGTGCATCACAACACCGTGCATCACAACACCGTGCGTTGCAACACCGTGCGTCGCAACACCGTGCATCACAACACCGTGCATCACAACACCGTGCATCATAACACCGTGCATCACAACACCCTGCATCACAACACCGTGCATCACAACACCGTGCATCACAACACTGCACATCACAACACCATGCATCATAACACCGTGCATCACAACACCGTGCATCACAACACTGCTCATCACAACACTGTGGATCACAACACCGTGCGTCGCAACACCGGGCATCACAACACCGCGCTTCACAACACCGTGCATCATAATACCGTGCATCACAACACCGTGCATCACAACACCACGCATCGTAACACCGCACATCAAAGCACCGTGCATCACAACACCATGCATCACAACACCGTGCATCACAACACCGCGCATCATAACACCATGCATCATAACACTGCACATCACAACACTGTGCATCATAACACCGCACATCACAGCACTGCGCATCACAACACTGTGCATCACAACACCGCACATCACAGCACCGCGCATCACAGTGCCGTGCATCACAGCACCATGCATCGCAGCACCGTGCATCACAACGCCGCGCATCACAACACCGCGCATCACAGCACCATGCCTCACAACACCGCGCATCACAACACCGTGCATCACAACACCGCTCATCACAGCACTGTGCATCACAGCACCATGCATCACAACACCGTGCATCACAGCACCGTGCATCACAGCACCATGCATCACAACACCGTGCATCACAGCACCATGCATCACAACACCGTGCATCACAGCACCGTGCATCACAACACCGTGCATCACAACACCGTGCATCACAAGACCGTGCATCACAACACCATGCATCACAAAACCGCGCATCACAGCACCGTGCATCACAACCGCACATCACAACACTGCGCATCACAACACCATGCATCACAAAACCGTGCATCACAACCGCACATAACAACACTGTGCATCACAACACCATGCTTCATAACACTGCACATCACAGCACGGTGCATCACAACACCGTGCATCACAAGACCGTGCATCACAACACCACGCATCACAAAACCGCGCATCACAGCACTGTGCATCACAACCGCACATCACAACACCGTGCATCACAACACCATGCATCATAACACTGTGCATCACAACACTGTGCATCACAACACTGTGCATCACAACACCACGCATCACAATATGCATCACAACACTGCGCATCACAATACCGTGCATCACAACACCGTGCATCACAACACCGTGCATCACAACACCGTGCATCACAACACCGCACATCACAACACCGTGCATCACGCCGTGCATCACAACAATGTGCATCACAGCACCGTGCATCACAACACCGTGCATCACAACACCGTGCATCACAACACCGTGCATCACAACACCGTGCATCACAACACCGTGCATGACAACACCGCACATCACAACACCGTGCATCATAACACCGTGCATCACAACACCGTGCATCACAACACCGCGCATCACAACACCGTGCATCACAACACCGTGCATCACAACACCCTGCGTTGCAACACCGTGCGTCGCAACACCGTGCATCACAACACCGTGCATCACAACACCGTGCATCATAACACCGTGCATCACAACACCATGCATCACAACACCGTGCATCACAACACCGTGCATCACAACACTGCACATCACAACACCATGCATCATAACACCGTGCATCACAACACCGTGCATCACAACACTGCGCATCACAACACTGTGGATCACAACACCATGCGTCGCAACACCGGGCATCACAACACCGCGCTTCACAACACCGTGCATCATAATACCGTGCATCACAACACCATGCATCACAACACCGTGCATCAACACCGTACATCACAACACCGTCCATCATAACACCGTGCATCACAACACCGTGCATCACAACACCGTGCGTCACAACACCGTGCATCACAACACCGTGCATCACAACACCGTGCATCACAACACCGTGCATCACAACACCGCGCATCACACCGTGCATCACAACACCGTGCATCACAACACAGCGTCCTGCCATTCGCTACATGACACTAGAGTCAACAGCGACTGATAAGCTGGTGCCTCTAGGGTTGGAACACTCAGGAATCCATTACGGTGATTGTTCCAGCCTCAAAACTCGATTGTTCCAGCCTCAAATCTCGATTGTTCTAGCCTCGAAGCTCGATTGTTGCAGCCTCAAAGCTCCATTGTTCCATCCTCAAAGCTCCATTGTTCCATCCTCAAAGCTCCATTGTTGCAGCCTCAAAGCTTCATTGTTCCATCCTCAAAGCTCCATTGTTCCATCCTCAAAGCTCCATTGTTGCAGCCTCAAAGCTCCATTGTTCCATCCTCAAAGCTCCATTGTTCCAGCTTCAAACATTCCATTGTTCCATCCTCAAAGCTCGATTGTTCCATCAAAGCTGGATCGCCACATCCTCAAAGTTCGATTGTTCCATCCTCAAAGCTTGATTGTTCAACCCTGAAAGCTCAGTCGTTCCATCCATCAAAGCTCGATTCTATCCATCAAAGCTCAATTGTTCCATCCATCATAGCTCGATTGTTCCATCCATCAAAGCTCAATTGTTCCATCCATCAAAGCTCGATTGTTCCATTCATCAAAGCTTCATTGTTCCATCCTCAAAGCTGCAGTGATAATTGAAAACTTCACCACGAGTAAAGTGGCAGGAAGTGCTGTGAGTGTTGACGTCAGGGGAAGTTCTGTGAGTGTTGGTGTCAGCGGAAGTTCTGTGAGTGTTGGCGTCAGGGGAAGTTCTGTGAGTGTTGGCGTCAGGGGAAGTTCTGTGAGTGTTGGTGTCAGCGGAAGTTCTGTGAGTGTTGGTGTCAGGGGAATTGCTGTGAGTGTTGGTGTCAGCGGAAGTGCTGTGAGTGTTGGTGTCAGGGGAATTGCTGTGAGTGTTGGTGTCAGCGGAAGTGCTGTGAGTGTTGGTGTCAGCGGAAGTTCTGTGAGTGTTGGTGTCAGCGGAAGTTCTGTGAGTGTTGGTGTCAGCGGAAGTTCTGTGAGTGTTGGTGTCAGGGGAAGTGCTGTGAGTGTTGGTGTCAGCGGAAGTGCTGTGAGTGTTGGTGTCAGCGGAAGTTCTGTGAGTGTTGGTGTCAGGGGAAGTGCTGTGAGTGTTGGTGTCAGTGGAAGTTCTGTTAGTGTTGGTGTCAGGGGAAGTGCTGTGAGTGTTGGTGTCAGGGGAAGTTCTGTGAGTGTTGGTGTCAGCGGAAGTTCTGTGAGTGTTGGTGTCAGCGGAAGTTCTGTGAGTGTTGGTGTCAGGGGAAGTTCTGTGAGTGTTGGTGTCAGCGGAAGTGCTGTGAGTGTTGGCGTCATCGGAAGTGCTGTGAGTGTTGGTGTCAGCGGAAGTGCTGTGAGTGTTGGTGTCAGCGGAAGTGCTGTGAGTGATGGTGTCAGCGAAAGTGCTGTGAGTCTTGGTGTCAGCGGAAGTGCTGTGAGTGTTGGTGTCAGCGGAAGTTCTGTGAGTGTTGGTGTCAGCAGAAGTTCTGTGAGTGTTGGTGTCAGCAGAAGGGCTGTGAGTGTTGGTGTCAGCAGAAGTTCTGTGAGTGTTGGTGTCAGCGGAAGGGCTGTGAGTGTTGGTGTCAGCGGAAGTTCTGTGAGTGTTGGTGTCAGCAGAAGTGCTGTGAGTGTTGGTGTCAGCGGAAGTTCTGTAAGTGTTGGTGTCAGCGGAAGGGCTGTGAGTGTTGGTGTCAGGGGAAGTGCTGTGAGTGTTGGTGTCAGGGGAAGTTCTGTGAGTGTTGGTGTCAGTGGAAGTGCTGTGAGTGTTGGTGCCAGGGGAAGTGCTGTGAGTGTTGGTGTCAGCAGAAGGGCTGTGAGTGTTGGTGTCAGTGGAAGGGCTGTGAGTGTTGGTGTCAGCAGAAGGGCTGTGAGTGTTGGTGTCAGCGGAAGTGCTGTGAGTGTTGGTGTCAGCGGAAGTTCTGTGAGTGTTGGTGTCAGCGGAAGTTCTGTGAGTGTTGGTGTCAGCGGAAGGGCTGTGAGTGTTGGTGTCAGCGGAAGTTCTGTGAGTGTTGGTGTCAGCGGAAGTACTGTGAGTGTTGGTGTCAGCGGAAGTTCTGTGAGTGTTGGTGTCAGCGGAAGTGCTGTGAGTGTTGGTGTCAGCGGAAGTGCTGTGAGTGTTGGCGTCAGCGGAAGTTCTGTGAGTGTTGGTGTCAGCGGAAAGGCTGTGAGTGTTGGTGTCAGCGGAAGTGCTGTGAGTGTTGGTGTCAGCGGAAGGGCTGTGAGTGTTGGTGTCAGCGGAAGGGCTGTGAGTGTTGGTGTCAGCGGAAGGGCTGTGAGTGTTGGTGTCAGCGGAAAGGCTGTGAGTGTTGGTGTCAGCGGAAGTTCTGTGAGTGTTGGTGTCAGCGGAAGTGCTGTGAGTGTTGGTGTCAGCGGAAGTTCTGTGAGTGTTGGTGTCAGCGGAAGGGCTGTGAGTGTTGGTGTCAGCGGAAAGGCTGTGAGTGTTGGTGTCAGCGGAAGTGCTGTGAGTGTTGGTGTCAGTGGAAGTGCTGTGAGTGTTGGTGTCAGCGGAAGTGCTGTGAGTGTTGGTGTCAGCGGAAGTTCTGTGAGTGTTGGTGTCAGCGGAAGTTCTGTGAGTGTTGGTGTCAGCGGAAGTTCTGTGAGTGTTGGTGTCAGCGGAAGTTCTGTGAGTGCTGGTGTCAGCGGAAGTTCTGTGAGTGTTGGTGTCAGCGGAAGTTCTGTGAGTGCTGGTGTCAGCGGAAGTTCTGTGAGTGATGGTGTCAGCGGAAGTTCTGTGAGTGTTGGTGTCAGCGGAAGTTCTGTGAGTGTTGGTGTCAGCGGAAGTTCTGTGAGTGCTGGTGTCAGCGGAAGTTCTGTGAGTGTTGGTGTCAGCGGAAGTGCTGCAAGGTTAACCGCACTAGTACTTTGACCAGTTACTTGGATATTGTTGATGTAGATGTGTTTTAAACAGACTGTACTGTTAGATGCTACATACAGTACTTGAAGGTAAACCACAGAGCAGCAGTGTCCAGTGGCTTAGTTGGTAGCGCGCTGGGCTCACATACTGAGTGTCCGTGGTTCGATTCCCGGCCTGGTGGAAACGTTGGGCATGTTTCCTCACACCTGCTGCCCCTGTTCACCTAGCAGTAAGAAGGTACCTGGGTGTTAGTCGAGTGTTGTAGGTGGCATCCTGGGGGTAGTATACCTGAGATAGAGCTCAACTTTGACATAAGCTCAGGTAGTTGGTGTCAGCAGAAGGGCTGTGAGTGTTGGTGTCAGCAGAAGTTCTGTGAGTGTTGGTGTCAGCGGAAGGGCTGTGAGTGTTGGTGTCAGCGGAAGTTCTGTGAGTGTTGGTGTCAGCGGAAGGGCTGTGAGTGTTGGTGTCAGCAGAAGTGCTGTGAGTGTTGGTGTCAGCGGAAGTTCTGTAAGTGTTGGTGTCAGCGGAAGGGCTGTGAGTGTTGGTGTCAGGGGAAGTGCTGTGAGTGTTGGTGTCAGGGGAAGTTCTGTGAGTGTTGGTGTCAGTGGAAGTGCTGTGAGTGTTGGTGCCAGGGGAAGTGCTGTGAGTGTTGGTGTCAGCAGAAGGGCTGTGAGTGTTGGTGTCAGTGGAAGGGCTGTGAGTGTTGGTGTCAGCAGAAGGGCTGTGAGTGTTGGTGTCAGCGGAAGTGCTGTGAGTGTTGGTGTCAGCGGAAGTTCTGTGAGTGTTGGTGTCAGCGGAAGTTCTGTGAGTGTTGGTGTCAGCGGAAGGGCTGTGAGTGTTGGTGTCAGCGGAAGTTCTGTGAGTGTTGGTGTCAGCGGAAGGGCTGTGAGTGTTGGTGTCAGTGGAAGTTCTGTGAGTGTTGGTGTCAGCGGAAGTGCTGTGAGTGTTGGTGTCAGCGGAAGTGCTGTGAGTGTTGGCGTCAGCGGAAGTTCTGTGAGTGTTGGTGTCAGCGGAAAGGCTGTGAGTGTTGGTGTCAGCGGAAGTGCTGTGAGTGTTGGTGTCAGCGGAACGGATGTGAGTGTTGGTGTCAGCGGAAGGGCTGTGAGTGTTGGTGTCAGCGGAAGGGCTGTGAGTGTTGGTGTCAGCGGAAAGGCTGTGAGTGTTGGTGTCAGCGGAAGTTCTGTGAGTGTTGGTGTCAGCGGAAGTGCTGTGAGTGTTGGTGTCAGCGGAAGTTCTGTGAGTGTTGGTGTCAGCGGAAGGGCTGTGAGTGTTGGTGTCAGCGGAAAGGCTGTGAGTGTTGGTGTCAGCGGAAGTGCTGTGAGTGTTGGTGTCAGCGGAAGTGCTGTGAGTGTTGGTGTCAGCGGAAGTGCTGTGAGTGTTGGTGTCAGCGGAAGTTCTGTGAGTGTTGGTGTCAGCGGAAGTTCTGTGAGTGTTGGTGTCAGCGGAAGTTCTGTGAGTGTTGGTGTCAGCGGAAGTTCTGTGAGTGCTGGTGTCAGCGGAAGTTCTGTGAGTGTTGGTGTCAGCGGAAGTTCTGTGAGTGCTGGTGTCAGCGGAAGTTCTGTGAGTGTTGGTGTCAGCGGAAGTTCTGTGAGTGTTGGTGTCAGCGGAAGTTCTGTGAGTGTTGGTGTCAGCGGAAGTTCTGTGAGTGCTGGTGTCAGCGGAAGTTCTGTGAGTGTTGGTGTCAGCGGAAGTGCTGCAAGGTTAACCGCACTAGTACTTTGACCAGTTACTTGGATATTGTTGATGTAGATGTGTTTTAAACAGACTGTACTGTTAGATGCTACATACAGTACTTGAAGGTAAACCACAGAGCAGCAGTGTCCAGTGGCTTAGTTGGTAGCGCGCTGGGCTCACATACTGAGTGTCCGTGGTTCGATTCCCGGCCTGGTGGAAACGTTGGGCATGTTTCCTCACACCTGCTGCCCCTGTTCACCTAGCAGTAAGAAGGTACCTGGGTGTTAGTCGAGTGTTGTAGGTGGCATCCTGGGGGTAGTATACCTGAGATAGAGCTCAACTTTGACATAAGCTCAGGTAGTTAACACCTCTTATTTATCCTGTAAAATTCATCTGTGTAAAAAAAATAAAGTCATTCTTTTTAGTAAATATATTGAGTAGTGAACATATGTTATCACTGTTAACAGTGTCAGGAGCTGTCAGCAGTGTTTCTGATACTGTAACACTGTCAGCAGTGTTTCTGATACTGTAACGCTGTCAGCAGTGTTTGTGATACTGTAACACTGTCAGCAGTGTTTGTGATACTGTAACACTGTCAGCAGTGTTTGTGATACTGTAACACTGTCAGCAGTGTTTGTGATACTGCAACACTGTCAGCAGTGTTTCTGATACTGCAACAATGTCAGCAGTGTTTCTGATACTGTAACACTGTCAGGAGTGTTTCTGATACTGTAACACTGTCAGCAGTGTTTCTGATACTGTAACACTGTCAGCAGTGTTTCTGATACTGCAACACTGTCAGCAGTGTTTCTGATACTGTAACACTGTCAGCAGTGTTTGTGATACTGTAACACTGTCAGCAGTGTTTGTGATACTGTAACACTGTCAGCAGTGTTTCTGATACTGTAACACTGTCAGCAGTGTTTGTGATACTGTAACACTGTCAGGAGTGTTTCTGATACTGTAACACTGTCAGCAGTGTTTCTGATACTGTAACACTGTCAGCAGTGTTTCTGATACTGCAACACTGTCAGCAGTGTTTCTGATACTGTAACACTGTCAGCAGTGTTTCTAATACTGTAACACTGTCAGCAGTGTTTCTGATACTGTAACACTGTCAGCAGTGTTTCTGATACTGTAACACTGTCAGCAGTGTTTGTGATACTGTAACACTGTCAGCAGTGTTTGTGATACTGTAACACTGTCAGCAGTGTTTGTGATACTGCAACACTGTCAGCAGTGTTTCTGATACTGTAACACTGTCAGCAGTGTTTGTGTTACTGTAACACTGTCAGCAGTGTTTGTGATACTGCAACACTGTCAGCAGTGTTTCTGATACTGTAACACTGTCAGCAGTGTTTGTGATACTGTAACAGTGTCAGCAGTGTTTCTGATACTGCAACACTGTCAGCAGTGTTTGATACTGTAACACTGTCAGCAGTGTTTCTGATACTGTAACACTGTCAGCAGTGTTTCTGATACTGTAACACTCATCAGTGTTTCTGATGCTGTAACACTGTCAGCAGCGTTTGATACTGTAACACTGTCAGCAGTGTTTGTGATACTGTAACACTGTCAGCAGTGTTTGATACTGTAACACTGTCAGCAGTGTTTCTGATACTGTAACACTGTCAGCAGTGTTTGTGATACTGTAACACTGTCAGCAGTGTTTGTGATACTGTAACACTGTCAGCAGTGTTTGTGATACTGTAACACTGTCAGCAGTGTTTGTGATACTGCAACACTGTCAGCAGTGTTTCTGATACTGTAACACTGTCAGCAATGTTTCTGATACTGCAACAATGTCAGCAGTGTTTCTGATATTGTAACACTGTCAGGAGTGTTTCTGATACTGTAACACTGTCAGCAGTGTTTCTGATACTGTAACACTGTCAGCAGTGTTTCTGATACTGCAACACTGTCAGCAGTGTTTCTGATACTGTAACACTGTCAGCAGTGTTTCTGATACTGTAACACTGTCAGCAGTGTTTCTGATACTGTAACACTGTCAGCAGTGTTTCTGATACTGTAACACTGTCAGCAGTGTTTGTGATACTGTAACACTGTCAGCAGTGTTTGTGATACTGTAACACTGTCAGCAGTGTTTGTAATACTGCAACACTGTCAGCAGTGTTTCTGATACTGTAACACTGTCAGCAGTGTTTGTATTACTGTAACACTGTCAGCAGTGTTTGTGATACTGCAACACTGTCAGCAGTGTTTCTGATACTGTAACACTGTCAGCAGTGTTTGTGATACTGTAACAGTGTCAGCAGTGTTTCTGATACTGCAACACTGTCAGCAGTGTTTGATACTGTAACACTGTCAGCAGTGTTTCTGATACTGTAACACTGTCAGCAGTGTTTCAGATACTGTAACACTCAGCAGTGTTTCTGATGCTGTAACACTGTCAGCAGCGTTTGATACTGTAACACTGTCAGCAGTGTTTGTGATACTGTAACACTGTCAGCAGTGTTTGATACTGTAACACTGTCAGCAGTGTTTCTGATACTGTAACACTGTCAGCAGTGTTTCTGATACTGTAACACTGTAAGCAGTGTTTGTGATACTGTAACACTGTCAGTAGTGTTTATGATACTGTAACACTGTCAGCAGTGTTTGTGACACCTCAACACTGTGCCACCAGTGTTTGTGAAACCGTAACACTGTCACCGATGTTTGTGTCACCGTAACACTGTCACTGGTGTTTGTGACACCGTAACACTGTCACAAGTGTTTGTGACACCGTAACACTGTCACTAATGTTTGTGACACCGTAATACTGTCACTAATGCTTGTAACACCGTAACAGTGTCACCAGTGTTTGTAACATTGTAACACCTTTACACTGTCACCAGTGTTCGTGACACCTTTACACTGTCACCAGTGTTTGTAACACCGCACCACTGTCACCAGTGTTTGTGACACCTTTACACTGTCACTAGTGTTTGTAACACCGTAACACTGACACCAGTGTTTGTAACACGGTAACACTGTCACCAGTGTATGTAACACCGTAACACTGCCACTAGTTTTTGTTACACCGTAACACTGTCAGTATTGTTTGTAACATCGTAACACTGTCAGTATTGTTTGTAACACCGCACCACTGTCACCAGAGTTTGTGACATAACACTGTGTCATCAGTGTTTGTGACACTGTAACACTGTGTCATCAGTGTTTGTGACACTGTAACACTGTGTGAACAATGTAATGCTGTAACTTTGTGTTAACAGTGTGTATGGTAGTGTAACTTTAGTCCCTTGGCTGCTGTCCTGTTTGCTTAGTCGTCACTTCCGTCTTTCCCGTTTTGTTGTTGTTCCTGACCTCACAGTCCTAGCTGTGTACACTGTTGTTCCTGACCTCACAGTTCTAGCTGTGTACACTGTTGTACCTGACCTCACAGTTCTAGCTGTGTACAGTGTTGTTCCTGACCTCACAGTTCTAGCTGTGTACAGTGTTGTTCCTGACCTCACAGTTCTAGCTGTGTACACTGTTGTTCCTGACCTCACAGTTCTAGCTGTGTACACTGTTGTACCTGACCTCAGTTCTAGCTGTGTACACTGTTGTTCCTGACCTTTCAGTCCTAGCTGTGTACACTTGTTCCTGACCTTTCAGTCAGTCCTAGCTGTGTACACTGTTGTTCCTGACCTTTCAGTCCTAGCTGTGTACACTTGTTCCTGACCTTTCAGTCAGTCCTAGCTGTGTACACTTGTTCCTGACCTTTCAGTCCTAGCTGTGTACACTTGTTCCTGACCTTTCAGTCCTAGCTGTGTACACTGTTGTTCCTGACCTTTCAGTCCAAGCTGTGTACACTGTTGTTCCTGACCTTTCAGTCCAAGCTTTGTACACTTGTTCCTGACCTTTCAGTCCTAGCTGTGTACACTGTTGTTCCTGACCTCACAGTCCTAGCTGTGTACACTTGTTCCTGACCTTTCAGTCCTAGGTGTGTACACTGTTGTTCCTGACCTTTCAGTCCTTGCTGTGTGCACTGATGTTCCGGACCTTTCAGTCCTTGCTGTGTACACTATTGTTCCGGACCTTTCAGTCCTTGCTGTGTACGCTGTTGTTCCTGGCCTTTCAGATCTTAATGTGTACGCTGTTGTTCCAGACCTTTCAGTTCTTGCGGTGTACATTGTAGTTCCTGACCTTTCAGTCCTTGCTGTGTACGCTGTTGTTCCTGGCCTTTCAGTACTTGCTGTTTACACTGTTGTTCTTGACCTTTCAGTCCTAGCTGTGTACACTGTTGTTCCTGACCTTTCAGTCCTTGCTGTGTACACTTTTGTTCCTGACCTCACAGTGCTAGCTGTGTACACTGTTATTCCTGACCTTTCAGTCCTAGCTGTGTACCCTGTTGTTCCTGACCTTTCAGTCCTAGCTGTGTACACTGTTGTTCCTGACCTTTTACTCCTTGCTGTGTACACTGTTGTTCCTGACCTTTCAGTCCTAGCTGTGTAAACTGTTGTTCCTGACCTCACAGTCCTAACTGTGTACGCTGTTGTTTCTAACCTCTCAGTCCTAGCTGTGTACACTGTTCCAGACCTTTCAGTCCTCTGTACACTGTTCCTGACGTTCCAGTCCTAGCTGTGTTTACTGTAGTTCCTAACCTCACAGTCCTAACTGTGTACGCTGTTGTTCCTGACCTTTCAGTCCTAGTTGTGTACACTGTTGTTCCAGACCTTCCAGTCCTAGCTGTGTACACTGTTGTTCCCGACCTCTCAATCCTAGCTGTGTACACTGTTGTTCCTGACCTCACAGTCCTAGCTGTGTATACTGTTGTTCCTGACCTCACAGTCCTAGCTGTGTACACTGTTGTTCCTGACCTCACAGTCCTAGCTGTGTACACTGTTGTTCCTGACCTCACAGTCCTGGCTGTGTACACTGTTGTTCCTGACCTCACAGTCCTAGCTGTGTACACTGTTGTTCCTGACCTCACAGTCCTAGCTGTGTACACTGTTGTTCCTGACCTCACAGTCCTAGCTGTGTACACTGTTGTTCCTGACCTCACAGTCCTAGCTGTGTACACTGTTGTTCCTGACCTCACAGTCCTAGCTGTGTACACTGTTGTTCCTGACCTCACAGTCCTAGCTGTGTACACTGTTGTTCCTGACCTCACAGTCCTAGCTGTGTACACTGTTGTTCCTGACCTTTCAGTCCTAGCTGTGTACACTGTTTTTCCTGACCTTTCAGTCCTAGCTGTGTACACTGTTGTTCCTGACCTCACTGTCCTAGCTGTGTACACTGTTGTTCCTGACCTCACAGTCCTAGCTGTGTATACTGTTGTTCCTGATCTCACAGTCCTAGCTGTGTACACTGTTGTTCCTGACCTCACTGTCCTAGTTGTGTACACTGTTGTTCCTGACCTCACAGTCCTAGCTGTGCACACTGTTGTTCCTGACCTCACTGTCCTAGCTGTGTACACTGTTGTTCCTGACCTCACAGTCCTAGCTGTGTACACTGTTGTTCCTGACCTTTCAGTCCTAGCTGTGTACACTGTTTTTCCTGACCTCTCAATCCTAGCTGTGTACACTGTTGTTCCTGACCTCACAGTCTTAGCTGTGTACACTAGTTCCTGACCTCACTGTCCTAGCTGTGTACACTGTTGTTCCTGACCTCACAGTCCTAGCTGTGTACACTGTTGTTCCTGACCTCACTGTCCTAGTTGTGTACACTGTTGTTCCTGACCTCACAGTCCTAGTTGTGCACACTGTTGTTCCTGACCTCACTGTCCTTGCTGTGTACACTCTTGTTCCTGGCCTCACAGTCCAAGCTGTGTACACTGTTGTTCCTGACCTCACTGTCCTACCTGTGTACACTGTTGTTCCTGACCTCACAGTCCTAGCTGTGTACACTGTTGTTCCTGACCTTACAGTCCTAGCTGTGTACACTGTTGTTCCTGACCTCACAGTCCTAGCTGTGTACACTGTTGTTCCTGACCTCACTGTCCTAGCTGTGTACTCTCACTTTATGCTCTCTCTTACCTTTTGTTTCTCGGCTTTTTATTCCTTTTTTTTCGTTGCTTTATTCTTTGTTTTTTACTTCTTTTGTTGCAGCTTTTGAGTGTTCATGAACACTGCCCTCTGTTGGTAGTGTCTCTGTTTAGTCTTTTACAACTTGTCCTCTGTTGACAGTCTCTCTGTTTAGTCTCTTACAACTTGTCCTGTGTTGACAGTCTCTCTCTTCAGTCTCTTACAACTTGTCCTCTGTTGAGAGTCTCTGTTTAGTCTCTTACAACTTGTCCTCTGTTGAGTGTCTCTCTGTTTAGTCTTTTACAACTTGTACTCTGTTGAGAGTCTCTGTTTAGTCTCTTACAACTTGTCCTCTGTTGACAGTCTCTCTGTTTAGTCTCTTACAACTTGTCCTGTGTTGACAGTCTCTCTGTTTAGTCTTTTACAACTTGTCCTCTGTTGAGAGTCTCTGTTTAGTCTCTTACAACTTGTCCTCTGTTGACAGTCTCTCTGTTTAGTCTCATACAACTTGTCCTCTGTTGAGTGTCTCTCTGTTTAGTCTCTTACAACTTGTACTCTGTTGAGAGTCTCTGTTTAGTCTCTTACAACTTGTCCTCTGTCGAGAGTCTCTGTTTAGTCTCTTACAACTTGTCCTCTGTTGACAGTCTCTCTGTTTAGTCTCATACAACTTGTCCTCTGTTGAGAATCTCTCTGTTTAGTCTCTTGCACTTGCCCTCTGTTGAGAGTGTCTTTTTAGTCTCTTACAACTTGCCCTCTGTTGAGAGTCTCTCTGTTTAGTCTCTTACAACTTGCCCTCTGTTGAGAGTCTCTCACAACTTGCCCTCTGCCGAGAGTCTCACAACTTGCCCTCTGTTGAGAGCCTCTCACAACTTGCCCTCTCGTGAGAGTCTCAGAACTTGCCCTCTGCTGAGAGTCTCTCACAACTTGCCCTGTGTTGAGAGTCTCACAACTTGCCCTCTGTTGAGAGCCTCTCACAACTTGCCCTCTCGTGAGAGTCTCACAACTTGCCCTCTGCTGAGAGTCTCTCACAACTTGCCCTGTGTTGAGTCTCTCTCTCAACTTGCCTTCTGTTGAGAGTCTCTCACAACTTGCCCTGTGTTGAAAGTCTCTCACAACTTGCCCTGTATTGAGAGTCTCTCACAACTTGCCTTGTGTTGAGAATCTCTCATAACTTGCCCTCTGTCGAGTCTCTCACAACTTGCCCTCTGTCGAGTCTCTCACAACTTGCCCTCTGCCTAGAGTCTCTCACAACTTGCCCTGTGTTGAGAGTCTCTTACAACTTTCCCTGTGTTGAAAGTCCCTCACAACTTGCCCTACGTTGAGAGTCTCTCACAACTTGCCCTCTGTCGAGAGTCTCTCACAACTTGCCCTCTGTCGAGTCTCTCACAACGTGCTCTCTGTTGAGAGTCTCTCACAAATTGCCCTCTGTTGAGAGTCTCTCACAACTTGATCTCTTTTGAGAGTCTCCCACAACTTGCCGTGTGTTGAGAGTCTCTCACAACTTGCTCTCTGTTGAGAGTCTCCCACAAATTGCCGTGTGTTGAGAGTCTCTCACAACTTGCCGTGTGTTCAGAGTCTCTCACAACTTGTCGTGTGTTGAGAGTCTCTCACAACTTGCTATGTGTTGAGAGTCTCTTACAACTTGCCGTGTGTTGAGAGTCTCTCACCACTTGCCGTGTGTTGAGAGTCTCTCACCACTTGCCGTGTGTTGAGAGTCTCTCACAACTTGCCGTGTGTTCAGAGTCTCTCACAACTTGTCGTGTGTTGAGAGTCTCTCACAACTTGCTATGTGTTGAGAGTCTCTTACAACTTGCCGTGTGTTGAGAGTCTCTCACAACTTGCCCTGTGTTGAGAGTCTCTCACAGCTTGCCGTGTGTTGAGAGTCTCTCACAACTTGCCGTGTTTTGAGAGTCTCTCACAACTTGCTCTCAGTTGAGAGTCTCCCACAACTTGCCGTGTGTTGAGAGTCTCTCACAACTTGCCTTGTGTTGAGAGTCTCTCACAACTTGCCGTGTGTTAAGAGTCTCTCACAACTTGCCGTGTTTTGAGAGTCACAACTTGCCGTGTGTTGAGAGTCTCTCACAACTTGCCTTGTGTTGAGAGTCTCTCACAACTTGCCGTGTGTTGAGAGTCACAACTTGCCGTGTGTTGAGAGTCTCTCACAACTTGCCGTGTGTTGAGAGTCTCTCACAACTTGCCGTGTGTTGAGAGTCTCTCACAACTTGCCGTGTGTTGAGAGTCTCTCACAGCTTGCCGTGTGTTGAGAGTCTTGCCGTGTGTTGAGAGTCTCTCACAACTTGCCTTGTGTTGAGAGTCTCTCACAACTTGCCGTGTGTTGAGAGTCTCTCACAACTTGCCGTGTGTTGAGAGTCACAACATGCCGTGTGTTAAGAGTATCTCACAACTTGCCGTGTGTTGAGAGTCTCTCACAACTTGCCGTGTGTTGAGTCTCTCTCACAACTTGCAGTGTGTTGAGAGTCTCTCACAACTTGCCGTGTGTTGAGAGTCACAACATGCCGTGTGTTAAGAGTATCTCACAACTTGCCCTGTGTTGAGAGTCTCTCACAACTTGCCGTGTGTTGAGAGTCTCTCTCAACTTGCCGTGTGTTGAGAGTCTCACAACTTGCCGTGTGTTGAGAGTCTCTCACAATTTGCCGTGTGTTGAGAGTCTCTCACAACTTTCCGTGTGTTGAGAGCCTCTCAAAACTTGCCGTGTGTTGAGTCTCTCTCACAACTTTCCGTGTGTTGAGAGTCTCTCACAACTTGCCCTGTGTTGAGAGTCTCTCACAACTTGCCTTGTGTTGAGAGTCTCTCACAACTTGCCGTGTGTTGAGTCTCTCACAACTTGCCGTGTGTTGAGAGTCTCTCACAACTTGCCGTGTGTTGAGAGTCTCTCACAACTTGCCGTGTGTTGAGAGTCTCTCACAACTTGCCGTGTGTTGAGAGTCTCTCACAACTTGCCGTGTGTTGAGAGTCTCTCACAACTTGCCGTGTGTTGAGAGTATCTCACAACTTGCCGTGTGTTGAGAGTCTCTCACAACTTGCCGTGTGTTGAGAGTCTCTCACAACTTGCCCTGTGTTGAAAGTCTCTCACAACTTGCCCTGTATTGAGAGTCTCTCACAACTTGCCTTGTGTTGAGAATCTCTCATAACTTGCCCTCTGTCGAGTCTCTCACAACTTGCCCTCTGTCGAGTCTCTCACAACTTGCCCTCTGCCTAGAGTCTCTCACAACTTGCCCTGTGTTGAGAGTCTCTTACAACTTTCCCTGTGTTGAAAGTCCCTCACAACTTGCCCTACGTTGAGAGTCTCTCACAACTTGCCCTCTGTCGAGAGTCTCTCACAACTTGCCCTCTGTCGAGTCTCTCACAACGTGCTCTCTGTTGAGAGTCTCTCACAACTTGATCTCTTTTGAGAGTCTCCCACAACTTGCCGTGTGTTGAGAGTCTCTCACAACTTGCTCTCTGTTGAGAGTCTCCCACAAATTGCCGTGTGTTGAGAGTCTCTCACAACTTGCCGTGTGTTCAGAGTCTCTCACAACTTGTCGTGTGTTGAGAGTCTCTCACAGCTTGCCGTGTGTTGAGAGTCTCTCACAACTTGCCGTGTTTTGAGAGTCTCTCACAACTTGCTCTCAGTTGAGAGTCTCCCACAACTTGCCGTGTGTTGAGAGTCTCTCACAACTTGCCTTGTGTTGAGAGTCTCTCACAACTTGCCGTGTGTTAAGAGTCTCTCACAACTTGCCGTGTTTTGAGAGTCACAACTTGCCGTGTGTTGAGAGTCTCTCACAACTTGCCTTGTGTTGAGAGTCTCTCACAACTTGCCGTGTGTTGAGAGTCACAACTTGCCGTGTGTTGAGAGTCTCTCACAACTTGCCGTGTGTTGAGAGTCTCTCACAACTTGCCGTGTGTTGAGAGTCTCTCACAGCTTGCCGTGTGTTGAGAGTCTCTCACAACTTGCCGTGTGTTGAGAGTCTCTCACAACTTGCCTTGTGTTGAGAGTCTCTCACAACTTGCCGTGTGTTGAGAGTCTCTCACAACTTGCCGTGTGTTGAGAGTCACAACATGCCGTGTGTTAAGAGTATCTCACAACTTGCCGTGTGTTGAGAGTCTCTCACAACTTGCCGTGTGTTGAGTCTCTCTCACAACTTGCAGTGTGTTGAGAGTCTCTCACAACTTGCCGTGTGTTGAGAGTCACAACATGCCGTGTGTTAAGAGTATCTCACAACTTGCCCTGTGTTGAGAGTCTCTCACAACTTGCCGTGTGTTGAGAGTCTCTCTCAACTTGCCGTGTGTTGAGAGTCTCACAACTTGCCGTGTGTTGAGAGTCTCTCACAATTTGCCGTGTGTTGAGAGTCTCTCACAACTTTCCGTGTGTTGAGAGCCTCTCACAACTTGCCGTGTGTTGAGTCTCTCTCACAACTTTCCGTGTGTTGAGAGTCTCTCACAACTTGCCCTGTGTTGAGAGTCTCTCACAACTTGCCTTGTGTTGAGAGTCTCTCACAACTTGCCGTGTGTTGAGTCTCTCACAACTTGCCGTGTGTTGAGAGTCTCTCACAACTTGCCGTGTGTTGAGAGTCTCTCACAACTTGCCGTGTGTTGAGAGTCTCCGTGTGTTGAGAGTCACAACTTGCCGTGTGTTGAGAGTCTCTCACAACTTGCCGTGTGTTGAGAGTCTCTCACAACTTGCCGTGTGTTGAGAGTATCTCACAACTTGCCGTGTGTTGAGAGTCTCTCACAACTTGCCGTGTGTTGAGAGTCTCTCACAACTTGCCTTGTGTTGAGAATCTCTCATAACTTGCCCTCTGTCGAGTCTCTCACAACTTGCCCTCTGTCGAGTCTCTCACAACTTGCCCTCTGCCTAGAGTCTCTCACAACTTGCCCTGTGTTGAGAGTCTCTTACAACTTTCCCTGTGTTGAAAGTCCCTCACAACTTGCCCTACGTTGAGAGTCTCTCACAACTTGCCCTCTGTCGAGAGTCTCTCACAACTTGCCCTCTGTCGAGTCTCTCACAACGTGCTCTCTGTTGAGAGTCTCTCACAACTTGATCTCTTTTGAGAGTCTCCCACAACTTGCCGTGTGTTGAGAGTCTCTCACAACTTGCTCTCTGTTGAGAGTCTCCCACAAATTGCCGTGTGTTGAGAGTCTCTCACAACTTGCCGTGTGTTGAGAGTCTCTCACAACTTGTCGTGTGTTGAGAGTCTCTCACAACTTGCTATGTGTTGAGAGTCTCTTACAACTTGCCGTGTGTTGAGAGTCTCTCACAACTTGCCCTGTGTTGAGAGTCTCTCACAACTTGTCGTGTGTTGAGAGTCTCTCACCACTTGCCGTGTGTTGAGAGTCTCTCACCACTTGCCGTGTGTTGAGAGTCTCTCACCACTTGCCGTGTGTTGAGAGTCTCTCACAACTTGCCGTGTGTTCAGAGTCTCTCACAACTTGTCGTGTGTTGAGAGTCTCTCACAACTTGCTATGTGTTGAGAGTCTCTCACAACTTGCCGTGTGTTGAGAGTCTCTCACAACTTGCCGTGTGTTGAGAGTCTCTCACAGCTTGCCGTGTGTTGAGAGTCTCTCACAACTTGCCGTGTTTTGAGAGTCTCTCACAACTTGCTCTCAGTTGAGAGTCTCCCACAACTTGCCGTGTGTTGAGAGTCTCTCACAACTTGCCTTGTGTTGAGAGTCTCCCACAACTTGCCGTGTGTTAAGAGTCTCTCACAACTTGCCGTGTGTTGAGAGTCTCTCACAGCTTGCCGTGTGTTGAGAGTCTCTCACAACTTGCCGTGTGTTGAGAGTCTCTCACAACTTGCCTTGTGTTGAGAGTCTCTCACAACTTGCCGTGTGTTGAGAGTCTCTCACAACTTGCCGTGTGTTGAGAGTCACAACATGCCGTGTGTTAAGAGTATCTCACAACTTGCCGTGTGTTGAGAGTCTCTCACAACTTGCCGTGTGTTGAGTCTCTCTCACAACTTGCAGTGTGTTGAGAGTCTCTCACAACTTGCCGTGTGTTGAGAGTCACAACATGCCGTGTGTTAAGAGTATCTCACAACTTGCCCTGTGTTGAGAGTCTCTCACAACTTGCCGTGTGTTGAGAGTCTCTCTCAACTTGCCGTGTGTTGAGAGTCTCACAACTTGCCGTGTGTTGAGAGTCTCTCACAACTTGCCGTGTGTTGAGAGTCTCTCACAACTTTCCGTGTGTTGAGAGCCTCTCAAAACTTGCCGTGTGTTGAGTCTCTCTCACAACTTTCCGTGTGTTGAGAGTCTCTCACAACTTGCCCTGTGTTGAGAGTCTCTCACAACTTGCCTTGTGTTGAGAGTCTCTCACAACTTGCCGTGTGTTGAGTCTCTCACAACTTGCCGTGTGTTGAGAGTCTCTCACAACTTGCCGTGTGTTGAGAGTCTCTCACAACTTGCCGTGTGTTGAGAGTCTCTCACAACTTGCCGTGTGTTGAGAGTCTCTCACAACTTGCCGTGTGTTGAGAGTCTCTCATAACTTGCCGTGTGTTGAGAGTATCTCACAACTTGCCGTGTGTTGAGAGTCTCTCACAACTTGCCGTGTGTTGAGAGTCTCTCACAACTTGCCGTGTGTTGAGAGTCTCTCACAATTTGCCTTGTGTTGAGAGTCTCTCACAACTTGCCGTGTGTTGAGAGTCTCTCACAACTTGCCTTGTGTTGAGAGTCTCTCACAACTTGCCGTGTGTTGAGAGTCTCTCACAACTTGCCTTGTGTTGAGAGTCTCTCACAATTTCCCTTGTGTTGAGAGTCTCTCACAAATTGCCGTGTGTTGAGTCTCTCACAACTTGCCGTGTGTTGAGAGTCTCTCACAACTTGCCTTGTGTTGAGAGTCTCTCACAACTTGCCTTGTGTTGAGAGTCTCTCACAATTTGCCTTGTGTTGAGAGTCTCTCACAACTTGCCGTGTGTTGAGTCTCTCACAACTTGCCGTGTGTTGAGAGTCTCTCACAACTTGCCGTGTGTTGAGAGTCTCTCACAACTTGCCGTGTGTTGAGAGTCTCTCACAACTTGCCGTGTGTTGAGAGTCTCTCACAACTTGCCGTGTGTTGAGAGTCTCTCACAATTTGCCTTGTGTTGAGAGTCTCTCACAACTTGCCGTGTGTTGAGAGTCTCTCACAACTTGCCGTGTGTTGAGAGTCTCTCACAACTTGCCGTGTGTTGAGAGTCTCTCACAACTTGCCGTGTGTTGAGAGTCTCTCACAATTTGCCTTGTGTTGAGAGTCTCTCACAACTTGCCGTGTGTTGAGAGTCTCTCACAACTTGCCTTGTGTTGAGAGTCTCTCACAACTTGCCGTGTGTTGAGAGTCTCTCACAACTTGCCGTGTGTTGAGAGTCTCTCAGGCGTGAAACAGTTTTAAACTTTTCTCAAAATTACAGTAAAAATGATACGAAATTGGACGGTAATTGAGGAAGAAAATTTTGAGTCATTACAGTGTTTGATGAAGGATGTCTACATTGTCACCTCCTACCCCACCCCCATGTTGTGATGACGGATGTCTCCATTGTCACCTCCCACCCCATCCCCATGTTGTGATGACGGATGTCTACATTGTCACCTCCCACCCCACCCCCATGTTGTGATGACGGATGTCTACATTGTCACCTCCCACCCCACCCCCATGTTGTGATGACGGATGTCTACATTGTCACCTCCCACCCCACCCCCATGTTGTGATGACGGATGTCTACATTGTCACCTCCCACCCCACCCCCATGTTGTGATGACGGATGTCTACATTGTCACCTCCCACCCCACCCCCATGTTGTGATGACGGATGTCTACATTGTCACCTCCCACCCCACCCCCATGTTGTGATGAAGGATGTCTACATTGTCACCTCCCACCCCACCCCCATGTTGTGATGACGGATGTCTACATTGTCACCTCCCACCCCACCCCCATGTTGTGATGACGGATGTCTACATTGTCACCTCCCACCCCACCCCACCCCCATGTTGTGATGACGGATGTCTACATTGTCACCTCCCACCCCACCCCCATGTTGTGATGAAGGATGTCTACATTGTCACCTCCCACCCCACCTCCATGTTGTGATGACGGATGTCTACATTGTCACCTCCCACCCCACCTCCATGTTATGATGACGGATGTCTACATTGGCACCTCCCACCCCACCTCCATGTTGTGATGAACGATGCTACATTGTCACCTCCCACCCCACCTCCATGTTGTATGCGTGCGTGTGTGTGTGTTGTGTGTGTGCGCATGTTGTGCGCGTGTGTTGTACATGTGTTGTGTGTGTGTTGTGCGAGCATGTTGTGTGCATGTGTGTGTTGTGTATGTGTTGCGTGCATATGCTGTGTGTGTGTGTGTGAGTTGTGTGCGTGTGTTGTGTGCCCGTGTTGTGTGTATGTGTGTGCATGTGTTTGTGTGTGTGTTGTGTGTGCGTGCATGTTGTGTGTGTGTGTGCAGTCATTTGTGTGTGTGTGGGTCGATACTTAGTACCTGATGCTGCTTCCTTGACCTCCTTGAGCAGCATCACTGACTTCTGGCTTCTTTGCCATATCATATCTTCTCTTGAAGCTGGCGTTATCAACCACTGTCTCGTCCAATTCATTTCACTTTTCAACTACCCTGAGAAGGTGGGTCTAGCAATTGTGGAGGTGGCATGGTCACCACTCAGCACTGTGTGACATCACATGTTAGCCGCTAAGTCTAGCAAGGGGTCGTCTATGTAATGCATATGGATGGTACTGTGATCCTCAGCTATGCTACACAACCTATACAGGGGATCAGCAACTATGCTGACACCTCCCCAGCCAGCGAACCGGGTGCCAAGGGTCGGACGATGGGGCCTCATTGTCAGATCAGTATCTAGGTTCAGCCAATGAGAAGGTGGGTCTAGCAATTGTGGAGGTGGCATTGCCACCACCTACGTTTCCACCCCTGTCATTTCCATTCAAGAGTTGGTTGAACACTGTTGTCCATTCTGCCTCCAGGCTGTGTCTTTGCCTCTTGATTTACCGTGTTGTACACATATATTTCCAATTGTATATGGTGTACATGCTTGTAAATGCTTATAATCGCACTTAGTGAAGGAAAATATAATTCAGAGTCATTCAGGTGTGTTTATTCTGCTCCTTGCTCCCCTTTACACCCAGGAAAACAGGCTTTTCTGTTCCTAAGTTGTAATATGGGGGCCTGTCTGGGAGCTGGAGCTGGACTTAGAGCAGGAGTTGAGCCTAGAGTTGAAGCTGAAGCAGGAACATTGTATAGCTTGCTGTCTGGCATTGTGTCAGCTTTGCCAATGCTTTACAAAACTTTGTGTGTCAGCTTTGCATTTTTCTTTATGGTCAGCCTGCTATTGTGTGATCGTTGACAGCTTGCTATTTTGGCGTGTCAATTGTGCTCGCTTCACTATGGTCAGTCTTTCTGTTGTAAATATTTTGCAGTTGGTTTTGCTGTTGCTGTTGTATGTGCATACTCTGTATTCGTGTCAGCCTTGCTGGCTTGACTCTGTAGCCTTATTGTGCATAGCAGCTTGAGCGTGTTGTAAGTAGTGGGTTATGTTGGGGATTAAATGCCACCCCTAAGAGTCCAATGATTAGTGACTGAGTTTACTCGGCTAAACCTGCCCAAGTTCTCTTTATAGCGTTGTTGGCATTTGTTCGATCTATTGGCATTGATTATGAAAAAACTCTAACTGCAGCACAACTTTGTAATCTTATTCACAGTAAATTAAAGACAGAAACAGACAGGGCACACCAGCTTGACGTGTCCCCAGCTACAGGAGCTATTTATAGATCTCCACTTAGGTTTTTGCAGAATGGTCAAGACACACCTGGTGAAGCAAAAGGTGTGTCGAGTTTGTTTCAGGGTGTGTCTGCTTCATTGGCACTTGAGTTAGCCAGACTCAATCTTGAACAAACTAAAGAGCAGCACGCTTATGCTAGGGAGGAATTTGATAGAGAGAAGGAGAGGAGGCAATTCAAACAGACTAGAGGACTTTAGTTTGCAAAGGGCGGTACAGTTTGTTCCTCGTTTCCTTGAAGCCGAGCTGGAACAGTTTTTTGAAGTTTTCAAAAACCAAGCTCGAGCCTTGGGGTGGCCTGAGCAGCATTGGGCATCATTGGTTCACACAGCGTTGTTTGGTAAGGCACAAGAGTTTACATAAGTGTTAAATGACACTGAATTTAGCAACTATCGGGTGGTGAAAACCATGACTCTTGGTGCATATCAATGTGTTCCTGCAAAGTATAGAAAGGCTTTTAAGTCAGTAATCGACAGCTGGGTCAGTCTTATGTTGACTTTGTAAGGCAACAGACTAAAATATTTCCCAGTGGTACAAGGCCAGTGGGGTCACCAACTTTGGGGAGTTAGTCCAACTCGTACTGGTAGATAACCTGCTGGAGTCTGTTGGACCAGAGGTTCGAGTCTTTTTGCAAGATCACGTGTTGACCATTTTATTGGATGCTGCCAGGTTGGCTGATACTTTTGAAACCAACTGCTCCTTGTCTGAGCAGTCCCATCTCTCTTTTCAACAGTCTGGCATCAGCAGAGACTGTCAATGAAAAGTTCCCGAGTGGAGAAAGAAGTACCAACAGGAAGGAGAATGACTATGTCAGCCAACTAAGTCACTTGATGAGCCACACTACTCAACTTATGGTCAACCTTGTGAGTGACAAACCACTCAACATGGTGTATCCCGACAACAGTACCCAGAGTGGCACCAGTCACAATGTCAACAGGGAGCTAAGATCAATCCTGTCATTTGCTTTTATTGTAATAAATCAGGCCACATTCTCCCAAACTGCCCAAATAAACCCCAACCATTAGGAATAATTTTTACTGTCCCTAGCAACATGTCCCTGAAAGAAGTAGAGAAAGGGATGGCCCCTTATTATTGCACGAGTCAAATATTCCTTAAGGAAAACTCAAAGAAAACTGATGTAAGAACCCTTAGGGATTTTGGAGCATATTGCTCACTTATAAGAGAAGGAGTACTTCCTCTTTCGGAACACACTTCATTACAATCCTCTGTTTTGTTAGAAGCTTTTGGAGGAGCAATTTTTTTCTTTCCCCTTGCATAAAATATATATACAGTGCAGATATTTCACTGGATATTTTACTGTAGGTGTATCTGATGGATTTCCTATGAATGATGCAGTGTTATTACTGAGTAATAACGTTACCACTTCTGGTACGTGTCCCAAACCAGTAATGATTAATTCTTCTCCAGTGTTGGACATAACTCAGGCAAAATCCCAGGGGATATCTGACGAGAATGCTAGCCTATCCTTGGACGACTCTGATCTCGGAATAGCCAATTTGTTTTACAAGGAAAATTGGCCAGGGCCTCATAAAGTTGTTAGGTAAGACACATATGCAACAGTTAGGTATCTTTATTATGAAACGTTTCGCCTACACAGTAGGCTTCTTCAGTCAAGTACAGAAAAGTTGATAGAAGCAGAAGATACTTGAAGACGATGTAATCAGTCCATCACCCTTAAAGTTTTGAGGTGGTCAGTCCCTCAGTCTGGAGAAGAGCATTGTTCCATAGTATGAAACAATATGGAGAAGAAGTGACAGGATGGAGCTTTTTATAGCGCCAAGAGGTGAGACGTAGGCCACTAGGAGAGGTAAGAACTCAGATGTTGAGAGGTCAGGTCCCTCTCAAATCCAGCCCCTCTCACTAGTGGAAGTTGTCGAAGTTGATTGCAGGTCTGTGATTGCAGGGTGATGGACTGATTACATCGTCTTCAAGTATCTTCTGCTTCTATCAACTTTTCTGTACTTGACTGAAGAAACCTACTGTGTAGGCGAAACGTTTCATAATAAAGATACCTAACTGTTGCATATGTGTCTTACCTAACAACCTGTCGGTATTTTATACCATTTTAATGTTCAATCTGTCAGACACTGCAACACAAGGGTATCTTGGTACAGACCTGCAATCAACTTCGACAACTTCCACTAGTGAGAGGGGCTGGATTTGAGAGGGACCTGACCTCTCAACATCTGAGTTCTTACCTCTCCTAGTGTTTTGAAAGTGGTGATGTGTGTTGTGGTGCTGAGAGTGATGTGTGTTGTGGTTGTCATTAGAGTTGTGTTGTGTGTCGTGGTGTTGAGAGCAGTGATGTGTTGTGGGTGTTTTAAGAGTGGTGATGTGTGTTGTGGTTTTGTTGAGAGTTGTGATGTGTGTTGTGGTTGTGTTGAGAGTGGTGATGTGTGTTGTGGTTGTGTTGAAAGTTGTGATGTGTGTTGTAGTGTTGAGAGTGCTGATATGTGTTGTGGTTGTGTTGAGAGTGGTGTTGTGATTGTGTTGAGAGTGGTGATGTGTTGTGATGTCGAGAGTGGTGATATGTGTTGTGGTTGTGTTGAGAGTGATGTGCGTTGTGGTTGTGTTGAGAGTGATGTGTGTTGTGGTTGTGTTGAGAGTGGTGATGTGTGTTGTGGTTGTGTTGAGAGTGGTGATGTGTGTTGTGGTTGTGTTGAGAGTGGTGATGTGTGCTGTGGTTGTTTTGAGAGTGGTGGTGTGTGTTGTGGTGTTGAGAGTGGTGGTGTGTGTTGTGGTGTTGTGTGTTGTGGTGTTGTGTGTGTGTGTGTGTGTGTGTGTGTGTGTATGTGTGTGTGTGTGTGTGTGTGTGTGTGTGTGTGTGTGTGTGTGTGTGTGTGTGTGTGTGTGTGTGTGTTAGTTACCATTTGGTCCTAGGCACATGTCGATTAGACACTAGGCCTGTTGTATGTGCATGCGTGTGTGTATGTCTGTCCGTGCGTACGTGCGTGCGTGCGTGCGTGCGTGCGTGCGTGTGTGTGTGTGTGTGTGTGTGTGTGTGTGTGTGTGTGTGTGTGTGTGTGTTACCATTTAGTCCTAGGAACATGTCGATTAAACAGTAGGACTGTGTGTGTATGTGTGTGTGTGTGTGTGTGTGTGTGTGTGTGTGTGTGTGTGTGTGTGTGTATGTGTATGTGTGTGTGTGTGTGTGTGTGTGCGTGTGTGTGTGTCTGTGTGTGTGTGTTTGTGTGTGTATGTGTGAAGCTTCTTCCTGGCTGTTCTTACCTAGTTGGGCTGCAGGTTTCGAGTCACAGTTCCTGGCACAGTCTGATCACTGGTCGCCACTAGGTTCACTCTCTCCCTGCTCCATGAGCTTTATCGTATGTCTTCTTAAAGCTGTGTATGGATCCTGCCTCCACTACATCTCTCTCTAGAATATTCCACTTCCTGACAACTCTGTGGCGGAAGAAGAACTTCTTGGCATCCCTGTGGCTCATCTGAGTCTTCAACTTCCAATTATGACCCTTTGTTGCTGTGTCCCATCTCTGAAACATTCTGTCCCTATCCAAGTTGTCAATTGCTCTCAGTATTTTGTATGTCATTATCATATCTCCCCTATCTCTCCTGTCCTTCAGTGTCGTCAGGTCGATTTCCCTTAACCTCTCCTCGTAGGACGTACCTCTTAGCTCTGGGACTAGGGTTGTTGCTAACCTTTGCACTTTCTCTAATTTCTTGACGTTCTTGACCAGGTGTGGGTTTCATAATGGTTCTGCATACCCCAGTATGGGCCTGAAATACACAGTGTACAGAGTCTTGAACGATTCCTTGCTAATGTGTCAAAACGCTATTTTTAGGTTTGCCAGGCGCCCATATGCTGCAGCAGTTATTCGGTTGATATTTTGCTTCAGGAAAAGTGCTCGGTATTATACTCACTCCAAGATCCTTTTTCTTGAGCGAGGTTTGTAGTCTTTGTCCCCTTAATCTATACTTCGTCTCCGGTCTTCTTTGACCTTCCCCAATCTCCACGACTGCAGTTGGTGGAGTTAAACTTCCGTCTTGCCATTCACGTATACCAGAAACACGACCGGCCCTAGGACTGACTCTTGTGGAACCCCGCTTGTCACAGTTTCCCACTCTGACACTTCATGTACCATCACTCTTTGTTTCCTTCTTGTCAGGTATTCTCTGATCCATTGCAGTACTTTTCCTGTTATTCCTGCCTGCTCCTCTAGCTTTTGCAGTAACCTCTTGTGTGGAACTGTGTCGAAAGCCTTCTTAGAACCCAAGAAAATGGAGTCTACACATCCCTCTCCCTCCTGTCTTAATTCTGTCACTTTTTCGTAAAATTCCAGTAGGTTTGTGACACAGGATTTTGCCTTCCTGATACCGTGTTGGTTATCAAAGGTATATCGTATATAAGCTCATTCCTTTCTCGGTGCTCCACCATTCTTTTCCTAATAAATTTCTCCATGATTTGCATACTATACATATCAGTGACATGGGTCTGTAGTTTAATGCTACCTACCTGTCTCCTTAAAGACAGGTAGGTAGCATTAAATTCCACACCTCAGGTAGTTGCCCTGTTTCGATAGATGTGTTGAGGATTGTTATTAGCGACACACACACAGCACCTCTGCTCCCTCTATCAGGACCCGAGGAGAGATGTTATCTAGTCCCACTGCCTTTAGGATAACTTTGCACCCTCTTTACTTTGTCCTCGGTAGTGTGTAGTAAGTGCAGCACTTGTTTGTATACCCTACCATTCTGGTCTATATACCAGTCTGCCTCCAGTGAAAGCACTTCCTTAAATCTTGTGTTTAGCTCTTCACATATTTCTTTAATGTTTCTTGTGATCTCCCCTCCTTCCTTCTTTGCTCAGCCTCACTATCTGGTCCTTGACTGTTGTTTTCTTCCTGATGTGGCTGTATAACAGCTTTGGGTCAGATTTGTCTTTCGATGCTGTTATTCTCGTATTGCTGCTGGGCCTCCCTCCTTGTCCATGCATATTCGTTTCTGGCTCTTCGGCTAATGTTATTTTCCTGGGTCCTTTGTCTTCTCTCTGTTCTCACTAAATGGTTATAACTATGACCATAATTTTTAAAGGGGTGGACCAGTAAACCAGTGGAAGGCCTCAGTCAGATGACTAGAAGCTCCAACGGCGGGTCATCATCAGACTAAGATCCACATCAGGAAAGGCTTGTCTGTTTCCTGACGAGCCTTACCTAACCTTTGTCTTCTATACTTTTTCCATTCTCTAGTGCACTTAGTTTTGGCCTCTCTAGACCTTTGGGTGAACTAAGGTCTCATTCTGGTCTTCTCATTGATATTTTATTAACTGTTTTTCCCAACGGTTCTCTTTCCCACTGTACCTCATGCGGAAATTCTTCATACCTGTGTGGTCCCCACTTTTATAGTGTGGCTTCCCATATCTTACTTGTGCTCCTTCCCTCTCTACTTTTAGCTCTTTGATATATTCGTTGCTCAGGACTACATGATCACTAGCTCCATGGGGCTTTTCGTATGTGATGTTCCCAATGTCTGAATCACTCAAGGTGAATATAAGGTCCAGCCTTGCTGGTTCATCCTCTCCTTTCTCTTTCTCTCTGGTAGTGTCCCTAACATGTTGATGCATGAGGTTTTCCAGTACAACCACCATCATGGCCCTCCATGTTCCTGGTTCCCCATGTGGCTCCAGGTTTTCCCTGTCAATCCTTTGATAGAAATCACCTACAACTAGTAACTTTGCCCTGCCTATGTTGATTTTTCTGGCAAAATTAGCTAGTGTATCAACCATTGCTCTGTTCTCATCATACTCTCATCTTGGCCTCCTGCTTGCTATTCAGTGGCGGGTTGTACATCACTGCAATCACCACCTTGGGACCACCAGTCTGAAGTGTTCCTACTATGTAGTCCTTTGCTTCCCTTCTGTTCACTCCTTCCAACTCCACTGTTTTTTGATGAGCAGTGCAACTTCTCCACTTCCTTTGTTCCCTCTATCTATCCTGATGATCTGATATCCGGTTGGAAAGATTACATCTGTTATTTTATTCTTGAAAGCTTGGTTTCTGTGAGTGCTGTGATGTCTGAGGATGCCTCCATAATTCTTTCATGCAAGTCCTTCATTTATTCATTATTCTCAGCTTCTTTTCCACAATTGCATTCTGGGAGGTTTGTGGGGGTTGGGAGAGTGGGAGACGTGGCATGTCATGTGAGAGGCTCCTGTGTAGGTGGGGTTTGTGCTAGGGGGGCTGTGAGTGCAGAGTGTGGTTTGATTTGGATTAATTTGCTTGGTTATGGTATTCTGTGGGTGGTTCTCTGGGTTTGCTGGTCCTCCCTGACTCTAGGTGTCCCTGCCTGTTTCTAGCCTTGTCTGTCTTTATTGCTCCTTGCGCCTTTGTATCTTCTCAGTTTCTGCTATTCTGTATGCGCTCTGTTGCAGTTGAGGAACACCTGCTTGTATTTTGTTGTTATTTTTACCTGCATCGCACCATTTCCATTTTGAAAACCAATTTGACTAGTCGATTTTTTCCCCACGAGTATTCCCCAACACTGAAAATTTATAAGCTCAGTCATGTCCTTCTCTCCTGTTTGTTTGATAATATTTTCAGTCTCTTTTTCCTCAACCTGTCGTCTTCATATGTCCTCCCCTCGGCCTCCTGAAGCCCATGGATAAAAACGACCTCTCCCTCTCCTCTTTCCATTTTTTCCTCCGCATCTCTGGGTACGATTGAAGGAACACCATCGCTGCTTCTTTTATTTCCTGTATCTCTCGGTGGACTGACAGTGCTTCTGCAGGGGACCTGTCACCATCCCTACCTACAGTTCCCTCACCGTTCTCCCTCTTCCCAACGGTATGCCACTTTCTCTCCTCCAAATTTCCTGGCCCTCTTTGTGGCCTGATAGGATCTCTGCACGCACGCGCGTGCACTCACCTAGTTGTGGTTGCAGGGGTCGATTCACAGCTCCTGGCCCCTCCTCTTCACTGGTCGCTACTAGGTCACTCTTCTTGCTCCACGAGCTTTATCATACCTCTTCTTAAAGCTATGTATGGATCCTGCTTACACTACATCACTTCCCAGACTATACCATTTCCTGACAACTCTGTGACTGAAGAAATGCTTCCTAACATCTCTATGATTCATCTGAGTCTTAAACTTCCAACTGTGACCCCTTGTTGCTGTGTCCCATCTCTGGAACATTCTGTCTCTGTCCACTTTGTCGATTCCTCTCAGTATTTTATATGTCGTTATCATATTCCTCCTATCTCTCCTGTCTTCAGTGTCGTTAGGTCGATTTCCCTTAACCTCTCCTCGTAGGACACACCCCTTATCTCCAGGACTAGTCTTGTTGCAAACCTTTGCATTTTCTCTAGTTTCCTTACGTGTTTGGCTAGGTATGGGTTCCAAATTGGTGTTTTGTGTGTGTGTGTGTGTGTGAGGCTTCTTCCTGGCTGTGTGTACTCACCTAATTGAAGTTGCAGGGGTCGATACTCAGCTCCTGACCCCACCTCTTCACTGGTACTATGCATGGTTCCTGCCTCCACTACATCACTTGCCAGACTATTCCACTTCCTGACAACTCTATGACTGAAGAAATACTTCCTACCATCCCTTTAACTCATCTGAGTCTTTATCTTCCAGTTGTGACCTCTTGTTTCTGTATCCCCTCTCTGGAACTTCCTGTCTCTGTTCACCTTATCTATTCCTCGCAGTATTTTGTATGTTGTTATCATGTCTCACCTAACCCTCCTGTCCTCCAGTGTCATTAGGCCGATTTCCCTTAACCTTTCTTCATAGGACATTCCCCTTATCTCTGGAACTAGCCTTGTTGCAAACCTTTGCACTTTCTCTAATTTCTTTGTGTGTGTACTCGCCTAATTGTACTCACCTAATTGTGGTTGCAGGGGTCGAGACTCAGTTCCTGGCCCAGCCTCTTCACTGACCGCTACTGGGTCCTCCCTCTCCCTGCTCCATGAGCTTTATCATACCTCGTCTTAGAACTTGGTTCCTTCCTCCACGACATCACTTGCCAGACTATTCCACTTCCTAACAACTCTGGCTGAAGAAATACTTCCTACCATCCCTTTAACTCATCTGAGTCTTCAGCTTCCAATTGTGACCCCTTGTTTCTGTGTCCCATCTCTGGAACATCCTGTCTCTGTCCACCTTGTCTGTTTCACGCAGTATTTTGTATGTCGTTATCATGTCTCCCCTGACCCTCCTGTCCTCCAGTCTTGTCAGACCGATTTCCCTTAACCTTTCTTCATAGGACATTCCCCATAGCTCTGGAACTAGCCTTGTTGCAAACCTTTGCGCTTTCTCTAATTTCTTCACGTGTTTGACAAGGTGTGGGTTCCAAACTGGTGCTGCGTACTCCAGTATGGGCCTGACGTACACAGTGTATAGTGTATGTGTGTGTGTGTGTGTGTGTGTGTGTGTGTGTGTGTGTGTGTGTGTGTGTGTGTGTATGTATATATGTGTGTGTACTCACCTATTTGTACTCACCTACTTGTGGTTGAAGGGGTCGAGTCATAGCTCCTGGCCACGCCTCTTCGCTGATTGCTACTAGGTCCTCTCTCTCCCTGCCCTATGAGCTTTATCATACCTCGCCTTAAAACTATGTATGGTTCCCGCCTCCACTACGTCACTTTCTAGGCTATTCCACGGCCTGACTACTCTATGACTGAAGAAATACTTCCTAACATCCCTTTGATTCATCTGAGTCTTCAACTTCCAATTGTGACCTCTTGTGTCTGTGTCCCTTCTCTGGAACATTCCGTCTTTGTCCACCTTGTCTATTCCGTGCAGTATTTTATATGTCGTTATCATGTCTCCCCTGACCCTCCTGTCCTCCAGTGTCGTCAGGCCGATTTCCCTCAACCTTTCTTCGTAGGACAATCCCCGTAGCTCTGGGACTAGTCTTGTTGCAAACCTTTGCACTTTCTCTAATTTCTTGACGTGCTTGACTAGGTGTGGATTCCAAACTGGTGCTGCATATTCCAGTATGGGCCTGACGTAAATGGTATACAGAGTCTTGAACGAATCCTTACTGAGGTATCGGAACGCTATCCGTAGGTTTGCCAGGCGCCTGTATGCTGCAGCAGTTATCTGATTGATGTGCGCCTCAGGAGATATGCTCGATGTTATACTCACCCCCAGATCTTTTTCCTTGAGTGAGGTTTGCAGTCTTTGGCCATCTAAACTATATTGTGTCTGCGGTCTTCTTTGCCCTTCCCCAATCTTCATGACTTTGCATTTGGCAGGGTTAAACTCAAGAAGCCAGTTGCTGGACCAGGCTTGTAGCCTGTCTAGGTCTCTTTGTAGTCCTGCCTGATCCTCATCCAATTTGATGCTTCTCATTAACTTCACATCATCTGCAAACAAGGACACT
>NC_091299.1:41489310-41494310 GCF_038502225.1 Cherax quadricarinatus | reverse complement strand
TGAGTAAATACTAACTATATACTGCACAGGGCAGTACACATACATACCAGCTTATGTCTACCTCGGCTGATACTCACAGATAAACTGACAGTGTGAAATAGAGGCAGTCTCAGGAAGTGAGTGACGCGTACTGGACAGGTCGATCTGGGCTACTGAGTGACTTTTGTCCTGAAGCATACTTGTCAAAATACTTTTGGGTTTCCACACACTTAGCTATATATTTCTTCTTTTCTAATACTGTATATTAGTTTTTGATGTTTATTGTTATTTGGTTTAACTTTATTACTTACTTATAATAGGTTTACTTTACAACTTAATATACTAAGACAAAGTTAACAATAATCCTCATACCGGGTACCGCATTGTTTTCTTGATTTTCAGAATTCATAACTTTTTTTCTGTCACCCCTCCATTACCCCCGAAAAATGGTTAAATTACCCCCAGGGGGTAATTTACCCCCAGTTTGGGAACCACTGCGAGTCTAGTAAGTTTGTGACACAGGATTTTCCTTCCCTGAAACCGTGCTGGTTGTCAGTTATACACTTGTTTTTTTCCAGGTGCTCCGCCACTCTCCTCCTGATGATCTTCTCCATGACCTTGCATACTAGACATGTTAGAGATACAGGTCTGTAGTTTAGTGCCTCATGTCTGTCTCCCTTTTTAAAAATTGGGACTACATTTGCCACCTTCCATACCTTGGGGAATTGCCCAGTTTCAAATGATGTGTTGAAGATCTTTGTTAATGGCACACACAATATCTCTGCTCCCTCTTTAAGGACCCACGGAGAGATGTCTGGTCCCACTGCCTTTGAGGTGTCAAGTTCGCATAGCAGCTTCACCTCCTCCTTGGTTATATGTACCTCATCCAGCACTTGCTGGTGTACCCCCCTGTTCTGATTTCCTGGAGTCCTACTGGTTTCCACTGTAAATACTTCTTTAAATCTCGTGTTGAGCTCCTGACATACCTCTCGGTCGTTTCTTGTGAATTCCCCATCACCCTTCCTCAGTCTGATTACCTGGTCCTTGACTGTTGTTTTCCTCCTGATGTGGCTGTACAACAGCTTTGGATCAGTCTTGACTTTCGATGCTATGTCATTTTCATATTGTCGCTGAGCCTCCCTTCTTATCTGTGCATATTCGTTTCTGGCTCTTCGGCTAATCTCTTTATTTTCCTGAGTTCTCTGTCTTCTGTACCTTTTCCATTCTCTAGTACACCTAGTTTTTGCCTCCCTACACCTTTGGGTGAACGAAGGTCTCGTTCTGTTCTTCCCATTATTTCTGTTTTCCTTGGGAACAAACCTCTCTTCTGCCTCCTTGCATTTTGTTGCCACGTAGTCCATTTCTTGTACTGGTTATCCTGTCAATTCCCTCTCCCACTGAATGTCTTGAAGGAAGTTCCTCATGTCTAAGTAGTTCCCCCTTTTGTAGTTTGGTTTTTCCCAACCTATTCCTGCTACTCTCTCCACTTGGAGCTCAACTATGTAGTCGAAGCACAGAACCACATGATCACTAGCTCCCTGGGGCCTTTCATACATGATATCCTCGATGTCCGAACTACTCAAGGTGAATACAAGGTCCAGTCTTGCTGGTTCATCCTCTCCTCTCTCTCTGGTAGTGTGTCTAACATGTTGATGCATGAGGTTTTCCAGTACCACATCCATCATCTTGGCTTTCCATGTTTTGGGACCCCCATTGGGCTCCAGGTTTTCCCAGTCAATCTCCTTGTGATTCAAATCACCCATAACCAGTAACTTTGCTCCTCCCATGTGTGCTCTCCTGGCCGCCTCGGCTAGTGTGTCTACCATTGCTCTGTTGCTCTCATCGTATTCTTCTCTTGGCCTCCTGCAGTTCTGTGGTGGGTTGTACATTACTGCAATTATCACCTTATGTCCCTCAGACTGGATTGTTCCTACTAAGTAGTCCCTTTCGCCAGTGCCATCCATTCCTTCCAATTTCTCAAAACCCCACTGGTTTTTAATGAGCAGTGCAACTCCTCCTCCCCCTCTCCTCCCTCTGTCTTTCTTGAGGATTTGATATCCGGATGGAAAGATTGAATCTGTTATTATTCTGGTGAGCTTTGTTTCTGTGAGTGCTATTATGTCTGGGGATGTCTCCTTGATTCTTTCATGCCACTCCTCATACTTATTTGTTATTCCATCTGCATTTGTATACCACACCTTCAACTTCTTTTCTAAGACTGTGGTCTGGGAGGTGTATTGGGGTTGGGGAAGTGGGAGACCTGATAAGGAACTATGGGTGGTTGCTGTGGGGGTGGAGTTTGTAATGCAGTGGGTGGGGGCATTGGATGTGGCATGGGTGTTTTGGTTTAGAGTGTTTGGTTGTACTGGGGTTGACCTGGTTGGGAGGCTTCTATAGGAAGTTGTGAGGGAGGCTGTATTTGATCTTCTTCCTGTGTCTGGGATCTCCTGTCTGTCTTCTCCATCCCCTCTCTTTCCTCCTTTCGCCTTTGTACCATCTCTCTCAGTTTCTGCCTTTCATCTTGTGTTCTGTCACGGTCGAGATACACCTTCCTGTATGCCGGCATGTCCCTTAATCGTGCTTTCTCCTGCAGGATCCTGTTCCTAGTCGATTCTGCCTTGAAGGTCACTTTCACTGGCCGGGTTCTTTTTTTTAACAAACCCCCCTATTCTCCGAAAATTTTCCATCTGGATCATGTCTTCTCCTATTGCTTTCATGATGCTTTCAATTGCTTTTTTTCCCCCTTGTTTTCTTGCTTCATATGTTTCCCCTTCAACTTCCTGGAGCCCATACACAAAGACTGACCTCACCCTTTCATTCTCCCACTGCATATCCCTGTGTATCCCCTCATTCAATTTGATTTCCTCCATTGCAGCTTTCCTTTCTTCAGTTTCACTAGCTAATGTACTTGGGCTCATTGGCCTGTCATTTTCCCTTCTCGGCTTTCCCTGGGCTCTGCTGTGGTCTGTTAGGGCCTCCACATATAGCTTAGCTCTTTCATTCACTACAGTCTCCTCTGATAGAGCTTCTACATGCAGTTTTGCTCCTTTCCCTACAATCCCCTTATTTGTGACTGAGGTAGCAGTCTCTCTTGTCAATCCCAAAATGCTCTTTAGTTCTTTAGGCTGTTTCAGATTTTTCAGTTCCTCTTCTAAACTCTGTATCCTAGCCTCTGCTGCTTTGACTTGCACCTCCCACTTCCTGCTTTCCATATCTATCCTCTCTTCCATTCTCATTCTAAGTTCTTCTAGTTTCTTTTCCCATTCATGTTCCCTTCTTGTGAGCTCTGCTGCCCAATCTTCCTTTGCAGCTTCCTCCTCCTGTCCCTTAGTTTTTCTTGTTGCTCACTGGCAACCCATTTTTGTTTTATCCTGATTGCCTCAGAGTGGGAAACCTATGTAATTCTGTGTGTTAGGTTAGTAGTGTCTATGTGGGAGAGGAGTAGGGAGGGGGAGTGGGAAGGAGGGAGAATCAAGTGGGTGAGTGGGAGAGGGAGAGGGGGAAGGAGGGAGAGGTGGGGAGGGGCAGGGTGAAAGAGGGAGGGGAGGGATCAGGGGAAGGAGTGAGATGTCGATAGGGAGGGGGAGTGTATGTGTGAGTCTGGCTATGTGTGTGTGTGTGTGTGTGTGTGTGTGTGTGCGTGTGTGTGTGTGTTGTGTGTGTGTGTGTGTGTGTGTGTGTGTGTTTTGTGTGTGTGTGTGTGTGTGTGTGTGTGTGTGTGTGTGTGTTGTGTGTGTGTGTGCGTGTGTGTGTGTGTGTGTATATGTGTGTATGTGTGTGTGTGTGTATATGTGTGTGTGTATGTGTGTGTGTGCGTGTATGTGTGTGTGTATGTGTGTATGTATGTATGTGTGTGTGTATGTGTGTGTGTGTATGTGTATGTGTGTATGTGTGTGTATGTATGTGTGTGTGTGTATGTGTATGTGTGTGTGTATGTATGTGTGTGTGTGTGTGTTTGTGTGTATGTGTGTGTGTGTGTATGTATGTGTGTATGTGTGTGTGTGTGTATGTGTGTGTGTGTGTGTGTGTGTGTGTGTGTGTGTGTGTGTGTGTGTGTGTGGGTGGGTGAGTGTGAGGCTTCTTTCTGGCTGTGTGTGTGTGTGTGTGTGTGTGTGTGTGTGTGTGTGTGTGTGTGTGTGTGTGTGTGTGTGTGTGTGTGTGTGTGTGTGTGTGTGGGGGTGGGTGAGTGTGAGGCTTCTTTCTGGCTGTACTCACCTAGTTGTACTCACCTAGTTGAGGTTGCGGGGGTCGAGTTCGAGCTCCTGGCCCCGCCTCTTCACTGATCGCTACTAGGTCACTCTCCCTGAGCCGTGAGCTTTATCATACCTCTGCTTAAAGCTATGTATGGATCCTGCCTCCACTACATCGCTTCCCAAACTATTCCACTTACTGACTACTGTGTGGCTGAAGAAATACTTCCTAACATCCCTGTGATTCATCTGTGTCTTCAGCTTCCAACTGTGTCCCCTTGTTACTGTATCCAATCTCTGGAACATCCTGTCTTTGTCCACCTTGTCAATTCCTCTCAGTATTTTGTATGTCGTTATCATGTCCCCCCTATCTCTCCTGTCCTCCAGTGTCGTCAGGTTGATTTCCCTTAACCTCTCCTCGTAGGACATACCTCTTAGCTCTGGGACTAGTCTTGTTGCAAACCTTTGCACTTTCTCTAGTTTCTTTACATGCTTGGCTAGGTGTGGGTTCCAAACTGGTGCCGCATACTCCAATATGGGCCTAACGTATACGGTGTACAGGGTCCTGAACGATTCCTTATTAAGATGTCGGAATGCTGTTCTGAGGTTTGCTAGGCGCCCATATGCTGCAGCAGTTATTTGGTTGATGTGCGCTTCAGGAGATGTGCCTGGTGTTATACTCACCCCAAGATCTTTTTCCTTGAGTGAGGTTTGTAGTCTCTGACCCCCTAGACTGTACTCCGTCTGCGGCCTTCTTTGCCCTTCCCCAATCTTCATGACTTTGCACTTGGTGGGATTGAACTCCAGGAGCCAATTGCTGGACCAGGTCTG
>NC_091299.1:41376922-41489210 GCF_038502225.1 Cherax quadricarinatus | reverse complement strand
AACCAATATAAGCTGGGAAGATATACTAAGCAACACAGACCCCAACTTATGCCTAGAACAGATTAACTCGGTGGCACTCGATGTTTGCACAAGGCTTATTCCTCTAAGAAAAAGGAGGAGTAGATGTAAAATAGAAAGAGACAGGCGCTCCCTTTACAGGTGACGGAAAAGAATAACAGAGCGGCTAAAAGAGGTCAATATATCTGAAATGCGTAGGGAGACACTGGTCAGAGAAATAGCAAGCATCGAACTTAAGCTAAAAGAATCCTTTAGGAGTCAGGAATCGCGAGAAGAACTAAAAGCCATAAATGAAATCGAAAGAAACCCTAAGTATTTCTTCTCCTATGCCAAATCAAAATCGAGAACAACGTCCAGTATTGGGCCCCTACTTAAACAAGATGGGTCCTACACAGATGACAGCAAGGAAATGAGTGAGCTACTCAAGTCCCAGTATGACTCAGTTTTTAGCAAGCCGCTAACCAGACTCAGAGTCGAAGATCAAAATTAATTTTTTATGAGAGAGCCACAAAATTTGATTAACACAAGCCTATCCGATGTTATCCTGACGCCAAATGACTTCGAACAGGCGATAAATGACATGCCCATGCACTCTGCCCCAGGGCCAGACTCATGGAACTCTGTGTTCATCAAGAACTGCAAGAAGCCCCTATCACGAGCCTTTTCCATCCTATGGAGAGGGAGCATGGACACGGGGGTCGTCCCACAGTTACTAAAAACAACAGACATAGCCCCACTCCACAAAGGGGGCAGTAAAGCAACAGCAAAGAACTACAGACCAATAGCACTAACATCCCCCATCATAAAAATCTTTGAAAGGGTCCTAAGAAGCAAGATCACCACCCATCTAGAAACCCATCAGTTACACAACCCAGGGCAACATGGGTTTAGAACAGGTCGCTCCTGTCTGTCTCAACTATTGGATCACTACGACAAGGTCCTAAATGCACTAGAAGACAAAAAGAATGCAGATGTAATATATACAGACTTTGCAAAAGCCTTCGACAAGTGTGACCATGGCGTAATAGCGCACAAAATGCGTGCTAAAGGAATAACAGGAAAAGTCGGTCGATGGATCTATAATTTCCTCACTAACAGAACACAGAGAGTAGTCGTCAACAGAGTAAAGTCCGAGGCAGCTACGGTGAAAAGCTCTGTTCCACAAGGCACAGTACTCGCTCCTATCTTGTTCCTCATCCTCATATCCGACATAGACAAGGATGTCAGCCACAGCACCGTGTATTCCATTGCAGACACTGCAAGGCTCCAGGCGGACATCAACCAAATCTTTCAGTGGGCTGCAGAAAACAATATGAAGTTCAACGATGAGAAATTTCAATTACTCAGATATGGTAAACATGAGGAAATTAAATCTTCATCAGAGTACAAAACAAATTCTGGCCACAAAATAGAGCGAAACACCAACGTCAAAGACCTGGGAGTGATCATGTCGGAGGATCTCACCTTCAAGGACCATAACATTGTATCAATCGCATCTGCTAGAAAAATGACAGGATGGATAATGAGAACCTTCAAAACTAGGGAGGCCAAGCCCATGATGACACTCTTCAGGTCACTTGTTCTATCTAGGCTGGAATATTGCTGCACACTAACAGCACCTTTCAAGGCAGGTGAAATTGCCGACCTAGAAAATGTACAGAGAACTTTCACGGCGGGCATAACGGAGATAAAACACCTCAATTACTGGGAGCGCTTGAGGTTCCTAAACCTGTATTCCCTGGAACGCAGGAGGGAGAGATACATGATTATATACACCTGGAAAATCCTAGAGGGACTAGTACCGAACTTGCACACGAAAATCACTCACTACGAAAGCAAAAGACTTGGCAGACGATGCACCATCCCCCCAATGAAAAGCAGGGGTGTCACTAGCACGTTAAGAGACCATACAGTAAGTGTCAGGGGCCCGAGACTGTTCAACTGCCTCCCAGCACACATAAGGGGGATTACCAACAGACCCCTGGCAGTCTTCAAGCTGGCACTGGACAAGCACCTAAAGTCAGTTCCTGATCAGCCGGGCTGTGGCTCGTACGCTGGTTTGCATGCAGCCAGCAGCAACAGCCTGGTTGATCAGGCTCTGATCTACCAGGAGGCCTGGTCACAGACCGGGCCGCGGGGGCATTGACCCCCGGAACTCTCTCCAGGTAAACTCCAGGTCTTAAAGTAAAGAATTTAGTCCATTGTGTGGTCCGAAACTGAGCGTGGAGAGGGAGTGCTTGATGTGTCGGTCTTTTCCGAGTAGAATGGGAAGGTAACGAAGGAGCATCATCAGGAGATTGACGTTGGCGTTTAGGAGTAGGACCAGAGTTGGTCCGGCGTGAAATGGGCGGGCGATTCGAAAATTGCCATACTGTAGAGGGAGAAGCCGGAAGCATAGTCAAAGGAGAGCGGAGTTCAGACAAATCGAAGGAGTCAGTCGAAGCCCCGGTACTTGAAGCGGGTGAGGAAACAGCACCAGCAAGAGGTACAGGGGCATCAGGAGTGTCCGAAGAGTGGTCTAAACACAAGGCAGGGTCAGAATGGGGTGCAGTATCAAGAAGGGGCCCGGGGGTAGTGGGTTCATGGACTAGGGCTGCCATGGTTAGGTTACTCCTTTGCTTTTTGTTTTTAAGAAAAAAAAAGAAAGAAAAGAAAATAAAAATAAAAAAAAAGAATAAAAAAAGGGGGGAGCGGGGAGGAATAGTTCCCAGGAGGAATGAAAGGGCCGGAAATCTCCCTCCGCGCCCAAGAGGACCTCAACACCGCTAGTAGCGCAGATGCAGCATGGAACCCATGCCATACCCTACCCTTCATGCCAGTAAACCAGGAATCCGGGATAGCAACCTCACATCTGCCGAGCTACCTCAGTGGCAAAAGAGAGGGCGGCCGGATATCCGCCACAAAGCATACCTCCTGCCACCACCCCCGGAATCCGAAAGGTGGCTTCCAGAGATACACCCGTCGCCCGAAAGACACCCAAAGCTACTCCGGGATACCGGAGAGGGATCGGGACATCCCCAGGCAATCCAGATTCCACGGCAAACTACGCCACCGCCAAGAACCTCAACGGAATGGGATGGACCCCGGTGTCCTTTCCCCTACCTAGGAACTAGCGCGCCTGTGGGAGAAATCCCAAAGGCCAAAAAGAGGAAGGACAAAAGGGAGGGGTGAGGAGGAGGAGGAATGGAAAAAGGGGAGGATGGGATAGGGGAGGGGAGAATGAGGGGTAATTAGGTTTGGTCTGAGGAAGAAGACCGACAGGGCTAATTCCTCAGACCAAGAGCCTCTTCACCATGCCAAGGAGCCCCCCTTGAAGAGGGCACTACTAATGAGACCCCTGTGGTAAATTTATTTGGTATACCCAGCCCTAGAGGAACCGAATAGTGAACTAGGGAGTTTTCAATTTGGTAGAGCAGACTGTGATATACCCAGCCCTAGAGAAACCGAATAGGAAACAAGCGTGGTTTCTACTTGGTAGACCAGACTGTGGCACTGCTAATGAGACCCCTCTGGAAAATTTATTTGGTATATCTAGCCCTAGAGAAACCGAATTGGGAAATAGGGTGCTTTCTATTTGGAATACTAGACTGTGGTATACCAAGCCCTAGAGAAACCGAATAGGGAACAATGGCGTTTTCTATTTGGTAGACCAGAGTGTGGTATACCCAGCCATAGAGAAACCAAATAGGAAACTAAGGTGTTTTCTGTTTGGTAGACCAGACTGTGGCACTGCTAATGAGACCCCTCTGGAAAATTTTAATTGGTATACCTAGCCTTAGAGAAACCGAATAGGGAACTAGGGTGTTTTCTATTTGGTAGACCATACTGGGGTATACCCAGCCCTAGAGAAACCAAATAGGTTAATAGGGAGTTTTCTATTTGGTAGACCACACTGTGGCGCTGACAATGAGACCCCTCGTTAAAATTATTTGGTATACCCAGCCCTAGAGAAAACAAATAGGGAACTAGTGTGTTTTCTATTTGATAGACCAGACTGTGGTATACCCAGCCCTTGAGAAACTGAATAGGGAACTAGGGTGATTTCTATTTGGTAAACCAGACTGTGGTATACCCTGCCCTAGAGAAACCAAATAGGGAACTAGTGTGTTTTTTACTTGGTTGACCTGTGTGGTATACCCAGCCCTTGAGAAACCGAATAGGGAACTAGGGTGTTTTCTATTTGGTAAACCAGACTGTGGTATATCCTGCCCTAGAGAAACCAAATAGGGAACTAGTCTGTTTTCTATTTGGTAGACCAGGCTGTGGTATACCCAGCCTTAGAGAAACCGAATAGGGAACTAGAGGGTTTTCTATTTGGTAGACCAGACTGTGGTGCTGCTAACAAGACCCCTCTGGAAAATTTATTTGATATACCCAGCCATAGAGAAACCAAATAGGCAACTAGTGTTTTTTTCTATTTGATAGACCAGACTGTGGTATACCCAGCCTTAGAGAAACCGAATAGGGAACTAGGGTGTTTTCTATTTGGTATACCAGACTGTAGTATACCTAGCCCTATATAACCTGAATAGGGAACTAGAGTGTTTTCTATTTGGTAGACTAGACTGTGGTATACCCAGCCCTAGAGAAACCAAATAGGGAACTAGGGTGTTTTCTATTTGGTAGACTAGACTCTGGGATACCCAACCCTAGATAAACCGAATAGGGAATTAGGGTGTTTTCTATTTGGTAAACCAGACTGTGGTGCTGCTAATGAGACCCCACTGGAAAACTTATTTGGAATACCCAGCCCTAGAAAAAGCGAATAGTGAACTAGGATGTTTTCAAATTGGTAGACCAGACTGTGGTATACGCAGCCCTAGAGAAACTGAGTATTGAACTAGGGTGTTTTCTATTTGGTAGACAAGACTGTGGTGCTGCTATTGAGACCTCTGGAAAATTTATTTGGTATACCCAGCCATTGAGAAACCAAACAGGGAACTAGGGTGTTTTCTATGTGGTAGACCAGACTGTAGCACTGCTAAGGAGACCCCTCTGGAAAATTTAATTGTTATACCCAGCCTTAGAGAAACCGAATAGGGAACTAGGGTGTTTTCTATTTGGTAAAGCATACTGTGGTATACCCAGCCCTAGAGAAACCAAATAGGTTAATAGGGAGTTTTCTATTTGGTAGACCACACTGTGGCACTGACAATGAAACCCTTCGTGAAAATTTATTTCGTGTACCCAGCCCTAGAGAAACCAAATAGGGAACTAGGGTTTTTTTTTTTGTTAGATCAGACTGTGGTATACCTAGCCCTATAGAAATTGAATAGGGAACTAGAGTGTTTTCTATTTGGTAGACTAGACTGTGGTATACCCAGCCCTAGAGAAACCGAATAGGGAACTAGAGTGTTTTCTATTTGGTAGACCAGACTGTGGCGCTGCTATTGAGACCTCTCTGGAAAATTTATTTGGTATACCAAGCCATTGAGAAACCAAATAGGGAACTAGGGTGTTTTCTATTTGGTAGACCAGACTGTGGTATACCCAGCCCTATAGAAACTGAATAGGGAACTAGGGTGGTTTCTATTTGGTAAACCAGACTGTGTATACCCAGCCCTAGAGAAACCGAATAGGGATCTAGTGTTTTCTATTTGGTAGACTAGACTCTGGTATACCCAGCCCTAGAGAAACAAAATAGGGAACTAGCGTGTTTTCTATTTGGTAGACTAAGCTGTGGGGCTGCTAATGAGAACCCTCTGGAAAATTTATTTGGTATACCCAGCCCTACAGAAACCGAATAGGGAACTAAGGTATTTTATATTTGGTAGATCAGACTGTGGCACCGCTAATGAGACACTCGTCTTACTCATGGAGAGGTGCCCTTTTCCTAACTGTGGGAAATGTCAGGTTCCAGTATCTGTTAGCCACATTCTGTTGGACTGCCCACTCTATCAACGAGCACGCAGAATTTACCTCCAACGTTGTCTCCGCTCTGCTGCTCTTTCTTTACCTTCCCTTCTTGCTGATGGACTCTCCTTTAATCCGGACTCTCTCACTGACTTATTGACAGCAACTGATTTACTCCACAAGCTCTGATGATGATACCTTTAGCACTCCCCTCAGTCCTTTCTACCTCAATCTCTTGCTACCCTCTACTCCTGCACTATCCACTGCCCCCTATACTCCATAACCTACTAATCATCCCTCTCCCTGTTGCTACCTGATACCCTCACATCCTTCCCTGCCCTGCAGCGCTGTATAGCCCTTGTTGTTTAGCGCTTCCTTTTGATTATAATAATACCCTTCATGCCAGTAAAGCAGCAATCCGGGATAGCAACCTCACATCTACCAAGCCACCTTGGCGGACAAAAGAGAGAGCGGCCAGAAACCCACCACAAAGCATACCTCCTTTGGCCACCACCTCCTGGAATCCGACAGGCAGCCTCCAGAGATACACCCATCACCTGAAAGACACCCAAAGCCTCCCCATGATACACCAGAGAGGGATCAGGATCTCAGGTGATCCAGATTACATGGCAAACTACACTACTACGAAGGATCTTAACAGAATGGGATGGATCCCAGAGCCCTTTTCCAAGTCTAGGAACTACAATGCCTAAGGGAAGAATCTCAAAAGCTGAAAAGAGGAAAGGGAAAGGGGAGGGATGGGGAGAAGAGGAATGGGGGGTAATTACATTCAATCAGAGGAAGAAGGCTGAAGGGCCCAATTCATCAGATCAAGAGCTTCTTCACCACTGCAGGGAGCCTCCCCGTTGAAGAGGCAAAGGTCTCTCAGTATAACTGATACTGTCCTTCACCCACAAAAACTGCTTTTGTTTATCACCAATGTGTAATGTGTCTGGCATTTTCCTTTAAACAGATAAATGAAGTATAAAGTGAATAACAGGTTAGTGACAGACAACAATACAAAAGTACACAGTCTATTTACATTTTATACAAATTACAAGGAAAATTGCAACACACAAATTCATCAAAATCTGTCATCATAAATTGTACAATATCTAAAAAAAAAAAAAAAAAAAGAAAAAAAAAAATGAGTGCACAAGAGAACACATTCCACATCAGACATGCAGTTTGTACTGCTGGCAAACTTTTATAATAATACACACTTCACTCACAATACTTTCTCTCTCCTATCTCTATTTCAGGGTCTCTTAAAAACAGTCTAAATCTTCAATCATAATATTTATTATTAAATGGGTTTCACGTATGATCCTTTTATTATTAAAAATAATAATAAACACCTGCAATGCAAAATATACCCTAACCCACAATTAAGTTATATTACAAGTACACTGCAGCTGAACTTACCAATTCAGTATGTATATGGCAGTATTCTGTCACTCAAACAGGACTACACACCACTGATTACATAATCTCTATTTGTCTGCTTATTGGAAATGTCCAGTCAAACCATGAAACACTATTTCACTACAATTAGTGTATTATATGCACCAGCTAAAAGAATGTGTAACAAGTTATCACATTAGTAGCCAATGCATTAGGGAGTATCTTCACTATGAAGAACACAATATCTATGCTGGTTCAAGGCATCAAAATATCGGTGAGAACTTTGGCAGAGATGCCAAAGCTAAGATATATATTTACATCTGGATACTAGAGTTACAAGTATGAAATGTAACTAATCAAAGAGCCAAACACACTCATAGGATCCAATAATGAAGTGCCATTCTCTGGAGTAAAAATCAACCGGATTTTATTTCATTTGCCTTATTACACTTGGAAAGAACTTTTCCATAACTAGAAAGGCTTTTCTATTATCAACAAATATAATCCAGTTAACTTTGCATAAGATGTTTTGAACCTTTCATGCTTACCTTTTGCTCATAGCAATTACAAAGGCCTAAAAACCTGCATACGGAAGAGTTTGTTTGGTATTCCTGTTTAAGCTGTGTACCACAGCAATCTCAAAGTTTTCAAAATCTTTGTATACATCCAACACCAGATTAGCTATAAAAAAAAAAAAAAGGGGGACATTACTTGAAAATAATCAAGAAAAACATTACAGTACTCTTGGTAGGGGTAACTTAATATGCCAACCTTTCTATGTTTACTGTAAAACTCTTCTCATTTTACACAGTTAAACATTAAACTTCATATAGAGCAAAACATAAAATGTCATAAAAATCTGTATTATTAAAATAGCAATTTACTGACTTATTCTTATGAATTTGTGATACTTGTACATATATACATGCTATAACACTGGATACAGCACTGTATGCTAGATTATATTTCTATACAACATTTTTTACTTAAAATACATTCTGTTCAATATATCAAAGAGTGAATAAACATCATTATTTTTTTTACCTAATTGCTTTATGAAAATTAAGCTTTAGAAGGAAACATGAATCGAGGACAAGCCTCTATTACAGACACCTGGTGAAGAGTTATCTGTAATAAAAGTTTATGTTTGACACCAGCGGCAGCATCTGCATTTATCCAACAAAGGTTAAATTCACAATAATTTTAAATAGCCAAATTAACTAATCAGCTGAAAAAAGTGTGAAGTAATAGGTAGGAAGGTCCCATATACTAGACTAAGTCTTGGTCATAAATTTTTGAAGAACACAGAGGAGTGTCACATAAAAGACTAAATCTTGCACTTATAAAAAAAAAGTAGAATAAGTATCTGCTCTTCATATGATAAAACACAATATAAATATCTGCATATAAAATCTTGCTTAAAAATATATTTTATATTTCAGCTGCAGCTAATACCATTTGAGTGAGAAACTGATTCATTTACCATTATGTTGGACAAGTGTTATGAAGATATGGTTACATTTGTAGTAACATTACAGAGAATATTATTACATGACTCACGAAATTGTAATGACACGATTGCATTATTGGAAATTTTCTGCACAACTTGACTATCCAGATCTGATTCTTGGAGTATATCAGAACAAACAAGTATAGAGTGCAGAGGCACATTATCATACTTAATTAATATTATCCACATTATGGTAATAGCAGCTCTCTTTATCCAATTACCGAGTTGAATTTCTTAAAATGGAATAACCACATTTCAAAAAGAATGGCAAAGTTTAGCTAGATTACACCACTTAATATGAACTTTCGTTTACACTGCTACATTGTCCTGTAATGTATGGATATTTTATAATAAACATCTGACTTTCTCCACACCTTATGTGCTAAACATCTGACTTTTACAATTCATGTACTTAAGACCTAACAGCAGTAATGAATATATTCAATGGTTAATTTTAACAAGTTTGGTTACAATACACATGAAGCAGCTCATATTTGCTAATATTTTGGGAAAAAAAAAAAAATGCATGAAATAGCAGAGAAACTTTGATGTAGAAAGAAATATAAATCCTTGAAGAAAATTACTTAATTTGACGTATGACAGAAAATCAGAGATGCTCGTCTATGAATACATTGGAACCTCTACTTGTGACCGTGTCCACGTGCGAGTTTTTCCAAATACGAGCAGTTGATGGGTCGATTTTTTGCTTCCATACGCGAGCAAAATTTCCACAAGTGAGCAGTCCTCAAGGCAGGTTCCTTCACACTGGTGAGGGGCTCTTGCTCTTGATCTCGGGAATTGTATCTCATTTGTTTGTTGGACTATCTTATTAAAACTTGGGCAATGTATGATGGAAAGATACTTAACATACACCAAAAATAAAAGAAATCTCAGCAATTAGCCACCCCTTTGTGGTAATTTTGAATGGATTTATGGTTGTATTCTCGTTTTTTGGTCTCATTTGATAGAATGGAAGATATATTACAGAAATAGATATGATTTTAATTGCTTTCACGACGAAAACTACCTTGAAATAGAGCTCAACCTAAGAGAAATGGTCCATTGTTTGGCTGTTTCAGAGTAAACAAATGACATCACTGTCCATTCCAATATGCAGTCATGAATGGGTTGACATTATTTATACAATTATTGCAATAAGGAATAACAGTAAATCTTATATTTTTTGTGTGAATAAAAATTACAAATTATTTATATAATAATAATAATAATAATTCTCCATGGGGAAGTGGAACAGAATTCTTCCTCCGTAAGCCATGCGTGTCGTAAGAGGTGCCTAAAATGCCAGGAGCAAGGGGCTAATAACCCCTTCTCCTGTATATATTGCTAAATTTGAAAGGGGAAACTTTTGTTTTTCCTTTTGGGCCACCCCACCTCGGTGGGATACAGCAGAGGTGCTCAGAACACAACAGTTTAGAAGCATATACGTATAAAGATACACAACATATCCCTCCAAACTGCTAATATCCCAAAACCCCTCCTTTAGAGTGCAGATATTGTACTTCCCATTTCCAGGACTCAAGTCCAGCTATATAAAAATATTATAATACGTATAATAATAATAGTATAATAATATAATACAATAATAATAATAATAATATATATAATAATAATACATATATAATAATAATAATGTAATACATATAATAATTATAATAATAGATGGCTTCAAAAGGCCGTCACTAGATGGCAGTGTTTACCACAACAAAGAGTAACGGTTGTGGCCGCCTCCACCTGTTACATAATGACATATTTTATTTATTCTGGAGTATATATCATGTTATTTATATTGTTTGTTATGTCATATTAGATGAACTGTGATATATAAATAAGCCGTATAGATGATATTTGCGAAATTATTCATGAAGTATTTTGCCCGGTCTCCAAACTCTCATCCACCGCCGACACCGCCCATACCACTACATGAATGACATATTTTATTCATTCTAGAGTATATATCATATTTCTAGGTTATTTATGTTGTTTGTTTTGTCATATTAGATGAAATGTGATAGATAAATAAGCCGTATAGATGATACTAGCGAAATTATTCATGAAGTATTTTGCCCAGTCTCCAGACAAACTCTCGTCCACTGCCGACACCGCCCATACCACTACATGAATGACATATTTTATTCATTTTAGAGTATATATCAGGTTTCTATGTTATTTACATTGTTTATTATGTCATATTAGATGAAGTGAAATAGATAAGCCGTAGAGTTGATATTAGCGAAATTACTGAAGTACAGAATTCCACTGGAACGGATTAATTGCATTTCAATTAATTTAAATGAGGAAAATTGACTCTGCAAACGAGCAAATCCAGTTGCGAGCAAGGTCATGGAATGGATTAAACTTGCAAGTAGAGGTTCCACTGTATAGCTAAAGTAAAAAAATCTATTATGATGACTGACGAGATGGGTTTATATTTCTATACGATATAAAGTAATTCAATCATGAAATGTTTTTTCTCTGAGACATGCAAATCACAATAACGTATTCCATAATACCAAAATTCATCCAAATAAGGCAGGAGTAATATTCTCTTGAATATAAAGATCTTTGCAATTATTATGGTATGTCAAATGCCAGAGTTTTCATAAAGGCTCTTTTACTTTCTTTAATCAAAAAAAACTAGCCATTTTACATTCTGAAGCAATCCAAATTCTATTTACACAGTTTTTAATCTTTAATAAGCAAACAGATAACTAATGTACAAATCAATGAGAATGCTTAGGTAGATTCTATACATTTCAGAGTTACAGATATTTACTGATTTTGACACTATAGGCTATCAAACTGCTCTGGGTAAATTCTGCAAGCTTAAGAAATAAGGTAGATGATGTTAACATAGGAAGAAAATATATATCTATTTGCATAAATGTAAAACTCTCTCCTGTTTTGTAACATCTAAAATGTAATGTTTCACTTCAATGCTTATCTAAAGCTTTTATTATTAATTATATGTAATTTTAAATCATGTTTAAATTCTGATTTCTATGAGCTATCTCATTATAGCTCTTACCATAAACAAGAAAATTATTAATGTTTGTTTATCCACAAGACTGTTGTTAGAAACATTTTCTCATGTAATGTAAAATATCCTTATAACATTAACAAGAAAAACGAAAACGAGTTACTGAGGTTAACTTCAATGGCAAATATACGTATGATGACAAGAATGATGGAAAGAGAACAGAGAAACTCCAGTGGATTATACACACATGGAATGTAAATGGACTTCTACATAATTTGTTAACAAATAATCCAAATAGTATCAACAAAAGTAAGCTAATGATTATTTCATTACTTCTACTGAATATATATACTATAGTAATCCCTGCTTCATTCTGCCCTTAGTCACTGTTTCAATCTGTATTTTTTAACCATAAATAGGTGAGTACTGTGTTGTAATACCTCAGTATATGTAGTATTTCTCCTGTTGACACCTGGGTAAAATGTATATGCTGTCATGTACAGGAGGCCCTCCACATTCATGAGTTCCGCAAGCTTCGAATATTCGAGAATGCCCAGCCACCAGGATTTCATGTGTTTTATGTTATGTTTTTGTGTGATTTATGATTGGTTGTAGTTCAATAGGTTAAGGAAGCAGTATTGTTAGGCTAAGTAAATGCTATTATTGTATTTCCCTACAATATATTTGTGCATGAAAATATTTGCAAATGTTACAGTACCATACTATTATATTTCCCTACATCATATTTTCGTACCTAACATTTGCGAATTTTCAACATTCCCAACCCTCGCGAATGTGGAGGGCCTCCTGTATGTCACTTCTCTCCTACCCATGCATTAATTTGAACTTTGCTTAACTTTAAATGACGACACAAATATTAACCACTGTCACTATACAAAAACCAACTTCTTTCACCATAATTATTATATACAAATTATTTGTTAGAAATTTTTTGCATCATATTGCTCCCAGTTACTTTCCTTACCCGAACATCTGCATTTTTCTTTTCTAAAAATGGAACTGTCTATATTTTAGGAGAAAGTAACAATGTAAATTTATTTGAATTACCCGGTATATTAACCAGGGGCAAGTGCTAAACTTATAGAAGTCATAAAGTGTCTGAGGAATGGGAGACATTTAGTCTTGATCCAAAGAGGGGAAGAAGTCCAGTTCCTTGGATCAAGAGCCCATTACTAACATCAGGGCTCCTCCCTTGAGAGGAAATGAATGTAAATATCTGTACAGCTACTGGTTAGCAAGTTTCAAGTTACTTTACTTACAACTTACAACTGGTATAATGAAGACAATCTGCAGAACCCGCTTCTACACGGAGCTTTTCTGCACAGGGTTGAGTTTTATCAAATCATGCTACATATTCATCAATTATAAACATTCAAGCTTCATTTATTTTGGTAAATTATGATAATTATAAAAGAATATTAACTTGCTTTAGTTAGTAAAAAAAATTTTAAAATTTATTTCAGTGCAGACTAGTCAAGAAACCAGGTTACAGCAACAACTTTCTGAAGTGCACAATGAGGACCAAAACCAAAGAGACCATGCTGATATACAGTTCCTAGCCAAAATTCAAACCTACAATAACTATATCACACAAAGATCTCTGGCAAATGAACACTAGGTCAGACTAATTCCTCTAAAACTTATAGTCCTGTAATGAGGTCTCCAGTGAAATGATCGTTATGAGGACATAAAAATGTGATGGTGCATTTTGATACTACACTCACACTCATACTTAAAACAAAGGCAAGAAGAGAGACAAATGCAGTACAATAATTCTATATTGATACTAACTGATATTGCATCTGTCTCCCATTTTCCAATGTGTTGGTATTTTACACCAATTATCTCAAAAAAAAAAAAAAAAAAAAAAAGACTTCCTATACGTAGTACATAAGAGGTGTTCACTATATTTACATACTTGGAGAAAACATACGATACTGCTGACAGTTAGTAAATCATGGGGTTTGTCTTCTAAGCCATATGTGAGTTACCTAATTATGAGTGAATTATGAATGAAAATGATTAAGACTCAACAATATTAGCATCAAACAACTGAGGATCTCACAGTGCAAAGGTGGTTTAATTATAATGGTGGATATTAGTAAGGTTTACATTAGCGAGGGCGGAAAATTAAAATGTAATTTATGCAACAGGTTAGTTTTTGTTCTTATGTTCTTATGAGTGGAACAGTCTACCTAGTCGAGTTATTGAGGCTAAAACCTTGGGTAGTTTCAAATATAGGTTGGATAAATACATGAGTGAGAGAGGTTGCATTTGAGTGGGAGTTGCATATGAGAGTGGATAGAGTTATCAGAGCCTATTTCTTGGGTGGCACTGAAAATTGGGTTGGGCAAATGTTTTGTTAGTGGGATGGATTGTAAAGGACCTGCCAAATATGGGCCAACAGGCCCATATTTGGGCCTGTTGGCCCAGTGTTCCTCCTTTCTTATGTTCTTATGTCATAAAGGTAATGTGAGTCTAGGCTGGGGCTTTCAGCAAGAAAGGCAATCAAAGCCAATGCATCCATACATAGCAGATATCAAAAGTAAATCCTGTGAGCTCTCTGACAGTTAAAATGATCTATTAATACATGGTGAACTGCTAATGTCACCTGGCAGTCCTCACATCGAGGTGCCGAGTGTTTGCCATCTGTGTGAATCATGTGAGGTCAGTCTGCAAATGTGAGTGTGTGGTTTTTCCACGTCTGACAAGGATTGAAATATGGCCAGGTACCTAATTAATGTTTGACTGAAAACAATTTATTGCCCTCTAACATGAACTGTCACTGTTGCCAGTGGGTCTGAAATTTCTGTGACAAAACTGGGAGTCAGAATATGGGAACTCTTCCCTACTTTGAGATAAAAAGATGAAAAATCCTTCAATGCTATTTACTGGTACTGTAGTCAAACACAGAAAATAGTAACACTTGCCAAGCTAGCCAAGAAGCATAGACCCACTAACTTGAGGTGGGCATCTATGATGGCTTACAACTTATGTCACAGTTCTTAAAAAAAAGTCTTCAACTGCATGAATCTACCTACCTTGTCTTCAAAAGTAGAGAAAAATTCTATGATGTAAGAACTTGACAGTTATATAAATATCTAAAATATTTTCTCTGTTTTCCATCCCTGAGAGTGCAACCCAATGCCTTCTTTTGTCTTTAATTCAAATTATCACGGCATGCTCTAGCTTCATACTTGAGCTGCCATACTCTTTACACTATTACAACTAGTTATTTATCAGTATATTTATGTTCTTTGCTATATTTCTTCTCTAAATCTAAATGATTTCATTTTGTCTTTATCTCAAGCTCTACTTTAGTAATGATGTTAACAATCTGCAGACGAAAAATGTTTGTAAATGTTTGGCAAGCTCACTTAACAAAAGTGGCTTTTTCATACTGATAGTACAGTAAAACTAAGAAATAAAGAGAATTTCAAAGAGCAGGGATGCATGAAACTGTGGTATGATATGAAATGTAAAAGTGGTAAACAGCAATGGCTGAGGAGTGATCGGCATACCCACGAGCAGGTTAACTGCACACACCCAATATTCATATAATAATCCACACATTTAAAGATGACATGGATAAATCAAAGATACTACCAAATAGTATAAATTCAGAGACTGTCAGTAATTCAGTACCTGAACAATGGATAAGATGAACTGCTTGGTGGGTATTGAACATATAAAAAAATATAAGGCAAAGAAGTTTTCTACACAATAAGATTTGTGTGAAAATTAATGAAGGGTTGAGTGACTGCTTTGGAATAAAGATGAGGTAAAAAGCAGAGTGGTACCACAGATATTTAACCCTCAATGATGGCACAGTCAGTGAGGTCCAGATTATTAACCTATGAAAAAGTGATGTAAGAAGAGGATGAAACAGAATGGAGCAAGGGAATGTGTTATATACTGCTGACAAGTTTTATTAAAAGTTACAATGAAAGAATATGATAAAATATACAAGAGGAAAAAGTTTAAGATAAATGTAAATATTACACAAGAAAGGAAGCTTATGGAGAAAAGCCAAGAATGAGATTAGCTCAGAAAAATGTAATTATAATAATTCAAAGTAATTTCAGCAAGGCAGAAAAGTTGATCAGATATTTCATAAGTAGATGGATAACAGCTTTAGAAAGATTAGAATTTTTGCAGTATGACAGAAGACACAAAATTTCTAAAAGGGTGGACTGTGCATACTTGGACTGTCAGAATGTCTATGGTACAGTTTCACAGGAACTAATTGACAAATTGAAAAGCAGACTAGGATATGAGAGAGGGGGCTCCACTAGATGAAATAGTACTTAACAAACAAAAGGCAGTCACAGTGAAAGAGAAAGAGATCAGACTGAGATATAAGCTGAGTTTTCCAAGGATCATTTAATATCTGTGAACACGCTACAAGGAGACATCAATTCCTACATGCAAATGCAATACTAATTATAAGAGCAGAAAAGGAGAAAAATTGCAAAATGTTGCAGGAAGACAGTAAGCTACAGTAATGATCACAAAAGTGGCTACCGGAGCAAACAAGGTGATTAGACTGGAGGAGAAGTAAGCAAGCCAGTGGTATAACAGCACTTGAGTTACTAGCTAGAGAAGAAACAAAGACCTAAAGAAAAGTGGTAATATAACACTAAGTCAATTATTGGAGCCTCAAACAAAACAATGACAGCTACATATACATTAAAAATATTTAAGGTAAGTTTATGAAATTTTAAGGAGAATTCTTTTATGATAATATATAATACACCATATGTTTGGGTGGGGTGTTAATGTTGCAGTTTAAAAACTGTAGTGTAAAGCACCCTTCTGGCAAGACAGTGATGGAGTGAATGATGGTGAAAGTTTTTCTTTTTCGGGCCACCCTGCCTTGGTGGGAATCGGCCAGTGTGATAATAAAAAAAAAAAATATATAATAAATAATGTTTGGGTGCAATACTGGAGCACACAGCAATAAAACCCACATCTTAGGCAAAAAAGCTTTGAAAAGTGCATTGATTTATTTCTGTTGTTTCCCAAGATAATGAACCTGAGCTACTGACAATATAAGTTTCATAATAAAAAAGTGATACAGAGGGAAAACAACCAAAAATATACAAGATACATGCTTTACTAAGATGTGGTGGCAAGGCTGATACACAGTTTGCAGCAAGTGACACCAGAATGACAGGGCCATTACAGGAAATAAATGCAAACCACAGGAAGAATTTTTTCAACACAAGTGGTAATGAAGCGGCACAAAAATAGATATCACATGGCTCAATCACATCAGCTAGTTGAAAATTTACCTCTCAACTGTGTCCCAACATACTAGTACAGACGTGATGACTGTGTGTCTGAGTACCAGTACACATAATTTTTTATGCTGTCTAATACATTAACTGTCAATACTTTTACCATCTCCTACAAATTTCTCAAGCCACTGAAAAAAATCTAAAAACCAAGTAGGTCCATGCAGTTTGTCATGGGATAACATTGCCCTACTAGCTCATAAGTAAACAATGAAACCAGGAGCTATTATTCCACCACCTGCTTCTCTACCAGTAAACAAGGTGTGGAACTGCCAGGAAGATGATTTTCTTATTCCATATTCATTACAGTCAAATTCAGCCAATAAGCACAATACATAGATTTAATCTAGTATAACACTATACAGTCAAGTAACTGAACCTATTTCCATGTGTCCTTAAGTATTACACCTGAAAGCAATTGCAATATCATAAGCTTTCCTTGTAAATGTATGTTTTAAAATGGCCTGGAGGGCACAGGGGTGCTATGGACACACACAAATTACATTATGCTCATATAACCCAGGATACTCCCTCAAACCTAGACATATACAGTGGACCCCCGCCTTACGATATTAATCCGTTTCTGAGAGCTCATCGTAAGCCAAAATTATCGTTAGCAGAATTAATTTTCCCCATAAGAAATAATGGAAATCAAATTAATCCATTCCTGACACCCCAAAGTATGAAAAAAAAAAAAATTACCACATGAAATATTAATTTTAATACACACAAACTGAAGAAGGCATGCACAATTACTACTCTACTAAGAATAGAATACATGACACTTATCTTTATTGAAGATCTGGTGATGATTGATGAGATGGGAGGAGGGGAGAATGTGGAAGTTATTGTTTAGAAGGGGAATCCCCTTCCATTAGGACTTGAGGTAGCAAGTCCTTTTCCTGGGTTGCTTCCCTTCTTCTTTTAATGCCACTAGGACCAGCTTGAGAGTCACTGGACCTTTGTCGCACAACAGATCTGTCCATAGAGCTCTGTACCTCCCGTTCCTTTAAGACTTTCCTAAAATGGGCCATAACATTGTCATTGTACAGGTTGCCAACACAGCTTGCAGTAGCTGTGTCAGGGTGATTTTCATCCATAAAGGTTTGCAGTTCAACCCACTTTGCACACATTTCCTTAAATCTCTTTTTTCAATTCCATACTAATTCTCGCCCTTTTTACCACAGGGATGGCACTAGAAGCTTTCTTGGGGTCCATGGTGACTTATTTTGCAGTTACAAGCACTAAAAACACTGGTATAATGTGAAATGTACTGAATGCATGCGTAGATACGACTGCATTGGCTGGCTTATAAACAATGGCGCTGAGGCCACATGTGGGAGGCATCCTGGATGAATCACGTAAGGCGAGTTTTTTTTATCATGAGGCGAGGCAAAATTTTTGCGTTCAAATGCTTCGTATGGTGGATTTAACGTAACGCGATGTGTTCGTAAGGCGGGGGTCCACTGTAACAATTAACCTAGGAAAACTCAATATAGCCCCTGTGATATATTTCCATGTTTTAAGGAGTATTATCCTGAAACAAATGTAATACAAGTATTCTTTATACACAGTGTTAGAAGACCACAACAATAAAACAAATGAAAAAATATATCACTAGCTGCAATTTAGACTGGATATTATAAATGGAGCAATATCAGGATATTATAAATGGAGCAATATCATGTCTGAAGTATTAAAAAAAATATTGAAACATATTGTGGAATCTTTTTTTTTTTTTTTTTTGTAATTTTCCTATAATTGTTAATATAATGTAATATAAATGTTAAGTGGTAACGTAAATATGGCATATTAATTGTAGTCAAACTACAAAACTACTTGTGAGGAAGTGAGTGAGTGTTTCCAACTACTAAGTGGGGGAGGAGGGGTTGTGTAGATTGCAAAGAGGAGTGTTGGTGATACGGGTGTGGAAGGTTGACTGCTGGTCATCTCGGTTCTTTATTTGATCTAAGGGAAGAGGTCATAAAAAGAAAACTGAATCTGAGTGATTACTGCCTGGGTGGCTATCCTGAGGGGTTGAGTTAATTCTCTCAAGTAATTTGGAAATTGGTTGAATTTTCAAATGAAATTAACTACGGTGTAATAGAAGCGGTATTGTCAGAAAATGAAGAAGTTCACATCACATGTAGTGTACGCCTCCCAGTGTATTAATTCTCACTACAGGTATGTTAATTTATATTGGCCAATATGAACTGCACACTGAAAGGGAGGCGATAGGATATAATACCAAAATCTTAATTTGGTGAGTAATCTTTAATGTCCTTTATATTGATTGGATTAATGTTCTTTATATTGATTGATGGGATAAAGATAGAAATGTTAAAAGCAGGTGGGGATATAGTTTTGGAGTGGTTGGTGCAATTATTTAATAAATGTATGGAAGAGGGTAAGGTACCTTGGGATTGGCAGAGAGCATGCATAGTTCCTTTGTATAAAGGCAAAGGGGACAAAAGAGAGTGCAAAAATTATAGGGGGATAAGTCTGTTGAGTATACCTGGTAAATTGTATGGAAGAGTTATTATTGAAAAAATTAAGAGTAAGACGGAGAATAGGATAGCAGATGAACAAGGAAGCTTTAGGAAAGGTAGGGGGTGTGTGGACCAGGTGTTTACAGAGAAACATGTAAGTGAACAGTATTTAGATAAGGCTAAAGAGGTTTTTGTGGCATTTATGGATTTGGAAAAGGCGTATGACAGGGTGGATAGGGGGGCAATGTGGCAGATGTTGCAGGTGTATGGTGTAGGAGGTAGGTTACTGAAAGCAGTGAAGAGTTTTTACAAGGATAGTGAGGCTTAAGTTAGAGTATGTAGGAAAGAGGGAGATTATTTCCCAGTAAAAGTAGGCCTTAGACAAGGATGTGTGATGTCACCATGGTTGTTTAATATATTTATAGATGGGGTTGTAAGATAAGTAAATGCGAGGGTCTTGGCAAGAGGCGTGGAGTTAAAAGATAAAGAATCACACATAAAGTGGGAGAAGGCTGGAGGCAGTGGAGATGTCATGTCTGAGGGCAATGTGTAGTGTGAATATAATGCAGAGAATTCGTAGTTTGGAAGTTAGGAGAAGGTGCGGGATTACCAAAACTGTTGTCCAGAGGGCTGAGGAAGAGTTGTTGAGGTGGTTCGGACATGTAGAGAGAATGGAGCGAAACAGAATGACTTCAAGAGTGTATCAGTCTGTAGTGAAAGGAAGGCGGGGGTAGGGGTCGGCCTAGGAAAGGTTGGAGGGAGGAGTAAAGGAAGTTTTGTGTGTGAGGGGCTTGGACTTCGAGCAGGCATGCGTGAGCGTGTTTGATAGGAGTGAATGGAGACAAATGGTTTTTAATACCTGACGTGCTGTTGGAGTGTGAGCAAAGTAACATTTATGGAGGGATTCAGGGAAACCGGCAGGCCGGACTTGAGTCCTGGAGATGGGAAGTACAGTGCCTGCACTCTGAAGGAGGGGTGTTAATGTTGCAGTTTAAAAACTGTAGTGTATAGCACCCTTCTGGCAAGACAGTGATGGAGTGAATGATGGTGAAAGTTTTTCTTTTTCGGGCCACCCTGCCTTGGTGGGAATAGGCCAGTGTGTTAATAATAAAAATAATAATAATTGATTTGTATTTATATAAAATTACCCAGGTAAATTATGCAGGTCAAGTAAATGATATTACAATACAGTCCATTTATAATTTGTCAGTGTTACTGGCATGAATTTTCAAATAATTTTAAGAATGATCTTCTTCTTTCTTTCTTTCAACACACCGGCCGTATCCCACCGAGGCGGGGTGGCCCAAAAGGAAAAACGAAAGTTTCTCCTTTTACATTTAGTAATATATACAGGAGAAGAGGTTACTAGCCCCTTGCTCCCGGCATTTTAGTCGCCTCTTACAACACGCATGGCTTACGGAGGAAGAATTCTGTTCCACTTCCCCATGGAGATAAGAGGAAATAAACAAGAATAAGAACTAGAAAGAAAATAGAAGAAAACCCAGAGGGGTGTGTATATATGTGCTTGTACATGTATGTGTAGTGGGACCTAAGTGTAAGTAGAAGTAGCAAGACGTACCTGAAAACTTGCATGTTCATGAGACAGAAAAAAGGACACCAGCAATCCTACCATCATGTAAAACAATTACAGGCTTTCGTTTTACACTCACTTGGCAGGACGGTAGTACCTCCCTGGGCGGTTGCTGTCTACCAACCTACTACCTAGGTTTAAGAATGATATGTTCTAATAATTATTTAAGGTCCAGACGTGTGAGATATGACGAACTGAGAAGGTGTGCATGAAGGAGCGCCATTACTGTGACCTGGTGTCCTTAAATTCCCACTTGACTCTGAGGTACATCAATATCAGTAAGTGTAAAATGTTTGATGTACCAAAGTTTCTTCACAATTATGGGGGTGACATGTTAATTCAGGACGCTGTCTGTAAAATTTACCCTTATAATTTCTGACATATATCTAATATAACAAAGTAGTGGTGCTGATGAGTGATCATTTTTTGTCAACCTCAACACATCATAAAATCACAAGTTTTATCAGATTCCATTAATTTTAATACTATTTTATTCATAAATATGCACTCTTTCAAATCTGTACTACTTTTTTTTCAAAACTCTACCACACAAACAGGAATATTAATTTTTAGATATGTCACAGTTAAAGGATTAAGAGATGACACCAAGAGCTAGAACTCACCCCACAAATTCAAATAAGTTATGTAATTAAAAAGAAGAAATCTTAAATAAGAAACTACAAATCAGCAATTCCAAATGGGCGAGACAGTAGGTAGAATGAAAAGGGGGTAAAGCAGCTGGGAGAGATAGGAGTAAAACAGAAATGTTAAAAGCAGGTGAGGATATAGTTTTGGAGTGGTGGTGCATCTGCTTATCATATACATGAAAGGAAAAAGGGCACCTAGGGATTGACATAGAGCATATATAGTTCCTCTGAATAAATGGAAATGGAATAAATGAGTGTAAATATTATATAGGAATAAGCCTGTTGAGTATACTGAGTAAAGTGTGTGGTCATTATTACTGAAAGAATTATGGGTACGATATAGTAAGATTGCAGAAGAATAAAGTTTGAGGAGAGAAGAGGATGTGTAGACCAAGTGTTTACACTGAAGCACATAAACAATACTCATTGTATTTGTGGATTTTGAATGATAGGGGAGCAATGTGACAGATGTTGCAAACATATGGAATAGATAATAGATTACTTATAGTAGTAGAGAGATTTCAAGTGGATAATGAGGTGCAGGTTAGAGTATATGGAAGAGAGAGAGATTATTTTTCAGGAAAAATAGGCCTTAGTCACAGATGTGCAATGTCACCATGGTTGTTTAACATATTCATAGATGAGGTGTTAAAAAAAAAGTTGTCTCTGATTTAAATATGCATATTTTTTTTTAAACATTTTAAGAAAAATGCAAAAGTTTCAGGCAAGTCCCTAAGCCAATAACATATCATGTGCAATCACAGTGAAAATACTTGGCAGTGAGAAGCATTCTCTAGAGGGCAAGACTGAACTATATACATCACTAAAAAATATTCTGTGCAAACTCACTAAAATCAACAGAAAATAAGGTCCCCATGAATATCAAGAAAGGCAGCATTATCAAGTGAAACATGGCAAACCTCAAGATTTGTAAGACAATGAACAGGAAAGATACTTCAAGATACTTAATGATACACAAAGAAGCTACAGCTTGAAAAATATGAAATTTATGTTGCAAACAGATGAAAGCACTTCTTCCAGTAAATAACCTGTGTAACAGTTGGTCTAGTAAAGCTATTAAAGAACAGTTCTCACTTGAAAATACAACAGAAATTCTCATTAAGACAATATTAGTGGACTCTCAATTTACAAGCTTTGGGCTTCTGATAATGCAGTGCTTTTATTCACATATTTTTATCAAAATTTATATCCAGAACTAACATTTAACCCTTTGACTGTCACGGCCGTATATATGCGTCATACAAGGTACCGTGTTTGACGTATATATACTCATAAATTCTAGCGGCTTCAAATCAAGCAGGAGAAAGCTGGTAGGCCCACATGTGAGAGAATGGGTCTGTGTGGTCAGTGTGCACCATATAAAAAAAATCCTGGAGCACACAGTGCATAATGAGAAAAAAATCTCCGACCATTTTTTTAATTAAAATGCCGACTTTGTGGTCTATTTTCGTATAGTATTTATGTTGTACTCTCATTTTCTTGGTCTCATTTGATAAAATGGAAAACATATTATAGAAATAGAGGTGATTTTGATTGATTTTACTATAAAAAGAACCTAGAAATGGAGCTCAAAGTAGGGGAAATGTTTGATTTTTGCCAATGTTCAAAAGTAAACAAATGATGCCATTGTCCAATAAATGTCCAACTAGCCATTCTAATATGCAGTCATGAATGGATTGATGTTATTTATACAATTATTACAGTATTGCAGTAGTCTGCATAATAGTAAGTCTTCTATTTTTTGTTTGAATAAAAATTCAAAATAGAAAGCAAGAGTAATATCAGAGGGGCCTGGAGACATGACTGATGAGCAAAGAAAATGTTATTTTAGAGCCAGGAATATCTGCATTGTTCATTCTGGACCTTATTTTGAAATTGTCATATTTTTTAGTTTTCATGAAATTGGCCAAATTGCAAATTTCTGACCACATTATTAGGTAGTTGAAATCTGTAAATGGGTAGTTTCTTGTACTCAATCGATAGAAAAAATGGAGTTATAAAGAAATAGCTATGAGTTTGGGCGACTGTAACAATGAAATTAGCCGAAAATAGGACTCAAAGTGGGCGAAATCGCTGATTTGTAAACAGCGCCGAGGTCGCTAACTTTGCGAGATCATAATTCCGTCAGTTTTCCATCAAATTTCGTTTTTTTGGTGTCATTACAATCGGGAAAAGATTCTCTATCATTTCATATTTTTTTTTTTTTTTTAAATTTTGCGACACCAGGAGACACCTCAGGATTGGGGGTTGTGACAGTCAAAGGGTTAACTAAATAATATATACAGTTTGAAGATGGGTAAATGTCATTTGTAGGACCCTAGGACAGGATGTGTGCTATAAAATACTATTCATAATTTTCTCCTACATATACAGTAACCCTCCAGACACAGATGTTACTTTATACAAGTGTGAATTGTCATGGTCCCATAACCTCTTTCATCAGTGGTTTCTATGTCTATTTTTACTAAGCTAGCTACAAATGCCCTCTATGTTATTATTCCAACACTTAAATTTCGATATAAATTCAGTTCTTCTAATGGTATTTTACTCTTTTTATTTTTTGCAACATTCACTTGAAAACATATTTATTGCCCTCTATCATCCAAGTTCCCATTCAACATAAGCCTACATTTTGAAGTACTGTATGAAAAATGACTTTCTACAACTGGCCCCTTGTTGAGAGCCACACTAAAATATGGAATACCTCTTCCTACCTATTGGTCACCTCTGACAATCCCAGTATAGTCTGGGATGCTCTAATTAAGTAGTTGTTTGCCTCTACTCATATGTTTGTTACCTTAACATTGCGATAAGCAAACATTAGCTGAGACCTGCTCATCCCACACCAAACCAGTAGGGCAAGGTGAAAATTAAGGTTCCCCATAGTCCCTGTTGATAAGTGTGTGTGCATGTTCCTGTTGCAGAAAATAGTTTTCTATATTCCAAAATGGAATATGGAATCATTGGAAGCGTGCCACCTGAACCCAGAATGGAATGTGCAGCTGTCAAGCTGGGTTAAAGCCATGCAAGTATAAACACAAGAAGTGGGAGAGGCGATTTCTCCAGACAATGAACGAGTAGTGCCAGTAACTGTGCTAAAAAGGATCTCAGTATTTGATCAAGAACACAAGTATCAGTGGAAGTAAGTCACAGATGAGGCAGAATATTGTACCAGAATAGCATGCAAACACTTGTGTATGTACACACACACACACACACACACACACACACACACACACTCTACTAGTGACCAGCGAAGAGGCAGGGCCCGGAGCTATGAATCAACCTCTGCAACCACAATTAGGTGAATGTACATGCACGCGTATGCACGCACACATAAGCGCACGCACACACGCACGCACGCGCACACACATACACACACACACACACACACACACACACACACACACACACACACACACACACACACACACACACACACACACACACGCACACACACACACATGCACACGCACACGCACACACGCGCACACGCACACACGCGCACACACACACACACGCACGTGCACACACGCACGTGCACACACGCACGTGCACACACACACACACACACACACACACACACACACACACACACACACACACACACACACACACACACACACACAGTCTCACTCACTCGAGGACAGGAGAGATAGGGGGGACATGATAATGACATAAAATACTGAGAGGAATTGACAAGGTGGACAGAGACATAATGTTCCAGAGATGGGACAAAGCAACAAGGGGACACAGTCAGAAGTTGAAGACTCAGAAGAATCACAGAGATGTTAGGAAGTATTTCTTCAGTCACAGAGTAGTCAAGAAGTAGAATAGTTTGGGAAGCAATGTAATGGAGGCAGAATCCATTCATAGTTTTAAGAAGAGGTATGATAAAGCTCATGGTGCAGGGAGAGTGACCCAGTAGTGGCAAGTGAAGAGGCAGGGCCAGGAGCTATGACTTGACCCCTGCAACCACAACTAGGTGAGTACACTCTCACTCACAAACATGCACATACACACACACACACACACACACACACACACACACACAATCACACTCGCTTGCTCACACACACACACACACGCTCACTCGCACACACGCGCACACACACACACACACACACACACACACATTCGCTCACTCGCACTCGCTCTCGCTCACACTCACTCTCTCTTAACCCCTGTAACAATAATTTTAAGCAGGCTAGAGCAGAAGATATAATAAAGAGTAACACTATATATCAGTCTAATGTGGTTAATACTGACAGCCATGAGAAATAATGACAAGAACAAAGAGAGATTTTAACATATCAAGTCATAAAGCCAGAAAAAAAACAATGGATAATTATATATATTTGCTGGTTACCCATTAGTCAAAAGTTGGATAACAAAAATCCAAGAACACAGGAACCCTTGAATTTACAGGGATGCCTGCAAAATTTTCCAACTGTCAGTAATACATTGTATTAACTTGTGGGTTTAACTAAGTGTTAAACCCACAAGAGTGTGCCAGAAACAAGACACTAAAAATTAAATATACTTTTTTAAGCAAATATCTGTTATTATTTTTTTTAAGAAAAAAGATTAGCTTAATGTTCATCATCTTAGCTTCATTTATGTCTTATTCGTACAACTGCGAGTCTTACGACAATGAATAAGGCAATTTTTCTCTTGTGGGCAGGTTAAAATATTATTTCATCATTTCTTCTAACATTAGTTCTTTATCATGTGAAATGCTGCAGGTGATGGATGACGGGAAGGGATGATGATAGAGAATCATTCTGCTTCTACATAGTATCCTTAGTAACAGAATGATTCTCAAGTATCCCTTTATCCAACAATTGGCCACAATACATGGATAATACCCTCATAATCACACCCAGGCTCTTTAACCTTGAAAAACTTAAAAAAGTCTACCTTAAATCTACCAACAAGACCAGCCTAATAAATATCTTCTATCATAATTAATCAAATAAGAAGCTTTGACTGCTTCTTTCTGAGAGCTTACTGAATCTGCTTGCTGCCCTTCAAACTTAGATGAGGAATGCAATATTATTAGTAATATCATCTCCATAGTACACTATCTTTCATATTTCATTTGGGATTGCAAACCTTGAACATAGGAAATATTTTCTGCACCTAAAGATGATGATAATTGTGAGAGACCACTTATCTTTCCCACAGGTAACACTGCAGATATCATCACACACATGTTAAAGAAAAGCAAAATGAATAATTGTCATCACTCATCACCTACAAAACTACAGAGACTTCACCAGGGTAACATTGTGGGAGTATATACCATTCTCTAAAGTGGTTGTGACAGAGTCCAATGGTAAAACTTCACATTACCTACAAGCAAGAATTAAGAAACACCAATAAACTTGTGGAATGCACAACACCAACAATACATGTGCAATTCATTGAGATGAGCATTCATCTTTTATGGAATGGCAAGACTTGGCACCAAACTCCTTATGAAAAACAAAAGTGAAGACTACTGAACACAATCAAAGTGCATTTACCTTAGCTGAACCATTGACTCACATTGTAGAACAGGAATATTATTGGTAATAAGGTTGGGGTAACTGTGCCAGCCAGAAACCAAATGACAATTCAGTAACATTGTTCGGTATACCTCTCTCAGTGCTCTACTGACTTCACCTCATCACATCCTTCACTCAGTATTATATATATGCATACATTTTGTATCTTCTGTATGACTTGGAAAAGATCTAACCAAATTGAAAAAATATTTTAACCATTAAACTGTCCAAACGTAGATCTACGTTCATACGCGTAGCACTCTGAACATAGATCTATATTTGATTTTACATTCTTTCTCATGTAAAAAAAGTAGATCTAAGTCCGGAGCGCTACGCGTATGAATGTAGGTCTACGTTTGGACGCTAAGTTAATAAAAACTTGTTTTGCAAAGTGTATCTTTTCCTTACTACTGTCATAATGATTCCATTTAGTTGCAACAGTATTACAGGATGGCCATCACTAATCCGGCAATCAGTAATCCAGTTCCATCAGTAATCCGGCATTAATTTTGGCTAGCATAAGTTCAAATTTCTGGGGTCACCACACTAACCTGCCGCTACTGTTTGGTGGCGCTACTTGCTGCGTAAGTCATTCCAATATATTTTTCTCCATTTATTGTTATAACCTGCTCACTTTTAGCCTTAGCCATGGTTCCAATGAATAAAAGAAATGTTTCTCATTGTGTAAAGCACATACACCGTATATTGTCCATAAAAGATAATGTGGCTTTGAAGCCACTGTTGGTTGCCATGAGCTCAGCTCACTCAGATAAGCTGTGACCAGTAAATTTCGGCCTACATATGAGAGAATAGGTCTGTGTGGTAAGTGTGCACTCTATAAAAAAAATCCTGCAGCATGCAGTGCATAATGAGATAAAAACTGCAACCATGTTTATGGTGTAAACCCGACTTTGAGGTGTAGCTTCGTATGGTTGTATTCTTGTTTTTTGTCTCATTTGATAGAATGGAAGATATATTACAGAAATAGATGTAATTCTGATTGGTTTCACGCCAGAAAGTACCTTATAATTGAGCTCAAAGTATCGGAAATGTTCGATTTTTGCTGATGTTCAAGAATAAACAAATGACATCACCATCCAATGTGTGTCCAACTGTCCAGTCTAATACACAGTCATGAATGGGTTAACATTATTTATACAATTATTACAATAATGCAGTAGTCTGCATAACAGTAAATCTTCTAATTTTTGTGTGAATAAAAATTCAAAATGGAAAGCAAACATAATATAAGAGGGGCCTGGAGAAGTGACTAATGAACAGAGAAAATGTTATTTTAGTGCTAGGAACATTTGCAATGTTTATTCTGGACCCTATTTTGAAATTGGCCTCTTTTGAAATTTGTGTGAAATTGGCCAAATTACTGATTTCTGACCACTTTATTGGGTAGTTGAAATAGGTGAGTGGGCAGTTCCTTGTACTCAATCAACAGAATAGAAGGAATACTAGCAAAATAGCTATGAATCTGGGAGACTGGAACAATGGAATGGACCAAAAATAGGGCATAAAGTGGGTGAAATCACTGATGTGTAAATATCGTTATTGGGTTAAGTGCATTCTAACCTAACCACTCTGAAATCCAGCAATATCACTAATCTGGCACCCTACAGGTCCCGATGATGCTGGATTAGTGATGGCTAACCTGTACTAAATTCGTGGGGAACCACTAAGCCCACAGGAGCCATACAGCACTTGGACAATGGGAGGGAAATCAGGTTTAATACAGGGAAGGAAAAGGTAAATCAAATTCCTTGGGACAAGAGCCCTTCACTAGCATCAAGGCTACTTCCTTGATGCTGGGTGTGAATAGTAGTACTGACTGTCACACATCATGAAGCCAGCCAAAGTCACTCGCTGAGGGAGTATGTATAGCACAAATAAAGGACTGAAGGCATGACCACTTACCACAGAAAGATAATAACAGACAGGTTCTACACTCCCAAGCTGATAACTGTACAACACAATATTCAGGAAATGACTATTTGAGTAGAGGCAAACAAGTGCTGAAATGCATCCAAAACCATACCTTAAATACATATAGGTATGACACATTTCTGATAGAGGTCCATGCAGAAACAACACTACATGAAATAAAGTAATATTAAAAACACACAAACTTTAAAAATTTAGATGAAGCTTCTATCCATGTAAAGTAATGGTATAAAAACAATCTGGAGTGTATTGATACAAAATTAGAAATACTGTAAACAGTAAGAATTTATATGCATTATGATCAAGCAACTATGACCATTATAAAAAGGAAGATAACATCACTAACTACAGTATATCAATTTTGAATGCCTTAAAAATAAAACATGATCCACATGATCATGCACTCTAACATACTGTTGATCCATTTAATTATGTTAGTCATAGTTAAATTTTCTGTTAGCTGAACTCTGGAACAGTTCTCAAAATAATGTGTATAGCAGTGTACAAGCTTTAATATACAGCATCAATAACCTATTCTTCATGCTCGCCTGTATATGTTTAGTACAAAGTAAAAAAAGTAAATTTACAGAACGTCTGTAAAAAAATGAGATGTACTGTTTTTTTAAATTTTCTGAAGAGAAAACTTCAGCAACACAAAAGAAACAGGAAGCTTATAATTTAGTTCTTCTATTTATGTAACTATGAACTGTATAACAAATATTTAGAGAACTCATGAAAACTTTGTGTGCTGATTCAATAAAAGAACTGGGACAAAATATTCCAGAATAACAAATGAATAGAAAACTATATTAAGTCTATTCCAGTCATGGCTTTACTTCATATTATTTTTTTAATTTTTGGCACTGTACAACAATAAAAATTGTGTGTACCATAAAAATGTATATTGCTGTAATTCATAAAAAAATGTTTATGAAGTAAAGAAAAAAAAAAAAAACAGTAAAATTTAGTCATAAAAAAGTGGCTCAAATGAGTGGTGTGTTTTTGACATAGAACTTATAAGTTACGCTGAGATGATACACTTACTATTCTAGTAGGATGTAAGTATATAAACTAGATGATAAAAAATTATTATTAGGTAGATGAGTGGCAAATAACCCAAGTTGGGTGTCATTGAGGTACAGAGTGATCAATGGTTAATTCTGCTGAGGACGGTATTTCCCACCTCCAAGCCTATCAAACAAAGGAAGAAATACAACTCATGTTGCATCAATTAATAGATCATGTAAGATCCAATGCAACTCATGGTGCATCAATTACTGATCATGTAAGATCTAATGCAATTCATGTTACATCAATTACTGGATCATGTAAGGTCTAATATAACTCATGTTGCATGAATTACTGGATCACATAAGATCTAATGCAACTCGTGTTGCATCAATTACTATCATGAAAGATCTAATGCAACTCATGTTGCCATCAATTACTGGATCATGAAAGATCTAATGCAACTCATGTTGCCATCAATTACTGGATCATGAAAGATCTAATGCAACTCACGTTGCATCAATTACTGGATCATGTAAGATCTAATGCAACTCATGTTGCATCAATTAATGGATCATGTAAGATCTAATGCAACTCACGTTGCATCAATTACTGATCATGTACAAGCTAATACAACTCATGTTGCATCAATTACTGGATCATGTAAGATCTAATACAACTCATGTTGCATCAATTACTGGATCATGTAAGATCTAATACAACTCATGTTGCATCAATTAATGGATCATGTAAGATCCACTGCAGTTAGGATCATGAGAATCACGACACTTTCATTATTAGGCTGATGATTGATGTACAATTTTTTTTTTTGCCATACTAGGCATATTTTTTTGTTTATGGCCTCGTTTTAGGTAAAAATTATTAGTTGACAAGTGCAATAAAATTAGAAATATTATTTCTACACAAATCATGAAAAGTGCTGCCTTGACAATGACTTTTTATTCCTCAATTTTAAAAATTGTTATGTATTCACTAGAATACAATCTTAACACTGCTGTCCACTTAGATGATTAAACTTACTTAACTTGTAAAGTGAGGGTAGACCACAGCAGCTTGTGTAGCTTCTTCATTGATGTGTTTACTTCAGCAATAATATAACTTTTTAGGTTTATTGATGAACATTCAAAATTTTTCATCATTAACCTCATAATGTAACACCAACATTGCATCATACTGTACATTTAAGAAGAAAAAGGCAAAACTAGCAAGAATAATTTCCAAACATTGAATGTAGTAAAAGGCTTCAAATTTTAAAATCACTGTTAATAACAAATTCTTTTGCATGGCACTGTACATTCAAGATTTTATTAAAAATTCTGTCTAAAATTTACATATTTAATTTCAATTGAGCTATAATTTCAAAATCTGTCACTCAAAGTGTCATTATCATCTCTAATAACAATCCTATTTCATGCTCCATCTCTCTCTTCATTCCCTAACTCCTTCTATATTTATATTTTCAGTCTATTAACCAATCTTTAAACATGTCAAAATCATTTAACCCCTAAACTGTCCAAATGTAGATCTACGTTCGCTCGCTTAGTGCTCCGAACATAGATCTACATTTTTTTTTTTACGTAGCTTTCAAATGGGGAAAATCAAGGTTGTAGTGCTACGCACATAAACGTAAATCTATGTTTGGACAGTTTAAGGGGTAAATGCTATATACTTTATTTTTTACCTAACCCTACTCTTGCTCTCTACTTATCACTATGACTATTCATCCTGCTCACTATGACAACTCATCTTGCTCTCTACTCATCACCATGACAACTCATCTTGCTCCCTGCTCACTATGACAACTTACCTTGCTCCCTACTCATCACTGTGACAACTCATGTTGCTCCCTGCTCACTGTAACAACTTATGTTGCTCCCTACTCATCACTGTGACAACTCGTGTTGCTCCCTGCTCACTGCGACAACTCATCTTGCTTCCTACTCATCACTGTGGCAACTCATCTTGCTCCATTCTCAATATGGCAACTCATCTTGCCCCCTGCTCACTGTGGCAACTCATCCTGCTTCTTACTCATCACTGTGGCAACTCATGTTGCTCCCTGCTCACTGTGGCAACTCATCTTGTTCCCTGCTCACTGTGACAACTCATCTTGTTCCCTGCTCACTGTGACAACTCATCTTGCTCCCTACTCAGCTAACAACTGCATGCATTAATTTCTAATGTGTACACTCTCATTGTTAATTTTTTTTAAAATGTTGGCCATCTCCCACCAATGCTACGTGAGAAAAAAAAAAATTAATCACACATAATCACTGTCTTTGTAGAGGCTTAAAGTGCAGGCATTGTACTTTGCACCTCCAGGACTCAAGTCCAGCTAACTGACTTCCCTGAATCCCTTCACAAAATATTACACTGCTCACACTCCAACAGCTCAAGTCCCCAAAACCATTTGTCTCTGTTCACTCTTATCTAACCTGCTCACACAAACCTATTGTATGTTCAAGCCCATTACACGCAACTTTTTTTTATTCCTCCCTCCATCCATATTGTTACATAATTATTTCCTTCAAGAACATCAAAATTGCCTTGAATACTGACTCCAACAAATTACATCATTCTGTACTTCAAAACATCATACTGAACTTCAAAACACAACATTAAAACACTTTATCAAACTTGAAAACTATCATACTTAACTTGAAAAACGCCATTCTGAACTTGACAAACACCATTCTGAATTCAAAACACCATACTGTACAGGGGTGGATTTGAATGGGACTTGCAAAAGAGGTAATATGGTTATCCTTGGGTAGCACTGAAAATAGGATAGGTGAATATTTTTGTCAGTGGGTTTGTGTTTGAGAAGAACCTGCCAAATACAAGTCAGTAAGCCTGCTACAGTGTTCCTCCTTTTTTATTTTCTTATGATCAGAGTCTTGAGGCTGACATGACTCCTGAAACCACAAATAATAAGAGAATCTGTTTGTCAAAAAAAAAAAAAAAAAAAAAAAAAAAAAAAAGTAAAACTCCAACTGTTTAACCCTTTGACTGTCGCGGCCGTATATATACGTTTGCGAGGTACTGTGTTTGACGTATATATACTCATAAATTCTAGTGGCTTCAAATCAGGCAGGAGAAAGCTAGTACGCCCACATGTGAGAGAATGGGTCTGTGTGGTCAGTGTGCACCACATAAAAAAAATCCTGGAGCACGCAGTGCATAATGAGAAAAAAAAAACTCCGACCGTTTTTTTTAATTAAAATGCCGACTTTGTGGTCTATTTTCGTATAGTATTTGTGGTTGTATTCTCGTTTTCTTGGTCTCATTTGATAGAATGGAAACTATATTATAGAAATGGAGGTGATTTTGATTAATTTTACTATAAAAAGAACCTGGAAATGGAGCACAAAGTACAGGAAATGTTTGATTTTTGCCGATGTTCAAAAGTGAACAAATGATGTCATTGTCCAATAAATGTCCAAATAGCCATTCTAATACGCAGTCATGAATGGGTTGATGTAATTTTTACAATTATTACAGTATTGCAGTAGTCTGCATAACAGTAAATCTTCTATTTTTTGTTTGAATAAAATTTCAAAATAAAAAGCAAGAGTAATATCACAGGGACCTGGAGACATGACTGATGAACAAAGAAAATGTTATTTTAGAGCCAGGAATGTCTGCATTGTTCATTCTGGACCTTATTTTGAAATTGTCATATTTTTTAATTTTCGTGAAATTGGCCAAATTGCAAATTTCTGACCATGTTATTGGGTAGTTGAAATCGGTAAATGGGCAGTTTCTTGTACTCAATCGATAGAAAAAATAGAGTTCTGAAGAAATAGTTATGAGTTTGGTTGACTGGAATAACGGAATTAGCCGAAAATAGGGCTCAAAGTGGGCGAAATTGCCGATTTTTAAATATCGCCGAAGTCGCTAACTTCGCGAGAGCGTAATTCCGTCAGTTTTCCATCAAATTTCGTTTTTTTGGTGTCTTTACAATCGGGAAAAGATTCTCTATCATTTCATAAGAAAAAATAATTTTTTTTTTTTTCGAATATTTTGCGACACCAGAAGCAACTTCAGGATTTGGCCCTTCGACAGTCAAAGGGTTAATATATACAATGATGACTGAGTCCATTTTTGAATGAACTCTTTTGGTTAGTTTTCAATATGGGGCTGTGCACCAAAAAAATATATGAAAATGATAAGCTATCAGCAAATTGGCCATCGGTAAAATTGTTATACAGCCTCTCCTCACTTAACGATGGAGTTCTGTTCCTAAGACTACGTTGGTAAACAAATTCGTTACTAAGTGAGGAGCATACTATAATGATAATGGGTTTGTGTCAACCATCTTTGATGTTGTTTTACTGTCACCTGTAATGTTACTGTAATCTTTTAAATGGTGCATTTTGCATCATTTATAACATTACAGTGGACCCCCCAAATTTGCAGTTCCGAATTCGTGGCTTCAGTAATTCGTGGATTCTTCCTTAGAACCTAACTAATAATTGTTCGCAGAAATCCTCACAATTTTGAGAAATTTTTCTTGGCTTTTCTCGTGGCAATTTATAATTTTTTATGCATTTTAACGCTAAATATTAAGAAAAATATAATTTAATAATTTTCTAACATATTAACATAAATTCACCAAAATTTAACTTTCTTCTTTCTTTCTTTCAACAAACCAGCCGTATCCCACCAAGGCGGGGTGGCCCAAAAGAAAAAACAAAAGTTTCTCCTTTTAAATTTAGTAATATATACAGGAGAAGGGGTTACTAGCCCCTTGCTCCCGGCATTTTAGTTGCCTCTTACGACATGCATGGCTTACGGAGGAAGAATTCTGTTCCACTTCCCCATGGAGGTAAGAGGAAATAAACAAGAACCAGAACTAGTAAGAAAAATAGAAGAAAACCCAGAGGGGTGTGTATATATATGCTTGTACACTGTACATGTACGTGTAGTGTGACCTAAGTGTAAGTAGAAGTAGCAAGACGTACCTGAATTCAACCTTGCATGATTATGAGACGGAAAAATGGACACCAGCAATCCTACCATCATGTAAAACAATTACAGGTTTCCGTTTTACACTTACTTGGCAGGACGGTAGTGCCTCCCTGGGCAGTTGCTGTCTACCAACCTACTACCTAGGAAATTTAACTTTACTTTTATTAAATTATTACCGTATATTTACCATACGTATAGTACCAAAGAAAACGGGGTTGCATGAATTACAGTACATATGGGGGTAACATCGGTATTTTACATTCCAGCACTGCGGGAGACATAGCAGTACAGTACTGTATATGGGTTTATCTTCACTTTTTTTTTTTTTAAGGGTGATGTATGAAGTTGAGTTTGAAATTAAATTAAAGTGTTTTAGGGTTAAAAGTATAAAAATAGGCATTTTTTTTAATTGCGTGCAGAATTTGAGGTTTTCCAAATTCACAGGCAATCTTGGAATGTAACCCCTGCGAATTTGGAGGGACTACTGTACTGTTTATATAACGTACTGTATATTGTAATGAATAGAATAGAGGAAATCAGCTCTAATATACATTATTTTGTTATGCATACTGATCAGAAAGCCCGTTGTAGGTCCGTGTCATCAGTAAACGAGTACGTCGTTAAGTGAGGAGAGGCTGTATAATTGAATCATGAGGCTTAAGAAGAACACGAATTTTGGGGTATGACTGTACTTAAAAACCAGCTTAGTGTATTTCAAAACACCATACTGTACTTCAAAACCTTATACTGTACTGTCTTCCCAACAAATTCATAGGGATGGGCAGCATTATCAGCAATACTGTGAAAGTAGAAACTGCAAAAAAATACAAAATTACATCTACATAACCAATTTTGTTTTAGATTTGGGAGTATTTTCCGTTTCAGAGACCATATCTCTCTGATATAGTAAAGCATTCTAATCTGGTTAATAATGATAATCAAAAGTAATAATAAAATGAATAAAAAAAATCTGGTTGTGGGAACATCAAGTCAGGAAAAAGACTTAGATAATCAAGTCTATTCACTACCTGCATTTCAGTAAAACATTTTATGTTGAAAATATGTGAATATGGAAGATCACAAAGTTGAAGACTGTACTTCAAAATATCATGGTGCATATTACTTCAAAATACAAAATTGTACTTCATACGACATACTGCACTACAAAACTTTCATATTAATGCTCTAACTACATACATAAGCATGATAAAAGAATTGAGCATCTTGCAAACAATGTCCTCAGAATGTACCATCTTTCCCAGTCTCTAACAGATTTTAAGATATTTCCATAAAAAAAAAAAAAAAGTTGCTATAAGTGAAAGCATTTAGGTGCATTACATCTCCACTGACAATATGAATTATCAGATTAATACAGACAAGTCACATTAGATTTTTGACAAAGTTGACTTGTACTCTGACAGATTTAGCCATAATGCTAGTTTGACTTGGCTACTGAAATGTTAAAATAGGCTATGAATGTAAACACAAAAATAAAAAAAAAATCATGTGAACTTGGCTTCCACACTACTGTTAAATTTAAGTGATACATATATACAAAATATATTTAAATATGTACACATACATACAGTTAATCATATTTCTGCAAATTTTACATTTGGAAATAAAATGTGCTGGACAGAATCTGAAATATATGGGGGAGGGTTTCATTCACAGTTTTGCAAACTAAAAATATTATACATTAAAAATATATATGTACTGCAAATATACAATAAATAAATTAAGCATAATATAAATAATGAAGCTTAATTTCCTTTTGTATACACAATTTGTTAGAAAGCAGAGCAAGACAACTCAGGTGACAAGACAATCAAAAGCTGCTTATTAACTCTTTCAGTAGCTGTCACAAAGAACTGTGTCACTGAGGCCAGGGTCCCACATGTACTTCTACATCATGAGCTCAGCTCACTCAGATAAAATATGAGCGGTAAATTTTGCTCTAGATATGAGAATGGGTCTGCACGATGAATGTGTATGGTATAAAAAAATAATTCTGCCCCATGTGCAACAAGATGGGAAAGCAAAACTCCAACTATGTGTTTGTTTGAAATATGTGACAAAGTTGTTTTCTAGGATGGTTTTCATGGTTTTATAGGCTGTTCTTGGTATCAATTGATAGAATGGAAGATATATTACTAATTTAGGGATGATTTTGTTTCGTTTCAGTGCCAGCAGCAGCTTGAAATTGAGCTCATGGTGGAAATATTAAATTTTTGCCAGTTTTAATAAGGATGAATAAAGCTCCCCCCCCCCCAACCCCCAGTCTGTTTTATGGATTTTTATTATATCTGATACATTTATTGGAATGCTGTCAATCATGACCAATCATTCCTGATTACATTTTATTATCCAGGAAATAGTGTAAATCTCCTATTTTTGTGTGATCAAAATAGAAGGCAAGTGTAATATAGGAGAGACCTGGGAACATGACTAATGGACAGAAGAAATGTTTTAGTGCCAGGAATGTCTACATACTTTACTTTGCAATCTATTTTAACTGCATAAAATTGACTTCTGTGCACTTTATAAGAATAGTTGTAATAGTTGAATAGGTGGTTTCTTGTGCTCAATTGACAGAACAAAAGGTATACTAATGAAGTAGCTAAGAATCTGGTCAAATATTGTAATGGAATTGACTTAAAATAGAAGTCGGGTACATCACCAATGAATAAATTGCACCATGACCGCTAACTTTGTGCCTGAATATTTCCAAAAGTTTTTCCATCAAATTTCATACTTTTGGTGCCATTCCCATCGTTAAAAGATTCTCTATCATATCAGAAGAAACTTTTTTTTTAAAGATAAGTGGACACTGGGTGTAATATTAATTTTGAAGGTCTGGACAGTGAAAGGGTTAATGAAGGTTTAATGGAGGGGTAGAATGTAAAAGAATTAAAACAATAAATGAGAAATATGATCAAATATTAGAAGTAATGGATTGACTTTCATTGACCTATTTGCTCAAATAGCTCAGATGTTGGAGGTGCTACAGAAATACTGACATTGCATGCTAAAAAGAATTATAAAAGTTATTTTTTACATATGGCAAAGCAAAGACCATGTGTTACCATCTTAGATTATTGAGGAGCCTTAATGTATGAGGACAGAAAAGAATTACTTTCAGTACCTAGACAGATAATTCTACCCAGGGAATCATGACACATGTAGAACAGAATTCTCTCTTACTCCTTGTTTGACACTCATTATCCTAGGCTGTTCTCCATCATAAACCTCCATGTACCTGTGTTTTTCCCACTGTTCCTAGTACCTTTGTGTTTTTCAGTGTTCCATGTTTTTTTTTTAATTTCCCATATGCTCTTTTCTTTTATTCCAATAATTCATCATGTTCCAATTTGGTCACCTAAGATTCAAAATATTACTTTTTGTTCAATCATAATTCCTAATAATGAAGTGTATGTCCTTATGTATCAAGTTTCCTTGAACAATATTATTATTATTAAATTCATGAGGGGGTAGCGTTAAACCTATAGGAGTCAAACAGCGCATGAAGGGATGGGAAGTATTCTGGCTCAATTACAAGAATTAGAACAAGTTCAATTCTTTAGATCAAGTACCCCTCACCAGCATCAAGCAACCTCCTTTGAAGGGTGTATCATGTTGTTTTGTCTTCATCTGTAATGTTGTATATCCTGGTGTATAATGTATATCCTGGTGTATAATGTTGTATATCCTGGTGTGTAATATTTCCTTTCATTATGTTGTAGGCACTTGTGTGTAATACTCCATCCTCACAAAATGGGTGGGGCTCGAATTCAAGGAAGGCAAGTCCCTAAACTCACTGGCCAGTATGCTAACCTCTGGACCAACTGGCTCTAATAGAATTCATCCAACCTGGTATATTTCAGATCATCATAGGAATGTTAGCACGAGTTTCACTGTGGCCACAAATGCAGGTTTTTAAAGATAAATCCCACACCAGCATGGCTATGGCATGCTGAAGCTAAAGTCCCTTCAAAGCCAATAGCATGACTCAAAAAATCGAAATAACAAGACCAAAAACTTCCAGAACAACTTATTATGATTTCGCAAGTCATGAACTAGAGTACGCCACAACCATGCTGGTGTTGGGTTTATCTGCAAAAACCTACATTTGTTGTAACAACAGAGTCCAGATAACCTCCTTGTGGTGTATAGAAGTAGACCTAATTGGATGAATTCATTATAACCCGCTAGTCCAGTGGTAGAACACTGGTCTGCCAGTTTTAGTACTCACCTGCCATGGGTTTGATCCCTACCCCTTCTGTGATTTGTTTGCAATCATGTTACTATGATTTTGTGAGTCATGCTAGGTCATGTTATGGTGTATATCCTGGTGTATGATGCTCCTCTTGTTACTGTGTATATCCTGGTGTATGATGTTCATCTTGTTACTGTGTCTGTCCTGGTGTATGATGTTCCTCTTGTTACTGTGTATGTCCTGGAGTATGATGCTCTTGTTACTGTATGTCCTGGTGTATGATGCTCCTCTTGTTACTGTGTATGTCCTGGTGTATGATGCTCTTGTTACTGTATGTCCTGGTGTATGATGCTCCTCTTGTTACTGTGTATGTCCTGGAGTATGATGCTCTTGTTACTGTATGTCCTGGTGTATGATGCTCTTGTTACTGTATGTCCTGGTGTATGATGCTCCTCTTGTTACTGTGTATGTCCTGGTGTATGATGCTCTTGTTACTGTATGTCCTGGTGTATGATGCTCCTCTTGTTACTGTGTATGTCCTGGTGTATGATGCTCTTGTTACTGTATGTCCTGGTGTATGATGCTCCTCTTGTTACTGTGTATGTCCTGGTGTATGATGCTCTTGTTACTGTATGTCCTGGTGTATGATGCTCCTCTTGTTACTGTGTATGTCCTGGTGTATGATGCTCTTGTTACTGTATGTCCTGGTGTATGATGCTCCTCTTGTTACTGTGTATGTCCTGGTGTATGATGCTCTTGTTACTGTATGTCCTGGTGTATGATGCTCCTCTTGTTACTGTGTATGTCCTGGTGTATGATGCTCCTCTTGTTACTGTGTATGTCCTGGAGTATGATGCTCTTGTTACTGTATGTCCTGGTGTATGATGTTCCTCTTGTTACTGTGTATGTCCTGGTGTATGATGCTCCTCTTGTTACTGTGTATGTCCTGGTGTATGATGCTCTTGTTACTGTATGTCCTGGTGTATGATGTTCCTCTTGTTACTGTGTATGTCCTGGTGTATGATGCTCTTGTTACTGTATGTCCTGGTGTATGATGTTCCTCTTGTTACTGTGTATGTCCTGGTGTATGATGCTCTTGTTACTGTATGTCCTGGTGTATGATGCTCCTCTTGTTACTGTGTATGTCCTGGTGTATGATGCTCTTGTTACTGTATGTCCTGGTGTATGATGTTCCTCTTGTTACTGTGTATGTCCTGGTGTATGATGCTCTTGTTACTGTATGTCCTGGTGTATGATGTTCCTCTTGTTACTGTGTATGTCCTGGTGTATGATGCTCCTCTTGTTACTGTGTATGTCCTGGAGTATGATGCTCTTGTTACTGTATGTCCTGGTGTATGATGCTCCTCTTGTTACTGTGTATGTCCTGGTGTATGATGTTCCTCTTGTTACTGTGTATGTCCTGGAGTATGATGCTCTTGTTACTGTATGTCCTGGTGTATGATGTTCCTCTTGTTACTGTGTATGTCCTGGTGTATGATGTTCCTCTTGTTACTGTGTATGACATGATGTATGATGTTCATCCTGTTATTGTGTCTGTCCTGGTGTATGATGTTCATCTTGTTACTGTGTATATCCTGGTGTATGATATTCATCTTGTTACTGTGTCTGTCCTAGTGTATGATGTTCATCTTGTTACTGTGTATGTCCTGGTGTATGATGTTCCTCTTGTTACTGTGCATGTCCTGGTGTATGATGTTCATCTTGTTACTGTGTATGTCCTGGTGTATGATGTTCATCTTGTTACTGTGTCTGTCCTAGTGTATGATGTTCATCTTGTTACTGTGTATGTCCTGGTGTATGATGTTCATCTTGTTACTGTGTCTGTCCTAGTGTATGATGTTCATCTTGTTACTGTGTATGTCCTGGTGTATGATATTCATCTTGTTACTGTGTCTGTCCTGGTGTATGATGTTCATCTTGTTACTGTGCATGTCCTGGTGTATGATGTTCATCTTGTTACTGTGTATGTCCTAGTGTATGATGTTCCTCTTGTTACTGTGTATGTCCTGGTGTATGATGTTCCTCTTGTTACTGTGCATGTCCTGGTGTATGATGTTCATCTTGTTACTGTGTATGTCCTGGTGTATGATGTTCCTCTTGTTACTGTGTATGTCCTGGTGTATGATGTTCATCTTGTTACTGTGTATGTCCTGGTGTATGATGTTCATCTTGTTACTGTGTCTGTCCTGGTGTATGATGTTCATCTTGTTACTGTGTCTGTCCTGGTGTATGATGTTCATCTTGTTACTGTGTATGTCCTGGTGTATGATGTTCATCTTGTTACTGTGTCTGTCCTGGTGTATGATGTTCATCTTGTTACTGTGTATGTCCTGGTGTATGATGTTCCTCTTGTTACTGTGTATGTCCTGGTGTATGATGTTCATCTTGTTACTGTGTATGTCCTGGTGTATGATGTTCATCTTGTTACTGTGTCTGTCCTGGTGTATGATGTTCCTCTTGTTACTGTGTATGTCCTGGTGTATGATGTTCATCTTGTTACTGTGTATGTCCTGGTGTATGATGTTCATCTTGTTACTGTGTATGTCCTGGTGTATGATGTTCCTCTTGTTACTGTGTATGTCCTGGTGTATGATGTTCATCTTGTTACTGTGTATGTCCTGGTGTATGATGTTCCTCTTGTTACTGTGCATGTCCTGGTGTATAATGTTTTCTATTGTTGTGTTGTATGTCTCAGTGTATAATGTTCCCTCTTGTTATGTTGTAGGCCCTCATGCACAATGTTCCCTTATGTTGTGGAGTATATCCTGGTGGGTAATGTTTCCACATGATCTACTGTATACCCTACGATTAGTAACCTTCAATGTTTTACAATGTTATATTCATAATGTACTGCAAATTTATAATGAATGACTGTAACAACTGAATTTGAACCTACAGTCTGGCAGTCCTAATATGATGTTCTGTTAATTCAAGGACTGATATCCCACAGGTTCGAATACCAATCACTAACAAATGACAGTAGATCATCAATTATCAGACAATCAGTTATTTCATGCTTAACATTTCCCAGTACTTCAACAGATAATACTAAAAAGCAATGGCCAATAATAAGACAAAAAAAAAAAAAAAAGTGTGATTATCCAGAGTTTTATGAATCCCAGAATGTCTTTCCTATCAGAGTGACCAGAAAAATCAACAATCAACCTTAAAGTCTTAATGTTCTCATATTTCACTAAGTTTCCTTGTGATACTTGGTGTTCCCCTCATCTTCTGTCATGTCTTCCAAAAGGTTTTCTCATGTTCCATCAGTCACCTACATTCTTCCCTACAGTCCCTCGCAATTCTCATGTGTTCCACAAACTGTTACATCAAGCTCAACAGTGATTTGTTTCTCACATTCTCTCAGATTATGTTATTCATTATTTTCTCTTGTATACTTTGTGTGCTCTTGCATTACATCTCATTCTTCTGAATTATTGCCTCTTCTGTTGTAATACTTTTGCTTTTCTGTTCTTGTTCTGTATTATTTACTGTTCTGCTGCATTACCTGCTGTTCTATTTTATTATTTCCCACTGTGTTGTATTACTTGCTGCTGTGTTGTATTACGTGTTGTGTTGTATTACTTACTTTTCCGCTGTACTGCTTCCTGTTGTTTCACATTGCTTCCTATTTTAAACTCTTGATTAATACAATCCAAAACACTACAAACTCAGCAACACACGATTTAACCCTTTCGATTGTCTGACAGACAGGAGAGTTAATTTGCAAAACGACTCTATTCACTGTATCTGTGATAAAAATGAAGGTACATTCTTAAGGATTACAAACATGTTGGTTGACAGCTCCTCTTCAGGCACCGAGACATTCTTCTCTGGCTTTTCTTAATCATCAGGGTCTATCACGTAGTACTACGTGATGAGTTCAGCTCACTCAGATAAGCTACGAACGTGGATGACAATGCGTCTGTGCAGTGAGTGTGCACCATATAAAAAATTCCTGCCCTACACAGTGCACAGGAAAACCAAAACTGACAGTGTGTATGGCTTAAAATATTGACTTTGCAGTGTATTTTTGGATGTTTTTCATCGCTTATTCTCAGTTTCCTGGTATTACTTGATAGAATGGACTACATATTACTAAAACAGAGATGATTTTGATAGGATTCAGGAATGGAAGTAGCTTGAAATTAAGCTCAAAGTAGCAGAAATATACAATTTTTGTTGATATTCCATTGGGGTAAAGCCCCCTACAACCCCCCTCCCATCTGGTTTATGGGTTTTTATTAGGTCTGATTCAATTATTGAAATGGTGTAAGCCATGAAAAATCTTTCCTGGTCAGGACTTGAGTCCTGGAGATGGGAAGTACAGTGCCTGCACTCTGAAGGAGGGGTGTTAATGTTGCAGTTTAAAAACTGTAGTGTAAAGCACCCTTCTGGCAAGACAGTGATGGAGTGAATGATGGTGAAAGTTTTTCTTTTTTGGGCCACCCTGCCTTGGTGGGAATTGGCCAGTGTGATAATAAAATAAAATAAAATATTATTATCCAAGAAATAGAGTAAATCTTTTATTTGTGTGAATAAGAATCCAAAATGGAAAGCGAATGTAATAAAGAGGGCTTGGGATGTAAGTAATGAAGAGTGAAAATGTTTTAGTGACAGGAATGTCTACAATGATTATTATGGACTCTACTTGTTTGATACTGGCCAAATTACCAAATCCTGATCACTTTATTGGATAGTTGAAATAGCTGAATGGGTTGTTTCTTGTATTCAACTGACAGAATGGAAGGCATACTAGCGAAACCGCAAAGAATTTGGTTAACTGGAGAAATGGAATTAGCCCAAAATAGGAACCCAATAGGGCAAAAATTGATGGTGTGTAAATTGCACCAAGACCACTAACTTATTATTCTTGGGGAGAAACATTTTGACACTAAGAAAAAGTTTCAGATCAGAGGTCTGGACCCTGAAAGAGTTAATAAAGATTGTATCATGTTGTATTGTGCTGAGCCTGTGAGGGTCATTCACCAATGAGAGAGATTTATGGAAACTATGGATGACATCTGCCCATTATGCCCCAAAAAAGATGGTGTACCCTAAGTGTGAGTTACATATTGTCAGACTGTTATACACACTAAACATGTTGGGTTGTCTGAGATAAGAGAGAACCTGTAAAGCTACTCAATTTACTGGATACGTGATAAAAACAAAAGCATATTCATAAGGATTACAGACATACTTGTCAGCATCTCTTCTCTAAATAAATTTTTACCTGGTCTATCTGAATTTGAAAAGTATTTGCATGAATGGAACACCAATCATAAATGTTCTCAGTTCTAGTAAAAATCCAGAAATTGAAATAGTTTAAAATACTGACCCCATAAATTATTGCTAATAAGAAAGATAAATGTGTAAACTCTGTTTGGGGTATTTGCAAATACAGAAAGTCTGAAAAAATGAATGGGAGATAAGAGATTTGACCACTCAAAAAATGTCATGATGTTTAAACTGAAGGCTTATCTCCCTCTACCCAGTACAAATATTTTCGCCACGAAATGTGTTACAAATTAATCACTACAAATGAGTGCTATAAAATAAAGTGCCCTACATATCCCTTGAGAAGAGCCAGGAGGAATAGACACCTGAGCATCTCTTCTAATTGTTTTTTTTTAACACGTCGGCAATTTCCCACCGAGGCAGGGTAACCTAAAAAGAAAGAAAAAAAAACTTTCATCATCATTCAACACTCGCTATCACTCATGCATAATCAGTCTTTGCAGAGGCACTCAGATATGAGAGTTTAGACCTCCCTCCAAACTGCCAATATCCAAACCCCTCCTTTAAAGTGGCAGATGTTGCAAGTGTATGGAATAGATAGTAAGTTACTAAATACTATGAGGATAGCGAGGTTCAGGTTAGGGTGTGTAGGAGAAAGGAAGATTACCTCCCGGTAAAAGTAAGTCTTATACAGGGATGTGTAATGTCACCATGGTTGTCTAACATATTTATAGATGGGGTTGCAAAAGAAGTAAATGTCAGTGCTTTGGGGAGAGGGGTAGGATTAAATTATGGGGAATCAAATACAAAATGAGACTTGACACAGTAACTTTTTGCTGATGATACTGTGCTTTTGGGGGAGTCTAAAGAAAAGTTGCAAAGGTTAGTGGACGAGTTTGGGAGTGAGAGTAAAGGTAGAAAGTTGAGAGTGAATACAGATAAGAGTACGGTGATGAGGGTATCAAACAATTTAGATTAAAAAAATTGGATATCACATTGGAGTATGGAAAAAGTGAATGTTTTCAGATATTTGGGAGTTGACTTGTCAGTGGATGGGTTTATGAAGGATGAGGTAAACCATAGAACTGATGAAGAAAAAAAGGTGAGTGGTGCATTGAGGTATCTGAGGAGATCCATGGAGGCAAAGAAGGGAATGTACGAGAGTATAGTGGTAACAACACTTGTATATGGGTGTGAAGCATGGGATGTAAATGTTGCAGCAAGGAGGTGGCAGGAGGCAGTGGAGATATTATGTCTAAGGGCAATGTGTGGTGTAAATATTATGCAGAGAATTTGTAGTGTGGAAACTAGGAAGTGTGGAGTTACTAAAATATTAGTCAGAGGGCTGAAGAGGGGCTGCTGAGGTGGTTTGGTCATTTAGAGAAATGGAACAAAGTAGAATGACTTGGAGAACATATAAATCTATTGGGGAAGGAAGGTGGGGTAAGGGTCATCCTTGAAAAGGTTGGAGGGAGGGGGTAAAGGAGGTTTTGTGGGCGAGGGGCTTGGCTTCCAGTAAGTGTGTGAATGTGTCAGATAGGAGTGAATGGAAACTAATGGTTTTTGGGACCTGACGAGCTGTTGGAGTGTGAGCATGGTAATATTTTGTGAAGGGATTCAGGGAAACTGGTTAGCCAAACTTGAGTCCTGGAACTGGGAAGTATTGTATTCAAAATCATACGGACCAGATATATTTCAGTAGAAGGAAAAGAAAATGAATGACTAGAAATGACAACAATTTTCCACTACCTGTTAGCCAAGTTGGGTTAGAAACAAAGATAGTGGATGCCTCATCACAAAAAGATATTAATGTTTTAACACTTGAACAGTCTCCCATTCAATCAATGTCTTGGGAGAAGCATGCTAACAATACAGCTCAGATGACCCTCCAAAGAGCAAAATCCTCACCATTTTTTCAGAGCGCAGGCACTATATTTATCCCCTCCAGGACTCAAGTTTGGCTAAACAGTTTCCACTGAATCCCTTCATAAATGTTAATTTGCGTAAACTCCAACAGCACAAAAAATCAATAAAAATCACTTTCCTACACTCACTTCTAACACACTCACACAAGTCTGCTGGATGTCTTTAACACTTAAAACCTCCTTTACTCCTACCTCTAACCTTTCCTAAGACAACTCCCTACCCTTCCCTCCCTCTGGCCTAGATTAATATTCTCTCCTAGTTACCCTATTTTTCTTCGTCCTTTCTAAAAGTCCAAACCACTTTTACAAGCCCCTCCTCAGCCCTCTGGATAATAGTTTTGGTAACTCTTCCTAGTCTCCAAACCTCTAAATTCTCTTCATAATATGCACACCACACTTTGCCCTCAAACATGTCTTCTCCACTGCCTCCAGTCTCCTATTTGCTGCAGCTTTCAAAACCCATGGTTTACACCCATACAACAGTTGGTACCACTACATTCTAGTACATTCCTCTTTTTCACCTCCATGGATATGTACCAGAGTATGGTGACATGAATACTGTTGTATAGGTGTGAAGCATAGCTTTTGAATGTTGTAGCAAAGAGGAAGCCGGAGGCAGTGAAGGAGATTTCATGTTTGAGGGCAATGTGTGGTGTGAATATTGTGCAGAGAATTCAGAATTTGTATTAATGAATGACAGTGAAAATGTTTCTTCTTTCTCGGGTCACCCTACCTCCATGGGAGATGGCTTTTGTTATAAAAGAAAAATAATAATTTATTTTTTAAGATACAGGTATACTGATAGATTCCTTACTGAGACAAATGCAATGTTTGCAGCATTAACTGAGACCCACATTAAAGATCACTTTGACAATGTAATATGGATACCCAGATAAAATCTACTTAGATGCGACTTGAGAGAACTGGCCACAAAAAAAATGTGAGTATGAATGTTGAAGTTGCTCATTTAGTGAGTTAATTAATCAATGCTAAAGTGGGCAAAAATATTGTAGAGGGAGTAGTAGGTAAATTTGGGGTGCCAGGGATAAATGAAAATGGGGAGCCTTTAATTGAGCTATGTGCAGAAAGAGGTTTAGTAATAAGTAATACACATTTTATGAAGAGAATAAATAAATATACAAGGTATGATATAGCACGTAATGAAAGTAGTTTGTTAGATTATGTATTGGTGGATAAAAGGTTGATGGGTAGGCTCAAGGATGTACACATTTATAGAGGGGCAGCTGACATATCGGATCATTATTTAGTTATAGCTACAGTTAGAGTAGGAGGTAGATGGGAAAAGAGGAAAATGGCAACAAGTAAGAGGGAGGTGAGAGTGTATAAACTAAGGGAGCAGGAAGTTTGGGTGAGATAAAAGCAACTATTGGCAGAAAGGTGGACTGGTGCAAGTATGAGCAGTTGGGGAGTTGAAGAGGGTTGGAATAGTTTTAAAAAATGCAGTATTAGAATGTGGGGCAGAAGTTTGTGGTTACAGGAGGGTGGGTGCAGGAGGAAAGAGGAGTGATGGGTGGAATGATGAAGTAAAGGTTGTGATAAAAGAGAAAAAGTTAGCTTATGAGAGGTTTCTACAAAGCAGAAGTGTTTTAAAAAGAGTAGAGTATATGGAGAGTAAAAGAAAGGTGAAGAGAGTGGTGAGAGAGTGCAAAAGGAGAGCAGATGATAGAGGGAGAGGCAGTGTCAAGAAATTTTAATGAAAATAAGAAAAAATTTTGGAGTGAGTTAAACAAGTTAAAAAAGCCTAGGGAACAAATGGATTTGTCAGTTAAAAACAGAGTAGGGGAGTTAGTAGATGGGGAGATGGAGGTTTTGGGTAGATGGCGAGAATATTTTGAGGAACTTTTAAATATCGACGGAAGGAGGAGAAGGAGGAGAAGGAGGAGGAGGAGAAGGAGGAGAAGAAGGAGGAGGAGGAGGAGGAGGAGGAGGAGGAGGAGGAGAAGGAGAAGGAGGAGAAGGAGGAGGAGGAGAAGGAGAAGGAGGAGAAGGAGAAGGAGAAGGAGGAGAAGGAGGAGAAGGAGAAGGAGGAGAAGGAGAAGGAGGAGAAGGAGAAGGAGGAGAAGGAGAAGGAGGAGAAGGAGAAGGAGGAGAAGGAGAAGGAGGAGAAGGAGAAGGAGGAGAAGGAGGAGGAGGAGAAGGAGAAGGAGGAGAAGGAGAAGGAGGAGAAGGAGAAGGAGAAGGAGGAGAAGGAGGAGAAGGAGGAGAAGGAGGAGGAGGAGAAGGAGGAGAAGGAGGAGGAGGAGGAGGAGGATGATGATGATGATGATGATGATTTTGTTTGTTTGTTTGTTTTTGTAAACAAGTTTTGTAAACAATATATTGATAATTATGTTTGTGTGCTTATTGTGTTGTATAAAGGGAGGTGGTAATTTCATGCACTGGCCAGGGAGGTATACCATCTTTTAGGAGTGAAGAAGAACAGGATGTGAGTGTGGGAGAGGTGCGTCAGGCATTACGTAGAATAAAAGGGGGTAAAGCAGCTGGAACTGACGTGATCATGACAGAAATGTTAAAAGCAGGGGGGATATAGTGTTGGAGTGGTTGGTATTTTTGTTTAATAAATGTATGAAAGAGGGGAAGGTACCTAGAGATTGGAAGAGAGCATGTATAGTCCCTTTATATAAAGCAAAGGGGGACAAGAGAGATTGTAAAAATTATAGAGGAATAAGTTTACTGAGTATATCAGGAAAATTGTATGGTAGGGTTATAACTGAAAGAATTAGAGGTAAGACAGAATGAAGGATTGCAGATGAGCAAGGAAGTTTTAGAGTGGGTAGGGGATGTGTAGATCAAGTGTTTACATTGAAGCATATGTGTGAACAGTATTTAGATAACGGTAGGGAAGTTTTTATTGCATTTATGGATTTAGAAAAGGCATATGATAGAGTGGATAGGGGAGCTATGTGGCAGATGTTGCAAGTAGTATATGGAATAGGTGGTATGTTACTAAATGCTGTAAAGAGTTTTTATGAGGATAGGTTAGGGTGTGTAAAAGAGAGGGAGACTACTTCCCGGTAAAAGTAGGTCTTAGACAGGGATGTGTAATGTCACCATGGTTCGGAAGAGGGGTGGGATTAAATTATGGGGAATCAAATACAAAATGGAAATTGACACAGTTGCTTTTTGCTGATGATACTGTGCTTATGGGAGATTCTAAAGAATATATAGCTAAGAGCTATATCAGCTTGGGGAAATAGATGGCAAGTAACATTTGCACCTGAGAAAAGGCAAATGATGATCGTCTCTAGGCACCATGATGGTAATGCTGGTGCAGTAGTAAGGATGAATGGGAGGGTGTTAGCACCTGGAGAAGAAGTTGATATCCTTGGGGTGAAATTTGACTCCAAACTAATCATGAAGAACCATGTTGTAAATCTTGCAAACAAGGCAGCCAGGAAGCTTACAGCACTTCGCCGTATCTCGCATCTGCTTGACAGTAGGGGTTGCAACATTCTGTACGAGGCACAAGTATGCTCACACCTTGAGTATGCTCCACTTTCTTGGTTTGCTTGCCTCCCCTCTCATCTGTGACTGCTTGAGAGAGTAGAGAACAGAGCAAGATGTCTCATCTCTTGCCTGGACCCATCCTGGATAGATCTGTCATTTCAGCAGAGCCTTCAACACAGGAGGGATGTGGGTGGCCTTACTGTTATGTACAAGGCCAATATTGTGAAAGTACCACACTTGGATCCACTTCGAGGACAGCGTGAAACAAGCTTTTATGCCACAAGACGGGTAGAAAGCAGCAATTTCACTCTGGCTGTACCCTTTTCCAGAACATCACTCCATCTGAGATCATATATGCCCAAGATGACTCGAGTATGGAACACATTTGTACAGCATAATGGTGTCAACGAGATAAAGTCAGTTGATCAAATGAAAATGCTGGCCCACAGATGGCTCCAACTTCATACTGTTCCCTACTTGTATGTTGTTATTTTTTTTTTATTATCACACTGGCCGATTCCCACCAAGGCAGGGTGGCCCGAAAAAGAAAAACTTTCACCATCATTCACTCCATCACTGTCTTGCCAGAAGGGAGCTTTACACTACAGTTTTTAAACTGCAACATTAACACCCCTCCTTCAGAGTGCAGGCACTGTACTTCCCATCTCCAGGACTCAAGTCCGGCCTGCCGGTTTACCTGAACCCCTTCATAAATGCTACTTTGCTCACACTCCAACAGCACGTCAAGTATTAAAAACCATTCGTCTCCATTCACTCCTATCAAACACGCTCACGCACGCCTGCTGGAAGTCCAAGCCCCTCGCACACAAAACCTCCTTTACCCCCTCCCTCCAACCTTTCCTAGGCCGACCCCTACCCCGCCTTCCTTCCACTACAGACTGATACACTCTTGAAGTCATTCTGTTTTGCTCCATTCTCTCTACATGTTTGAACCACCTCAACAACCCTTCCTCAGCCCTCTGGACAACAGTTTTGGTAATCCCGCACCTCCTCCTAACTTCCAAACTACGAATTCTCTGCATTATATTCACACTACACATTGCCCTCAGACATGACATCTCCACTGCCTCCAGCCTTCTCCTCGCTGCAACATTCATCACCCATGCTTCACACCCATATAAGAGTGTTGGTAAAACTATACTCTCATACATTCCCCTCTTTGCCTCCAAGGACAAAGTTCTTTGTCTCCACAGACTCCTAAGTGCACCACTCACCCTTTTCCCCTCATCAATTCTATGATTCACCTCATCCTTCATAGACCCATCCGCTGACACGTCCACTCCCAAATATCTGAATACATTCACCTCCTCCATACTCTCTCCCTCCAATCCGATATCCAATCTTTCATCACCTAATCTTTTTGTTATCCTCATAACCTTACTCTTTCCTGTATTTACTTTTAATTTTCTTCTTTTGCACACCCTACCAAATTCATCCACCAATCTCTGCAACTTCTCTTCAGAATCTCCCAAGAGCACAGTGTCATCAGCAAAGAGCAACTGTGACAACTCCCACTTTATGTGTGATTCTTTATCTTTTAACTCCACGCCTCTTGTCAAGACCCTTGCATTTACTTCTCTTACAACCCCATCTATAAATATATTAAACAACCACAGTGACATCACACATCCTTGTCTAAGGCCTACTTTTACTGGGAAATAATTTCCCTCTTTCCTATGTACTCTAACTTGAGCCTCACTATCCTCGTAAAAACTCTTCACTGCTTTCAGTAACCTTCCTCCTACACCATACACCTGCAACATCTGCCACATTGCCCCCCTATCCACCCTGTCATACGCCTTTTCCAAATCCATAAATGCCACAAAGACCTCTTTAGCCTTATCTAAATACTGTTCACTTATATGTTTCACTGTAAACACCTGGTCCACACACCCCCTACCTTTCCTAAAGCCTCCTTGTTCATCTGCTATCCTATTCTCAGTCTTACTCTTAATTCTTTCAATAATAACTCTACCATACACTTTACCAGGTACACTCAACAGACTTATCCCCCTATAATTTTTGCACTCTCTTTTGTCCCCTTTGCCTTTATACAAAGGAACTATGCATGCTCTCTGCCAATCCCTAGGTACCTTACCCTCTTCCATACATTTATTAAATAATTGCACCAACCACTCCAAAACTATATCCCCACCTGCTTTTAACATTTCTATCTTTATCCCATCAATCCCGGCTGCCTTACCACCTTTCATTTTACCTACTGCCTCACGAACTTCCCCCACACTCACAACCGGCTCTTCCTCACTCCTACAAGATGTTATTCCTCCTTGCCCTATACACGAAATTACAGCTTCCCTATCTTCATCAACATTTAACAATTCCTCAAAATATTCCCTCCATCTTCCCAATACCTCTAACTCTCCATTTAATAACTCTCCTCTCCTATTTTTAACTGACAAATCCATTTGTTCTCTAGGCTTCCTTAACTTGTTAATCTCACTCCAAAACTTTTTCTTATTTTCAACAAAATTTGTTGATAACATCTCACCCACTCTCTCATTTGCTCTCTTTTTACATTGCTTCACCACTCTCTTAACCTCTCTCTTTTTCTCCATATACTCTTCCCTCCTTGCATCACTTCTACTTTGTAAAAACTTCTCATATGCTAACTTTTTCTCCCTTACTACTCTCTTTACATCATCATTCCACCAATCGCTCCTCTTCCCTCCCGCACCCACTTTCCTGTAACCACAAACTTCTGCTGAACACTCTAACACTACATTTTTAAACCTACCCCATACCTCTTCGACCCCATTGCCTATGCTCTCATTAGCCCATCTATCCTCCAATAGCTGTTTATATCTTTCCCTAACTGCCTCCTCTTTTAGTTTATAAACCTTCACCTCTCTCTTCCCTGATGCTTCTATTCTCCTTGTATCCCATCTACCTTTTACTCTCAGTGTAGCTACAACTAGAAAGTGATCTGATATATCTGTGGCCCCTCTATAAACATGTACATCCTGAAGTCTACTCAACAGTCTTTTATCTACCAATACATAATCCAACAAACTACTGTCATTTCGCCCTACATCATATCTTGTATACTTATTTATCCTCTTTTTCTTAAAATATGTATTACCTATAACTAAACCCCTTTCTATACAAAGTTCAATCAAAGGGCTCCCATTATCATTTACACCTGGCACCCCAAACTTACCTACCACACCCTTTCAAAAGTTTCTCCTACTTTAGCATTCAGGTCCCCTACCACAATTACTCTCTCACTTGGTTCAAAGGCTCCTATACATTCACTTAACATCTCCCAAAATCTCTCTCCTCTGCATTCCTCTCTTCTCAAGGTCTCTTCTCTCTTCTCTATGTCTCATAACAATAAAAATGCTTTCAAATGAGCTGATGTAGGTAACAGCTCTTAGCTTGCCAATAAAGTTAGGAATCCTTAACCTGTAAATAGCTTGTCAATAAAGCTAGGGATCCTTAACCTTGTCAAACCCTGTGTGAAAAAAAAAAATAGAAAGTGGACATAGAAAAGAGTAAACCATTATCTATGGAGGCAAAGAAGAGAATGTATGAAAGTATAGTAGTACCAACACTCTTATATGGGTGTGAAGCTTGCTTGGGTTGTGAATGCAGCAGCAAGGAGGCGGTTGGAGGCAGTGGAGATGTCCTGTCTAAGGGCAATGTGTGGTGTAAATATTATGCAGAAAATTCGGAGTGTGGAAATTAGGAGAAGGTGTGGAGTTAATAAAAGTATTAGTCAGAGGGGTGAAGAGGGGTTGTTGAGGTGGTTTGGTCATTTAGAGAGAATGGATCAAAGTAGAATGACATGGAGAGCATTTAAATCTGTAGGGGAAGGAAGGCGGGGTAGGGGTCGTCCTCGAAAAGGTTGGAAGGAAGGGGTAAGGGAGGTTTAGTGGGCGAGGGGCTTGGACTTCCAGCAGGCGTGCATGAGCGTGTTTGATAGGAGTGAATGGAGACAAATGGTATTTGGGACCTGATGATCTGTTGAGTGTGAGCAGGGTAATATTTAGTGAAGGGATTCAGGGTAACTGGTTATTTTTATATAGCCGGACTTGAGTCCTGGAAATGGGAAGTACAATGCCTGCACTCTAAAGGAGGGGTTCGGGATATTGATAGTTTGGAGGGATATGTTGTGTATCTTTATATGTATATGCTTCTAAACTGTTGTGTTCTGAGCACCTCTGCAAAAACAGTGATTATGTGTGAGTGAGGTGAAAGAGTTGAATGATGATGAAAGTATTTTCTTTTTGGGGATTTTTTTCTTTCTTTTTGGGTCACCCTGCCTCAGTGGGAGATGGCCGACTTGTTAAAAAAAAAAAAAAAAAAATTCAAAGTTTTGGGGGGAAAAAAAAAGAAAAAGCAGACCAAAACTACTGCAGCTAATTACAGTAATTTTGAAATCAATGCTTTGTAGCTTTAAAGCTATGATAAACAATAATTTTATCGTGTTTCTCCCTATATAGTATTTAGGGGCTAGTAGATAGGTTTGGAAGACTAAGGAAAATATAACTTTTTACCAATACATTCTACTTTATGTAATTCATGTTAAATAAATAACTGGTGTCTAATCTATGAGGATTTTAGGTACTGTGCTAATGTCTTAAATAGTTGAGTTATGAAGACAATAACAACTGCTGCTCTCCAAAATGCAGGTTGTTTGTTGCTTGTTCTACCTATGGTAATATGACTTTTATACTTAACAGTCATGGCGATGATGACAGCAACTACTGTTGCTTATCAAAGTCCACATTGTATGCTAATTGTTTCAGCAATGGTACTGTGATTTTTTCTGTAACTACTATTATGTCTTAGGCACTTGCTATTGTGGAAATGAGAGCAATTAGAAATTATGGAGACTTTTCTTGCACCATAACACATTACAAGTGCAGAACAAATATAAATATAATTAAAACTATTCAGATTAAAAGATTTATATTATCCGCAACAAAAATCATTTTTTTTAACTATGTGGAATTAAGTATTTAAATCTATTGAAAATATATAATAAAAATAATTAAAACAGGCCAAGAGCTTTTAAGCTCTATTGATCAGGCTGTAATAAACTCAGAATAGTACAAAAATAAATATATTTTTGTTAAAGTTTTTTGATAAAAAATTAATTTAAGATTTCAAAAATTTAAAGAGATAAATGATCCTCTATCCTCCATGACCACTATTTGTTGATGATAGTAATGAGAGTACAAAAGTTTCCTGTGATCATACTGAAGAGACCACTTTGTCTGTTCTTTAAACCAACTATCTTTCTTTGCAATGTAAAGCAAATACTTTTAGTACATTGAACATCTTGCTGAATATATTCATTCTTTCATTTTCAACAAGTATAAAATATTTCAGGCTATTAATTTGTATTTTTACATGAATCACATCAATTTTTATATACCTTAATGTCAAGAATTTTAAATTTTAACTGATACCATGTTTGCAATTGCCAACATATGACAAGAGATAAATTCTTAGCAACTTACTGTGCATAGATCAAATAAACAAAATTCATCCCTTATTCATTAAGAAAAGAATTATGCCCATGTCTTAAAAATTTATAAGGAGAGGAGTTACTACTAGTACTGTACTTGGTAAATTAGCACTGACAGACTGAAGTAAAGACACACATGCAACACTTGCAACATTTTATTAAGGAAACTCAACTTCATCAAAACCCTGAGTGCACAGAACGTTACCTTAATGACTCACTAAATCATAAGCAACCGTGGAATGTGTGAGATGCAAACCCATGGTAATCTAGTCCTAAAACTAGCAGGTTAGTTTGATAGCCACTGTACCATGTTAGCCTAATAAGATGAATTCACCTATGTACATTTTTATACCCTAGGAAGTTTAACATAAGCTTCCCCTGTGACCATAATGCAGGTTTTTGCATATGACTCAACATCAGTGTGGCACGCAAGGTCTAGTTCAAGTCACTTCAATGCTTTTACCAATGACTCATAAAATTGTAAAAAGACAATTGTAAGCAGCTGGTGGAACTGGTCTGCTAGTTTCAACACTGGCTTGCCATGGGTTCATATCCCACAGGTTCTGTGAAACATTCCTTCAATAAAATGTATTAAGTGTATCACGTGTGTTTACCTCACAGGAAATGAGTAGGTATTAAGAAATCTCATTTCTGCTGTATTATCAAAATATATCTACAAGCTTTGATGCATTAAAATTATAGTTTCCAATTCACTTCAGATTATTTGAGCATTGCATAAAAAATGGTATGATGGAAATACAAAACTGAAGATTTAAAACTGTCACATGCCTTGCTGAAATTAGCTAATGTTTCACCAAAAAACTATGAACAGGCCACATAACAGTGATTCCCTACAGTTTGAAAGAACCATAATTATTAAGCCATACCAGATTTTCATACAAAGATATTCACTGCTTAGTCATAACTAAACATGTAACCTTCCCTATTAACTAATATAATGTAGGAGGTCAATAAAGTTTACAGCCATATGTCTCTTTCCTTACAAAATATCAATGAAGTAGTAGTAGTTTACACCAAATGCTATTTTACTTTGTTAATTAATATTAACTAGGAGTAAAGACATAAGAATATGATGCAATGGGTGATAAGAATATTATCCAATGAGACTATTTCCATCTAAAGCTTTAACATACAAAAAATAGTATAATTTATTTCTAAGTTAAAATCATCAAAGTTTAATTACAATACTTTAAATTATACATGACTCACAGCAGCCTGTATGATGGTAAGAAAAAGGTTAAGAGTTGTTATAATAACAGTCTTACTGAGAATACAAAATGTGTATGTATATATATAATGTAGACTGTAATCTTGCTTGTATAAGTAAACCTCTGAATATGAATTAATAACACAGAAACAGTAAAAATTATTCATTTCTGTTAATAAAAATAAGGTCTTATTTAATAAATGACCTTCAAGCTCATTTATACAGTTAATTATAATTTATTTATAAATACCACAAAATTCACTTCATTAGACATGATATGAAGAACAAGTGAGGATGCAGAAAAGAATTTTTTTACCAAAGATCATCAGAAACTGCAAGAATTATAATCTTTAAAGAATATTATTGTGATGTCACAATTTCATATTTAACCCTTAAACTGTCCAAGCAGATCTATGTTCACATGTGTAGTGCTCCAAAAGTAGATCTACGTTTTTTTTACACATTTTCATATATATATATATATATATATATATATATATATATATATATATATATATATATATATATATATATATATATATATATATATATATATATATATATATATATATATATATATATATATATATATATATATATATATATATATATATATATATATATATATATATATATATATATATATATATATATATATATATATATATATATATATATATATATATATATATATATATATATATATATATATATATATATATATATATATATATATATATATATATATATATATATATATATATATATATATATATATATATATATATATATATATATATATATATATATATATATATATATATTATATATATATATATATATATATATATATATATATATATATATATATATATATATATATATATATATATATATATATATAAAGTAGATCAAAGTTTTTTTACACGTTTTCAAATGTAAAAAAAAAAAAAAGAAGATCTACTTTTTTTACATACTTTCAAATGTTGAAAAAATGTAGATCTACGTTTGGACAGTTTAAGGGTTAATTGTCAAACAAATTACTTATTTTTGTATCACCGGTTCTTGCAGCCCAGTTTGAGATGATGCACTAATGGGAGTACTGTTATGTTTTTCTACCATACCTTCTTAGTTTTCCTTAATTAAGTGTTCCCTTACATTGAGCAGCACCACACAAACACACAATCTTCTCTTCTTCAATTGGGAACTTATAATCATAAGTAATTTCTTCGCCACAGGCAATAGGTTGTTTAGAATAAATTACAATCTTCTTCTGAGTTTCTACTGAAATAATTTTTGCATAGCAGTTTGGCTGAAATAATAATGAAAACAATTAGTAAGCATTAACAGGTAAATGGCAATCAGATACAGAAGAGCCATAAAATCCAAATGAAAAACACCATACTTGATCTAACATTATATTTCGGAATTTGAAATGAAGCACAGGTGCAAGATGTGGAGCTTAAAATAGTTAAGTTCATATTTTATTCATTCTAGAGTGTATATCAGGTTTTTATGTTACTTATACAGTGGAATCTCTACTTGCGAATTTAATCTGTTCCAAGACCTTGCTCGCAACTGGATTTGCTCGTTTGCAAAGTCAATTTTCCTCATTTAAATTATTTGAAATGCAATTAATCTGTTCCAGTGGAATTCTTTACTTCAATAATTTCGCTAATATCAACTCTACGGCGTATTTATCTATCTCACTACATCTAATATGACATAATAAACAATTAAATAACATAGAAACCTGATATCTACTCTAAAATGAATAAAATGTACAGTAGACTGTCATTTAGCATGAGTTTGACTGACTGACTGAATGACTGACTTACTGAATCACTTGACTGACTTACTGAATTACTGAATTACTTGACTGACTTAATGAATCACTTGACTGACTTACTGAATCACTTGAGACTTACTGAATCACTTGACTGACTTACTGAATCACTTGACTGACTTACTGAATCACTTGACTGACTTACTGAACAACTTGACTGACTTACTGAATGGCTTGACTGACTTACTGAATCACTTGACTGACTTACTAAACAACTTTACTGACTTACTGAATGACTTACTGAATCACTTGACTGACTTACTGAATCACTTGACTGACTTACTGAATCACTTGACTGACTTACTGAATCACATGATTGAATGACAAAGTTAGACACTCCAGTACAACCATCAACTTCAGTACCAGTACCTCTACCATCCACCTCAGCCCAGTAGGACCACAACATAACTCTCCACTCTCTTCACAATAATCCATAAACACCAGCACCCACAATTTAAGGTAAGAAATACTATTATTTCTCTTACACTTGTTTACTCTGAAACACAACCAAGCAATAGACCATTTCTCCTACGTTGAGCTCAATTTCAAGGTACTTCTCATCGTGAAAGCAATCAAAATTATATCTATTTCTATCAACTGAGATAAAAAAAAACGAGAATACAACAATAAAAACCATATGAAAATACCACTAAGGGGTGACTAATTGCTGAGAAGTGAACTCCATTATTTACGCTTAGATTTCTTTTATTTTTTGGTGTATGTTAAGTTTCAATAAGATAGTCCAACAAACAAATGAGATACAATTCCCGAGAGCAAGAGCCCCTCACCAGTGTGAAGGAACCTGCCTTGAGGTCTGCTCGCTTATGGAAATTTTGCTCACGAATGGAAGCGAAAAAACGACCCATACACTGCTCATATTTAGAAAAACTCGCACGTGGAAACGCTCACAAGTAGAGGTTCCACTGTATTGTTTATTATGTCATATTAGATGAATTGTGATACATAAATAAGCTATATAGCGATACTAGCATCATACTGAAGATGTGACAACTCTGCTTCGTGTGTAATACCTGTTGGTTCATGAGCGGCTCTCTGGGACAGAGACAAGCAGACAGAAAGACAGACACACAGGTAGACAGACACACACAGGATGACAAAGACAGATATACAGGCAGACAGATACAGACAGATTTATGTGCAACAGTGAAAACAGAGAGAATTCAAGAGCAAGAGCCTTTGCCTTCTTGCCACAATCTCCAGTGCAAAATTCAGACTTCCTCTTAGGGACCATGGTGAAATTTACTGTCAAGTTAGTACAGTTAATACAGTATGATGCTGCTGATAGGGCAGGGTAACTCAAACTGATGCTGCCTGCATGGCGCATAGATGCCGCGAGTATTGTCAAATATTGTATGGTGGTATCAGCCGGCCCAACCCAGCTGCCAGATGTACGGTCGTAAGTCGAGTGGACGTATGTCGAGCAGGTCGTAAGTCAGATGGTAGGTGTATTTATATGTGGAAAAAAAGGGATGTTACACTTTATGGCGATTTCCGCTTTACAGCGCTAGCCTGGAACCTAACCTGCCATATCAGTGGGGCCCTACTGTATATGCAACGGTGATTTCACCCACTTTGAATCCTATTTTCGGCCAATTCCACTGTCCCAGTTGACCAAACTCAAAGCTATTTTACTAGAACTCCATTTATTTTATCAACCATGTACAAGAAATTGCCCATTTACCGATTACAACTACCCAATAAAGTGGTCAGAAATTGGCAATTTGGCCAATTTCACACAAATTTCAAAAAATAACAATTTCAAAATAGGGTCCAGAGTAAACAATGCAGACATTCCTGGCACTAAAATAACATTTTCTCTGTTCATTAGTACAGTGGATCCCTGGTATACGATATTAATCCGTGCCTGAGAGCTCATCATATGCCAAAATTATCGGAAGGCGAATTAATTTTCCCCATACGAAATAATGGAAATAAAATTAATCCGTGCAAGACACCCAAAAGTACTATGAAAAAAAAAAAAAGTTTTACCACATGAAATATTAAGTTTAATGCACACAAACTGAAGAAGACATGCACAGTTAGTAGTACTCTACTAACAATAGAATACATGACACTTACCTTTAACCCTTTCAGGGTCCAAGGCCCAAATCTGAAGTGGTGCCCCAGTGTCCAAGAATTTTCAAAAAAAAAAAATTGGTTATTTTTTCTTATGAAATGGTAAAGAATCTTTTTGTGAAGGTAATAAAACAAAAAGTACGAAATTTGATGGAAAACTGATGAAATTATGCTCTCACGAATTTTGATGTGTCAGCGATATTTACGAATCGGCGATTTTGCCGACTTTGACTCCCATTTTAGGCCAATTACATTACTCCAGTAAACCAAATTCTTAGCTATTTCACTAGTATTACTTCTATTCTATCGATTGAGCACAAGAAATCAGCAAGTCAACTGTTTCAACTACAAATTAAAGTGATCGGAAATTGTTAATTTGGCCAATTTAACACAAAGTTCAAAATATTCCAATTTCAAAATAGGGTCCAGAATAAACAATGTAGGTATTCCTGGAACTAAACTAACATTTCCTCTGTTCATTAGTTATGTTTTGAGGCTTTACAAATAAATTCCATTTTGATTTTTTATTCACATAATGAATTTTTATTCACACCAAAAAATTGAAGATTTACTGTTATGCAATACTGTAATAATTGTATAAATATCATCACCATATTTATGAATGCATATTAGACCCACCAGCTGGCGTGTATTAGACGTGTGAGGTCGTTTGTTTACTCTTGAATATCGGCAAAAATTTAACATTTCTGCTACTTTGAGCTCAGTTTCAAGCCATTTCCAGTGCTAAAACCAATCAAAATCATCTCTATTTCTGTAATATGTCTTCCATTCTATCAATTGAGACCAAGAAATCGCAAATACAACTATAAAAAACATACGAAAAAACACTGCAAAGTCGCTATTTTAATCGAAAAATCATGATTTCAGTTTTTTTCTCTCATTATACACAGTGTGCTGCAGGATCGGTTTTATGTGGTGCACACATACCACATAGATGTATTCTCTCATATCTAGGCCCAAATGTACCACTCACAGTTTATCAGAGTGAGCTGAGCTCATGACATAGATCTACGGTTTGGACCCTGAACGTAAAGCCGTAGATCTATGGGACGGACCCTGAAAGGGTTAATGAAGATCTGGTGATGATTGATGGGATGGGAGGAGGGGAGAGTGTCGAACTTATTGTTTAGAAGGGGAATCCCCTTCCATTAGGACTTGAAGTAGCAAGTCCTTTTCTGGGGTTACTTCCCTTCTTCTTTTAATGCCACTAGGACCAGCTTGAGAGTCACTGGACCTCTGTTGCACAACAAATCTGTCCATAGAGCTCTGTACCTCCCGTTCCTTTACGATTTGTCTAAAATGGGCCATAACATTGTCATTGTAATAGTCACCAGCACGGCTTGCAATAGCTGTGTTAGGGTGATTTTCATCCATAAAGGTTTGCAGTTCAACCCACTTTGCACACATTTCCTTAATTTTTGAAGTAGGCACAATGGATTCCACAACTGGCATAGGCTTCTCAGGGTTAGCCCCAAACCCTTCAAAATCTTTCTTAATTTCCATAATAATTCTCACCCTTTTTACCACAGGGTTGGCACTAGAAGCTTTCTTGGGGCCCATGGTGACTTATTTTGCAGAAACAAGCAGCAAAAACACTGTGATAATATGGAATGTACCAAATGTATGCTTAGATGCGAGCACACTGGCTGGCTTGTAAACACTGGCACTCACATGGATGCGTCCCAGACAAATCGCATGTGGCGGGTTTTTTAACGAGTGGCGAGGCAAAATTTTTGCATTAAAATGTATTGAATACCGGATTTAACGTATACCGATGCCATCGAATGCCAGGGGTCCACTGTAATGTCTAGAGGCCCCTCTTATATTGCTCTTGCTTTCCAGTCTGAATTTTAATTCACACAAACAATATAAGATTTACTGTTATGCAGACTACTGCATTATTGTAATAATTGTATTAATAATGTCAACCCATTCGTGACTGCGTATTAGACTGGCCAGTTTTGCCAATGTTTACTCTTGAACATTGGCAAAAATTGAACATTTCCACTACTCTGAGCTCAATTTCAAGGTACATTTCTCTATTTCTGTAATATATCTTTCATTCTATCAAATGAGACCAAGAAAGAGAGAATACAACCATAAATACTATACGAAAATACACCTCAAATTTGGCGTTTTAGACCAAAAACACAGTCAGAGTTTTCTTTCTCATTATGCACTGCATGCCGCAGGATTTTGTTTTATACTGCACACGCTTACCATGCAGATCCATTCTCTCACATGTAGGTCTACCAGTTTTCTCCTGCAATATTTGAAGCTGCTAGAATTTTGGGGTGTTTAGGGACAAGGCATTTATACTGATTTACTTCAGAGATATTTGCCCAAAACGTAGGCTGATCTCCTGGCTCGGGGGAGGAAGGGGGGGGGGGTTGCTTTTGTTTCAATGTTTTCCTCATGAAACTAGTGATCTAGTGCAGTTAGCCTCAAAAACACTCCATTTTCTCTTATAATAAGACCTCAGAAGGGCAAGACCTGATCAGAGCAACTATTACTTTTACCTAGGGAGTGGCCGCCACCACTCGTCACATAATGACATATTTTATTCATTCTAGAGTATATATCATGTTTCTATGTTACAGTGGACCCCCCTTTTCGTTGGGCTCTGTTTTCACTCATTTCTGTTATCGCCAACTTTTTCCGTAAAATCATTGGCTCCATTTTCATTGGTTTCCTCAGTTCTCATCGGTGGTATGGTAAAAATACTGGCTCTGTTTCCGTTGCTTTCCTCTCTTCTCTTCAGTGGTACAGTACATGTCCGAGTGTGCCACACACACAACCTCCCACACATGCATTTTGAGGAGGAATGTCACTTGTTTATGGGTGAATGAACATTATCCTGCAAGGCCATAGGACACATTTCGTAATAATTCATTGTTTATTCTGTGCTACTGCTAAATAAGCCACCATGGGCCCAAAGAAAGCTGCTATTGCCAGCCCATTGATAAAGAAGGTGAGAAACACGTTAGAAATCAAGAAAAAACTTGTAGCAAAGTACCAGAGTGGAGGAGGAAAAGAGAGGGGAGAATGTGCCTTCTTCAGTGACTCAGTGCTTCTACGATATGTACGATACTAAAGCAGCAGGAGTCAATAAAGGCTATAGTACCAGCCAGCAATAAAGTGTAGAATTAACAGTGTAGCAAATAAGTTAAGTAATTAAGTGATAGAAAAAGGACGACATGAAACTGACTCCTCCAATGTTACTGGAGGTACAGTATATAGGGCCACTGGCAAACATACGCCGCCCTGCGAATCTTCCCCTACCCTAAACCAATGCCAGCATCTCCAAGGTACAGTAAGTTTAAATATTTCTTATTTTTAAAGTGTAAATATTTCTTATTTATAAATTGAAGTGTATGGTAGTTATTATTGAAAAAATTAAGAGTAAAATGGAGAGTAGGACAGCAGATGAACAAGGAAGCTTTAGGAAAGGTAGGGGGTGTGTAGACCAAGTGTTTACAGTGAAACATATAGGTGAAGAGTATTTAGATAAGACTAAAGAGGTTTTTGTGGCATTTATGGATTTGGAAAAGGTGTGCGACAGGGTGGATAGGGGGGCAAAGCTGCAGATATTGCAGGTGTATGGTATAAGAGGTAGGTTACTGAAAGCAGTGAAGAGTTTTTACGAGGATAGTGAGGCTCAAGTTAGAGTATGTAGGAAAGAGGGAGATCATTTCTCAGTAAAAGTAGGCCTTAGACAAGGATGTGTGATGTCACTGCAGTTGTTCAGTATATTTATAGATGGGGTTGTAAGAGAAGTGAATGCAAGAATCTTGGCAAAAGGTGTGGAGTTAAAAGATAAAGAATCAAACACAAAGTGGGAGATGTCACAGTTGCTTTTTGCTGATGACACTGTGCTCTTGGGAGATTCTGAAGAGAAGTTGCAGTGGTTGGTGGATGAATTTGGTAGGGTATGTAAAAGAAAAAAAAGTGAATATAGGAAAGAGTAAAGTTATGAGGATAAAAAGATTTAGTGATGAAAGATTGGATATAAGATTAGAGGGAGATAGTATGGAGGAGGTGAATGTATTCAGATATTTGGGAGTGGACGTATCAGCAGATGGGTCTGTGAAAGATGAGGTGAATCATACAATTGATGAGAGGAAAAGGGTGAGCAATGCACTTAGGAGTCTGTGGAGACAAAGAACTTTGTCCTTGGAAGCAGATTGAGGAACGTATGAGAGTATAGCTTTACCAATGCTCTTAAATGGGTGTGAAGCATGTGTGATGAATGTTGCAGTGAGGAGAAGGCTGGATGCAGTGGAGATGTCATGTCCAAGGGCAATGTGTGTTGTGAATATAATGCAGAGAGTTCATGGTTTGGAATTTAGGAGGAGGTGAGGGATTGCCAAAACTGTTGTCCAGAGGGCTGAGGAAGGGTTGTTGAGGTGGTTTGGACATGTAGAGAGAATGGAACGAAACAGAATGACTTCGAGAGTGTATAAATCTGTAATGGAGGGAAGGCGGGGTTGGGATTGGCCTAGGAAAGGTTGGAAGGAGGGGGTAAAGGAGGTTTTGTGTGCGAGGGGCTTGGACTTCCAGTAAGCATGCATGGGCCAACAGGCCTACTGCAGTGTTCCTCCTTTCTTATGTTCTTATGAACAATCATAAAATACGTACAGTGATCCCTCATTTTTCATCAGTAATCTGTACCTGGAAGTGTGACGATTATTGAAATGGATGATTTTCGAATCAATTTTCCCCATAAAAAATAATGTAAGTCCAATTAATTCATTCCAGACACCCAGAAGTATCAACAACAATTTTTTTTTTTACCTAAAAGATAGATTTACATGCAGAAAAGAATGAACATTCAACATGACAGTTACCTTCATTGAAGGCTGTTGTTGATGAATGGAAGACAGGGAGGAGGAGAGAGGGAAGAGAGCTTATTGTCTGGAAGGGGAATCCCCCTCCGTAAGGACTCTAGGTCACTTCAGGGGTCACTTCCCTGGCATAAATATAGATTTACATGCAGAAAAGAATGCCAACCTTTTTTCCCTCATCAATTTTATGATTAACCTCATCCTTTAAATCCATCCGCCGACACGTCAACTCCCAAGTATCTGAAAACAGTCACTTCTTCCATACTTCTCCTCCCCAATTTGATACCTAATTTTTCTTTATCTAAATCATTTGATACCCTCATCACCTTACTCTTTTCTATGTTCACTTTCAACTTTCTACCTTTACACACACTCCCAAACTCACCTTTGCAATTTTTATTTAGAATCTCCCATAAGCACATTATCATCAATTCCCATTTTGTATTTGATTCCCCATAATTTAATCCCACCCCTCTCCCGAACACCCTAACATTTACTTCTTTTACAACCCCATCTATAAATATATTAAACAACCATGGTGACATTACACATCCCTGTCTAAGACCTACTCTTACTGGGAAGTAGTCTCCCTCTCTTCTACACACCCTAACCTGAGCCTCACTATCCTCATATAAGCTCTTTACAGCATTTAGTAACTTACCACCTATTCCATATACTTGCAACATCTGCCACATTGCTCCCCTATCCACTCTATCATATGCCTTTTCTAAATTCATAAATGCAATAAAAACTTCCCTACCTTTATCTAAATACTGTTCACATATATGCTTCAATGTAAACACTTGATCTACACATCCCCTACCCACTCTAAAACTTCCTTGCTCATCCGCAATCCTTCATTCTGTCTTACCTCTAATTCTTTCAATTATAACCCTACCGTACACTTTTCCTGGTACACTCAGTAAATTTATTCCTCGATATTTTTTACAATCTCTTTTGTCCCCCTTCCCTTTATATAAAGGGACTATACATGCTCTCCACCAATGCCTAGGTACCTTCCCCTCTTTTATACATTTATTAAACAAAAATACCAACCACTCCAACACTATATCCCCCCTGCTTTTAATATTTCTGTCAAGATCCCATCAGTTCCAGCTGCTTTACCCCCTTTCATTCTACGTATTGCCTCACGCACCTCCCGCACACTCACATCCTGTTCTTCTTCACTCCTAAAAGATGGTATACCTCCCTGGCCAGCGCATGAAATTACCGCTTCCCTTTCTTCGTCGACATTTAAAAGTTCCTCAAAATATTCTTGCCATCTACCCAAAGCCTCCATCTCCCCATCTATTAACTCCCCTACTCTATTTTTAACTGACAAATCTATTCGTTCTCTAAGCTTTCTTAACTTGTTTGACTCACTCCAAAATTTTTTTTTATTTTCATTAAAATTTATTGACAGTGCCTCTCCCACTCTATCATCTGCTCTCCTTTTGCACTCTCTCACCACTCTCTTTACCTTTCTTTTACTCTCCACATACTCTACTCTTCTTATAATGCTTCTTTGTAAAAAGCTCTCATAAGCTAACTTTTTCTCTTTTATCACACCCTTTACTTCATCATTCCACCAATCACTCCTCTTTCCTCCTACATAACATATAAATATATAAATTAACAAATATGAGATGCTTTTCTGGTCGGCTTGACAGAGTAAACAAAAACCATTCGTGTCCGGGCTGCCAACAACAACAACGTTTGTTTACATAACTCGTGAACCTTTTACACTCATTCTCTCTCTCGTTTATTCATTTAATCTTGTTTACTCACCTCTCAATCTACATTAAGACTACAGATATTTTAAGGTAAGTAATGAGTGGACATGATTATTATATTATAGTATAATAACAATATTATTAATATTAGTACACTCGTATTATTGTAATAATAATAATAATTATTATTAATATTATTAATTTGGGGCACTGGAGCACAGATCCACTGTATAGCACTTTGTCTGGATTTTTTGGGTTATCCTAGGTAATTTATACTAAGTATGATTACTTACGAGTACCTGTGTGTAAGAGAGAGAGAGAGAGAGAGAGAGAGAGAGAGAGAGAGAGAGAGAGAGAGAGAGACAGAGAGAGAGAGAGACAGAGAGAGAGAGAGAGACAGAGAGAGAGAGAGACAGAGAGAGAGAGAGACAGAGAGAGAGAGAGAGACAGAGAGAGAGACAGAGAGACAGAGAGAGAGACAGAGAGAGACAGGGAGAGAGAGAGACAGAGAGACAGAGAGAGAGAGAGACAGAGAGAGAGAGAGACAGAGAGAGAGACAGAGAGACAGAGAGACAGAGAGAGAGACAGAGAGACAGAGACAGAGAGAGAGACAGAGAGAGACAGAGAGAGAGAGAGAGACAGAGAGAGAGACAGAGAGAGAGAGAGAGAGAGAGAGAGAGAGAGAGAGAGAGAGAGAGAGAGAGAGAGAGAGAGAGAGAGAGAGAGAGACAGACAGACAGACAGACAGACAGCCAGACAGACAGCCAGCCAGACAGCCAGCCAGACAGCCAGCCAGACAGACAGCAAGTCAGACAGCCAGACAGACAGCCAGCCAGACAGCCAGTCAGACAGCCAGCCAGACAGCCAGTCAGACAGCCAGCCAGACAGCCAGCCAGACAGCCAGCCAGCCAGATACGTATTACACATGTTCCAGAGTTGTTTCTCTTTACTTAGGGAATAGGTTATACTACATTCTGGCAGGATGACACTACCAGTGGTATTCTCCCATTCCACTGTGTCAACAATACATATGATACTGCATGTGATGTAAAATTTACAATACAGTTCACTACCATGTATACATTATATACAGTACATAAATAATTAAAATATAACAATAAAAGTAAATTATGGTAAAAAGAATGAAATAATGATTGTACATTACATTACAGTATTATGTAGGTAGTTTATATAGGAAACGTTTGACATTATGCCCTACCCAGTATGTCGGCAATTTTCAAAGGTTCAACTTACGTCCATTTTGACTTACGACCGGTTGGCCGGAACCAAGCTTGGTCGTAAGTCAGATGGTACCTGTATTAAGTTAGCAATAGAACTAGGCATCAAAAAACAATAAAAAAGTACAATACACACATAGTGCACTCATTACTTACCTTAAAATATTTTTAGTCTTAATCAGGGCGAGACAAGTATTATTTATTGTAAGAAATCAAGTGTGGTATGTATGGTAGTCAGCCAGGCTACTATACCAGGCCAACCCACCTACACATAATATTCTATTACATTTAAGCATCCCAGAGCGATAAAATGCATATACAGTTCAATCATTACTTACCTTAAAATATTTGTAGTCTTAATGTAGAGTCAGGGGTGAGTAAACGAGATAAAATGAATAAATGAGAGAGAGAGAATGAGTACATGAGAGAAGACAGGTGCAGAGTTATGTAAACAAACCAGGCAAACCTAATTTTTGTAAACAAACAAAGTGTACACGTCTGGTTTGTGTACAAGTTACATTGTGTACAAGTTGTCTCTACATTGACATGGTAGAATAAATAAAGAACACTCCCATTCTCATGTAACACCATTTTTAGAAGAAATGACACTCTGAGTGAGGGCAATGGAAATAAGTCACTCTGACTTTTTTGGATTATCCTAGGTTCTCTACACATATGCTGTTATGTATGATAATCTATTTAACTATATTTGTGTATACCTGAATAAACTTACTTACATACATACGAAAGGAATAATTTTCTACAGTTACCCCCAGTAACACATTTTCTTTTATGTTAGACTAGAGAAAATGTTATTCTTGCCGTCACTTGTACAAGTTATCTGGCTACGACATCTCATATTTATTTTTATTTATTCTATTGTGGGGTGTATTTATCATCTTTTTGTTATGTATCATGTTTATTATATAATTTTGAAAAAAATATCATGGATGGATTAATGAAAATGTGTACATTAACGTAATATACGATATTTAATGAGACTCGGTGATTATTATTATTATTATTATAATAATTTCTAATATGGCGTCACATGTGCAAGTCGTCTGCTACCACATTTCATATTTATGTTTATTTATTCTACTGTGGGGTGTATTTATCTTATTTATATGTTATGCATCGTGTTTATTATATAATTTTGAAAAAATATCATATATGGATTAATGAAAATGTGTATATTAAAGTGATATACGACATTTAAATGAGACTCAGTGATTATAATTATCATTACTAATATGGCGTCTCGAGATATAAGACACTTACTGATGTTAATGTGAACCTGCACGCCAGCAAAGTATATAAGTTTTTTTAGGTACAGGTATACGTAAGTATAATTATCAGAGTTCATTTTTATTTATTTTATTATTATCACACTGGCCGATTCCCACCAAGGCAGGGTGGCCCGAAAAAGAAAAATATTCACCATCATTCACTCCATCACTGTCTTGCCAGAAGGGTGCTTTACACTACAGTTTTTAAACTGCAACATTAACACCCCTCCTTCAGAGTGCAGGCACTGTACTTCCCATCTCCAGGACTCAAGTCCGGCCTGCCGGTTTCCCTGAACCCATTCATAAATGTTACTTTGCTCACACTCCAACAGCACGTCAAGTATTAAAAACCATTTGTCTCCATTCACTCCTATCAAACATGCTCACGCATGCCTGCTGGAAGTCCAAGCCCCTCGCACACAAAACCTCCTTTACCCCCTACCTCCAACCTTTCCTAGGCCGACCCCTACCACGCCTTCCTTCCACTACAGACTGATGCACTCTTGAAGTCATTCTGTTTCGCTCCATTCTCTCTACATGCCCGAACCACCTCAACAACTCTTCCTCAGCCCTCTGGACAACAGTTTTGGTAATCCCGCACCTCCTCCTAACTTCCAAACTACGAATTCTCTGCATTATATTCACACCACACATTGCCCTCAGACATGACATCTCCACTGCCTCCAGCCTTCTCTTCACTGCAACATTCATCACCCATGCTTCATACCCATATAAGAGTGTTGGTAAAACTATACTCTCATACATTCCCCTCTTTGCCTCCAAGGACAAAGTTCTTTGTCTCCACAGACTCCTAAGTGCACCACTCACCCTTTTCCCCTCATCAATTCTATGATTCACCTCATCTTTCATAGACCCATCCGCTGACACGTCCACTACCAAATATCTGAATACATTCACCTCCTCCATACTCTCTCCCTCCAATCTGATATCCAATCTTTCATCACCTAATCTTTTTGTTATCCTCATAACCTTACTCTTTCCTGTATTCACTTTCAATTTTCTTCTTTTGCATACCCTACCAAATTCATCCACCAATCTCTGCAACTTCTCTTCAGAATCTCCCAAGAGCAGTGTCATCAGCAAAGAGCAACTGTGACAACTCCCACTTTATATGTGATTCTTTATCTTTTAACTTTTACTTCTCTTACAACCCCATCTATAAATATATTAAACAACCACGGTGACATCACACATCCTTGTCTAAGGCCTACTTTTACTGGGAAATAATTTCCCTCTTTCCTACATACTCTAACTTGAGCCTCACTATACTCGTAAAAACTCTTCACTGCTTTCAGTAACCTACCTCCTACACCATACACCTGCAACATCTGCCACATTGCCCCCCTATCCACCCTGTTATACGCCTTTTCCAAATCCATAAATGCCACAAAGACCTCTTTAGCCTTATCTAAATACTGTTCACTTATGTGTTTCACTGTAAATACCTGCTCCACACACCCCTTACCTATCCTAAAGCCTCCTTGTTCATCTGCTATCCTATTCTCCATCTTACTCTTGATTCTTTCAATAATAACTCTACCATACACTTTACCAGGAATACTCAACAAACTAATTTTTTTTATTATTATCACACTGGCCGATTCCCACCAAGGCAGGGTGGCCCGAAAAAGAAAAACTCTCACCATCATTCACTCCATCACTGTCTTGCCAGAAGGGTGCTTTACACAACAGTTTTTAAACTGCAACATTAACACCCCTCCTTCAGAGTGCAGGCACTGTACTTCCCATCTCCAGGACTCAAGTCCGGCCTGCCGGTTTCCCTGAACCCCTTCATAAATGTTACTTTGCTTACACTCCAACAGCACGTCAAGTATTAAAAACCATTTGTCTCCATTCACTCCTATCAAACACGCTCACACATGCCTGCTGGAAGTCCAAGCCCCTCGCACACAAAACCTCCTTTACCCCCTCCCTCCAACCTTTCTTAGGCCGACCCCTACCCAGTCTTCCTTCCACTACATACTGATACACTCTTGAAGTCACTCTGTTTCGCTCCATTCTCTCTACATGTCCGAACCACCTCAACAACCCTTCCTCAGCCCTCTGGACAACAGTTTTGGTAATCCTGCACCTCCTCCTAACTTCCAAACTACGAATTCTCTGCATTATATTCACACCACACATTGCCCTCAGACATGACATCTCCACTGCCTCCAGCCTTCTCCTCGCTGCAACATTCATCACCCATGCTTCACACCCATATAAGAGCGTTGGTAAAACTGTACTCTCATACGTTCCCCTCTTTGCCTCCAAGGACAAAGTTCTTTGTCTCCACAGACTCCTAAGTGCACCACTCACCCTTTTCCCCTCATCAATTCTATGATTCACCTCACCTTTCATAGACCCATCCGCTGACACGTCCACTCCCAAATATCTGAATACATTCACCTCCTCCATACACTCTCCCTCCAATCTGATATCCAATCTTTCATCACCTAATCTTATCCTCATAACCTTACTCTTTCCTGTATTCACTTTTAATTTTCTTCTTTTGCACACCCAACCAAATTCATCCACCAATCTCTGCAACTTCTCTTCAGAATCTCCCAAGAGCACGGTGTCATCAGCAAAGAGCAACTGTGACAATTCCCACTTTGTGTGTGATTCTTTATCTTTTAACTCCACACCTCTTGCCAAGACCCTCGCATTTACTTTTCTTACAACCCCATCTATAAATATATTAAACAACCACAGTGACATCACACATCCCTGTCTAAGGCCTACTTTTACTGGGAAATAATTTCCCTCTTTCCTACATACTCTAACTTGAGCCTCACTATCCTCGTAAAAGCTCTTCACTGCTTTCAGTAACCTACCTCCTACACCATACACCTGCGACATCTGCCACATTGCCCCCCCCTATCCACCCTGTCATATGCCTTTTCCAAATCCATAAATGCCACAAAGACCTCTTCAGCCTTATCCAAATACTGTTCCCTTATATGTTTCACTGTAAATACCTGGTCCACACACCCCCTACCTTTCCTAAAGCCTCCTTGTTCATCTGCTATCCTATTCTCCGTCTTACTCTTAATTCTTTCAATAATAACTCTGCCATACACTTTTTTTTTTCAACAAGTCGGCCGTCTCCTACCGAGGCAGAGTGACCCAAAAAAGAAAGAAAATCCCCAAAAAGAAAATACTTTCATCATCATTCAACACTTTCACCACACTCACACATTATCACTGCTTTTGCAGAGGTGCTCAGAATACAACAGTTTAGAAGCATATACGTATAAAGATACACAACATACCCCTCCAAACTGCCAATATCCCAAACCCCTCCTTTAAAGTGCAGGCATTGTACTTCCCATTTTCAGGACTCAAGTCCGACTATATGAAAATAACCAGTTTCCCTGAATCCCTTCACTAAATATTACCCTGCTCACACTCCAACAGATCGTCAGGTCCCAAGTATCATTCGTCTCCATTCACTCCTATCTAACACGCTCAGGCACGCTTGCTGGAAGTCCAAGCCCCTCGCCCACAAAACCTCCTTTACCCCCTCTTTCCAACCCTTTCGAGGACGACCCCTACCCCTCCTTCCTTACTCTATAGATTTATATGCTTTCCATGTCATTCTACTTTGATCCATTCTCTCTAAATGACCAAACCACCTCAACAACCCCTCTTCTGCCCTCTGACTAATGCTTTTATTAACTCCACACCTTCTCCTAATTTCCACACTCCAAATTTTCTGCATAATATTTACACCACACATTGCCCTTAGACAGGACATCTCCACTGCCTCCAACCATCTCCTCGCTGCTGCATTTACCACACAAGCTTCACATCCACATAAAAGTGTTGGTACTACTATACGTACCTTCATAGATTCCCTTCTTTGCCTCCATAGATAACGTTTTTTGACTCCACATATACCTCAACGCACCACTCACCTTTTTTCCCTCATCAATTCTATGATTAACCTCATCCTTCATAAATCCATCCGCCGACACGTCAACTCCCAAGTATCTGAAAACATTCACTTCTTCCATACTCCTCCTCCCCAATTTGATATCCAATTTTTCTTTATCTAAATCATTTGATACCCTTATCACCTTACTCTTTTCTATGTTCACTTTCAACTTTCTACCTTTAAACACATTCTCAAACTCATCTACTAACCTTTGCAATTTTTCTTTAGAATCTCCCATAAGCACAGTATCATCAGCAAAAAGTAACTGTGTCAATTCCCATTTTGAATTCGATTCCCCATAATTTAATCCCACCCCTCTCCCGAACACCCTAGCATTTACTTCTTTTACAACCCCATCTATAAATATATTAAACAACCATGGTGACATTACACATCCCTGTCTAAGACCTACTTTTACCGGGAAGTATTCTCCCTCTCTTCTACACACCCTAACCTGAGCCTCACTATCCTCATAAAAGCTCTTTACAGCATTTAGTAACTTACCACCTATTCCATATACTTGCAACATCTGCCACATTGCTCCTCTATCCACTCTATCATATGCCTTTTCTAAATCCATAAATGCAATAAAAACTTCCCTACCTTTATCTAAATACTGTTCACATATATGCTTCAATGTAAACACTTGATCTACACATCCCCTACCCACTCTGAAGCCTCCCTGCTTATCTGCAATCCTACAACAGACTTATCCCCCTATAATTTTTGCACTCTCTTTTGTCCCCTTTGCCTTTATACAAAGGAACTATGCATACTCTCTGCCAATCCCTAGGTACCTTACCCTCTTCCATACATTTATTAAATAATTGCCCCAACCACTCCAAAACTATATCCCCACCTGATTTTAACATTTCTATCTTTATCCCATCAATCCCGGCTGCCTTACCCCCTTTCATTTTACCTACTGCCTCACGAACTTCCCCCACACTCACAACTGGCTCTTCCTCACTCCTACAAGATGTTATTCCTCCTTGCCCTATACACGAAATCACAGCTTCCCTATCTTCATCAACATTTAACAATTCCTCGAAATATTCCCTCCATCTTCCCAATACCTCTAACTCTCCATTTAATAACTCTCCTCTCCTATTTTTACTGACAAATCCATTTGTTCTCTAGGCTTCCTTAACTTGTTAATCTCACTCCAAAAGTTTTTCTTATTTTCAACAAAATTTGTTGATAACATCTCACCCACTCTCTCATTTGCTCTCTTTTTACACTGCCTCACCACTCTCTTAACCTCTCTCTTTTTCTCAATATACTCTTCCCTCCTTGCATCACTTCTACCTTGTAAAAACTTCTCATATGCTAACTTTTTCTCCCTTACTACTCTCTTTACATCATCATTCCACCAGTTGCTCCTCTTCCCTCCCGCACCGACTTTCCTGTAACCACAAACTTCTGCTGAACACTCTAACACTACATTTTTAAACCTACCCCATAGCTCTTCGACCCCATTGCCTATGCTCTCATTAGCCCATCTATCCTCCAATAGCTGTTTATATCTTACCCTAACTGCCTCCTCTTTTAGTTTATAAACCTTCACCTCTCTCTTACCTGATGCTTCTATTCTCCTTGTATTCCATCTACCTTTTACTCTCAGTGTAGCTACAACTAGAAAGTGATCTGATATATTTGTGGCCCCTCTATAAACATGTACATCCTGAAGTCTACTCAACAGTCTTTTATCTACCAATACATAATCCAACAAACTACTGTCATTTCGCCCTACATCATATCTTGTATACTTATTTATCCTCTTTTTCTTAAAATATGTATTACCTATAACTAAACCCCTTTCTATACAAAGTTCAATCAAAGGGCTCTCATTTTCATTTACACCTGGCACCCCAAACTTACCTACCACACCCTCTCTAAAAGTTTCTCCTACTTTAGCATTCAGGTCCCCTACCACAATTACTCTCTCACTTGGTTCAAAGGCTCCTATACATTCACTTAACATCTCCCAAAATCTCTCTCTCTCCTCTACATTCCTCTCTTCTCCAGGTGCATACACGCTTATTATGACCCACTTTTCGCATCCAACCTTTACTTTAATCCACATAATTATTGAATTTACACATTCATATTCTCTTTTCTCCTTCCATAACTGATCCTTCAACATTACTGCTACCCCTTCCTTTGCTCTAACTCTCTCAGATACTCCAGATTTAATCCCATTTATTTCCCCCCACTGAAACTCCCCTACCCCCTTCAGCTTTGTTTCACTTAGGGCCAGGACATCCAACTTCTTTTCATTCATAACATCAGCAATCACATGTTTCTTGTCATCCGCACTACATCCACGCACATTCAAGCATCCCAGTTTTATAAAGTTTTTCTTCTTCTCTTTTTTTAGTAAAGGTCTACAGGAGAAGGGGTTACTAGCCCATTGCTCCCAGCATTTTAGTCACCTCATACGACACACATGGCTTACAGAGGAAAGATTCTTTTCCACTTCCCCATGGACAATAGAAGAAATAAAGAAGAACAAGAGCTATTTAGAAAAAGGAGAAAAACCTAGATGTATTTATATATATATGCATGTGCGTGTCTGTGAAGTGTGACCAAAGTGTAAGTAGGAGTAGCAAGATATCCCTGTTATCTAGCGTGTTTATGAGACAGAAAAAAGAAACCAGCAATCCTACCATCATGCAAAACAGTTACAGGTTTCTGTTTCACAGTCATCTGGCAGGACGGTAGTACTTCCCTGGGTGGTTGCTGTCTATCAACCTACTAAAATAACTTTTAAAAACACTTGAAATTTTGGAGTTTCCAGATATAATGGAGAGACTTAGTGCTTACGGATCTCACAGAGAATGTAAACAAACCGGGTGGGGTGCGGTGACTGTATTAGAAAGTCAGGTGGGGGGAGCTGTATAGAGAGTTTTGGTCAAAATTTGAAATGACCGTATTAGCGGAACGCTGTAAAGCGAAACGCCGTAAAGCAGGGCCCTACTGTACATGAAAAATTAAATCAGTATTACATAACTTTATTGAAGACTCTTCTTGGCTTATGAAAGATAGGGAGGAGGAGAGAGGCTTGAGAGTCTCTGTACCCCTGCAACTCAACTTTGCACACATGTCCTTAATTACTGAAGAAGGCACATTCTCCCCTCTCTCTTCCTCCTCCTCTGAAGCAATTTTCTCAGCTGTGTCTGTTGCTGTTCCAGATGAAGGTTTTGCAGCTCTACCTTCTACCACCATCATTACCACCCTCTACCATCACTACCACCCTCTACCATCACTATTACCCACTCCCAGCACTACCACCCTCTACCATCATTACCACCCTCTACCACCATCACTACCACTACCACCCTGTACCATGATCACTACCACCCTCTACCACCATCACTATCACCCTGTACCACCATCACTACCACCCTCTACCATCACTAAGACCCTGTATCACCATCGCAACCACTACCACCATCACTATCACCTTCTACCACCATCACTTCCACCCTGTACCACCATCACTACCACCCTCTACCACCATCACAACCACTACCACCCTCTACCACCATCACTACCACTCTTTACCACTATCACTACCACCATCTACAACCACCACTCTTGCACTTTGCTACAATTTCTTATTTAATTCCATCATGTTTCTCACTTTCGTTACCAAAAGAACTTTACTAGGAACTTTCTTTGGGGCCATGGATTATAGCAAAACGTCTGGATGAATGAGCAGAAGCTTCCTCACTCACCCAGAGACACAGCCAGACTGACACGCAAGCAGCTGGCGACGGTGGGTTGACACGTCCCATACAGCCGATAAGTGAAATAACGGCCGATAACCAGAAGCAGAAAAACCAGCCGATAACCGAGTTGGCCGATAAGCGGAACGGCCAATAACCGAGGGTCCACTGTATGACTGTCCATCTGTCTGTGTGTGTGTGTGTGTGTGTGTGTGTGTGTGTGTGTGTGTGTTTGTTTTCTGTCTGCCTGTGTATCTTTGTCTTTCTGTCTGCCTGTGTACCTCGGTCTTTCTGTCTACCTTTGTGTGTGTGTGTCAGTCTGTGTGTGTCTTTCTGTCTGCCTGTGTGTGTGTGTATGTGTCTTTCTGTTTGCCTGTGTGTGTCTTTCTGTCTGCCTATGTGTGTGTGTGTCTTTCGGTCTGCTTGTCTCTCAGTCTCAGGGAGCGGCTCGTAAACAAACAGGTGTTACACACAATGCAGTTGTCACGTCTGATTCCTGATGAAGTGAAAATGCATATTACTGTACTTGCCACTGAGTGGCCAGTCATGCTTATTATGTCTTATATCTACAAGCACTGTATAGCACTTTGCCTGGAATTTTTGTGTTATCCAAGGTAACTTACACTATGTATAATAACTGTACTTATGTGTACACGTGAGAGAGAGACAGAGATATAGACAGCCAAAAGCCAAAGACAGCCAGCCAGCTGGCCGGCTGACCGGCCGAATACAGATTACACATGTTCCAGAATCATTTCTCCTTGCTTAGGGCATGGGTTATAGGACATTCTGGCAGGAAGACACTACCAATGGTATAAAAAATGAAAGAATGTTACACAAATGTTACACATGGGTTATTAATGATGTTTTTGATATTTCCACGACTGCTTGTGGCCACATCCATCACTTTCCTCTTAAAAGGGGAGTGTTAATACGACAAGACATCAGTGAATCCCCGGTGTTCACGACGCTATTTGCTCTAGCTGGCGCTCAATTGAACTGGTGCTCCCACAAGGTACTAAGTGGTCCCTGATTTTTGTAATACTACACATACCGAGTGTTAAGACCCATTCTATACTGACCAGGCATCTCAGGCCAATTATGCCAAATTTGGAAGCAGGAAAAATAAAATGTAGATCCACATTTGGCACCCTAGCGGTATAAACGTAGATCTACGTTTGGACAGTTTAAGGGTTAATATACACACTACTGTAGTCGCCTCTTACAACAAGCATGGCTTACGGAGGAAAGATTCTTTTCCACTTCCTCATGGAGGACCCCCTATTTCCATCCACCCCAAATTTATAAACTTTCTTAGTCATCCTATTCTACTTCATCCTCTCTAAATACCCAAACATACATCAACAACCCCCTCGCTCTAAAATTATATCTTTCATAACGTTCACACTAATTTAAACAATGAGTTGTCTGCATTACGTTCAAGCCATGCAGTGCTATCTAACTAAGCATCTCCACTGTCTCTGGCTTCAGTTTGGAGGGATATGTTGTGTATCTCTATACGTATATGCTTCTAAACTGTTATATTCTGAGCACCTCTGCAAAAGCAGTGATAATGTGTGAGTGTGGTGAAAGTGTTGAATGATGATGAAAGTATTTTCTTTTTGGGGATTTTCTTTCTTTTTTTTTGGGTCACCCTGCCTCGGTGGGAGACGACCGACTTGTTGAAAAAAAAAAAAAAAAATTCCTTTGACATAATATTTACACTTAAGACAACTGCTGATGCCATCTGTGATGGCTTTCATTTTGCATGTCTGATTTTCTTTCTTGCTTTATATCTTTTCTAGCATTATTTTAGTTTTCTCTTCTTGTGCTACTGGTTTATCCCTGTTTAATGTTTCCTCAACTTTATTCAGTTAATGTTTTCCTCACTCTTACTGGTAGTAACACAGTATTATACCATTTCACTCTTGCTAAACTGTTTGTAAAGCTAAAATGCACTCAAATTAAGCTTCCAGAAAATAGTATCTTCATATATTTTATACAAGAGAATTTGGGCTTCTTTACAGTGGAGAGTATTTGCAAGAAAACTTGATTACTGAACCACAATGAAAGAACATAATGAGAAAGAAAACAAAATCACACACCAACTTACATTACAGGAGTGATTGATGAAACGTGCAAGATTACCACACTTAGTAGCATCAATGATGGTTTCCATGTCAATCCGAAAGAGGTAAGATGATCCAATGCCAATTTTCTCATACTGGATTTCTCTTAGATCAGCAATAATGGATCGTATACTTTGGCCAACGTATTCAATGACCATCTCGTCTGGGCCGATTGCTTCCATTGCAAACAATCCCCAGTCATGAATACGTGATTTGCCAAACCTCAGGAGTTTCTTACGAAACTAGAAAAGAAAAAATAGAATGTTATCAAGTGATATGTAGATAAATATCAGAACAAAACTTTCAAGTGTAACACATATATAAACAGACTCTGAATAAATTATCACTTGCCACAGACTAACTCTAAGAAATGTAAAACACTATACAGTATTGAACATTCCCAGCCATAATCTGTCACTTGCACTACTATCATAAAAAGGTGTGATAATTATCTTTTCTTGTTTATTAAAAAACTTTTTATTCAGTTTCCGTGTCTTGTGTTCTATTTTCTCAAACACAATATTTTCTAAGAAAAAATATTTTTTATCACTTACAAAACTATATTAAAAAACCATTATATACAGAAAAAAAATTTTTTTTTTTAATCATAATACGGTGGTACCTCAAATTTCGAACAGCTCCCATCTTGAACAATTATGTAAGTGTATTTTTGTAAGTGCTTTTTTAAGTGTATTTTTGGGGGTCTGAAATGGACTAATCTAATTTACATTATTCCTTATGGGAACAAATTCGTTTGGTAACGGCACTCGAACAGCATTCTGTAATGAATTATGGCCGAAATTCGAGGTACCACTGTATTTATATATCATAATAAGAAAAGCAAAAATCCTTAAGACACTGCATAGCTAATGTTCAACCCTTTATCTAACTACAAAGATGAATAGAAAAGAAATTAATTTACTTTGAGCTGATTAAACTTGAGCAAATCAGAATCTGTCTCATTGCCAAATGCTGTAAGAAGTCTTCTCTGGAAGGAGCGCACTTCCCTGCTCACAGCCATCTGGGTAAGCTTAGCCTTGCTAGACTCCAGCACTGCAAGGCTCTGTTGCTGTGGGTCCTCAGCAGCTCTCTCTGTGTGGTCTTGATGGAATGTAAACTGAAAGCACATCTTTTGTTAATTGCATGAAAAAGTGAAATGCTATGAAAGATACTCTTCTATTTTAAAATAAAGAGCACTTTCCATTGAAATTCTTGGTCATTATTTACTTTTATAAAGTTTAATGAGATAGGTTTCATGAATTCTACTAATCAAATATGAATACATTATACAGTACTGAACATGCAAATGAATGAAGGGATTCAGGGAAACCGGCAGGCCGGTCTTGAGTCCTGGAGATGGGAAGTACAGTGTCTGCACTCTGAAGGAGGGGTGTTAATGTTGCAGTTTAAAAACTGTAGTGTAAAGCACCCTTCTGGCAAGACAGTGATGGAGTGAATGATGGTGAAAGTTTTTTTTTTCGGGCCACCCTGCCTTGGTGGGAATCGGCCAGTGTGATAATACAAATTTCGCTGAGAATCAGAAAAAGTTTTGGAGTGAGATTACCAGGTTAAGAAAGCCTCGAGAATGAATGGATTTGACAGTTAAAAAACAGAAAAGGAGCTGGAGGTACTGGGAAGATAGGAAAATTTTAAGCTGTTAAATGTTGATGAAGAAAGGAATACAGTGATTTCAAGCAGTGGACAGGAAGGAATAACATCCTTTAGGAGTGAGGAAGAGCCAGTTGTGAGTGTGGGGAAGGTGCATGAGGCTGTGGATAAAATGAAAGGGGGTAAAGCAGCTGGGATTGATAGGATCATGTCAAATGTTAAAAGTGGGTGGGGATATAGTTTTGGAGTGGGTGGTACTTTTGTTCAATAAATGTATGAAAGAGGGAAAGGTACCTTGGGACTGGCAGAAAGTATGCATAGTTCCTTTGTAAAAGGGAAGGGGATAAAAGAATGTAAAAATTATAGGGAAATAAGCCTACTGAGTATACTAGGGAAAGTGTATGGCAGGGATATTATTGTGAGAATTAAGCCTTTCACTGTCAAGACCCCTGCTCACAAACTTGCTTTCAGTGTCGAAAAAAAAAAAATCTTATGAAATGATAGAGAGAATCTTTTCCCGATGGTAATGACAACAAAAGTATGAAATTTGATGGAAAACTTATGGAATTACACTTTTGTGAAGTTAGCAGTCTCAGCGATAAATCCACATCGGCGATTTCGCCCATACGTATTTTCGGCCAATTCCATCGTTCCAGTCGACCAAGCTCAAAGCTATTTTGCAAGAATTCCATTTGTTCTATCGACTGAGTACAAGCAACCACCCATTTACCGATTTCAACTACCCAATAAAATGGCCAGAAATTGGCAATTTGACCAATTTCACACAAATTTCAAAAGATGCCAATTTCAAAATAGGGTCCGGAATAAACAATGTAGACATTCCTGGCACTAAAATAACATTTTCTCTGTTCATTAGCCATGTCTCCAGGCCCCACCTATATTACTCTTCCTTTCTCTTTTGAATTTTTATTAACACAAAAAATAGAAGATTTACTGTTATGCAGACTACTGCATTATTGTATCAACCCATTCGTGACTGCATATTAGACTGGCCGGTTGGACACATATTGGACAGTGATGTCATTTGTTTACTCTTTAACACTGACAAAAATCGAACGTTCCCGCTACTTTGAGCTCAATTTCAAGGTACATTGGAACCTTGGTTTTCATATGCCCCAGCTTGCATGTAAAACCACAGTTATTCTCCATAAAATATAATTTTTGCTAATATTTTTGGAAGACTGGAATGCATTAATTGGATTTACATTTTTTCTTGTGGGAAATATTATCAAAAAATACATTTTATGGAGAATAACTGCAGATGTTGCAGGTGTATGGTATAGGAGGTAGGTTACTGAAAGCAGTGAAGTTTTTATGAGGATAGTCAGGCTCTGGTTAGAGTATGTAGGAAAGAGGGAGATAATTTCCCAGTAAAAGTAGGCCTTAGACAAGGATGTGTGATGTCACCGTGGTTGTTCAATATATTTATAGATGGGGTTGTAAGAGAAGTGAATGCGAGGGTCTTGGGGAGAGGTGTGGAGTTAAAAGATAAAGAATCAAACACAAAGTGGGAGTTGTCACAGTTGCTTTTTTCTGATGACACTGTACTCTTGGGAGATTCTGAAGAGAAGTTGCAGAGGTTAGTGGATAAATTTGGTAGGGTATGTAAAAGAAGAAAATTAAAAGTGAATATAGGAAAGAGTAAGGTTATGAGGATAACAAAAAGATTAGGTGATGAAAGATTGGATATCAGATTGGAGGGAGAAAGTATGGAGGAGGTGAATGTATTCAGATATTTGGGAGTGGACATGTCAGCAGATGGGTCTATGAAAGATGAGGTGAATCACAGAATTGTTGAGGGGAAAACAGTGAGCAGTGCACTTAGGAGTCTGTGGAGACAAAGAACTTTGTCCTTGGAAGCAAAGAGGGGAATGTACGAGAGTACAGTTTTACCAACGCTCTTATATGGGTGTGAAGCATGGGTGATGAACGTTGCAGCGAGGAGAAGGCTGGAGGCAGTGTAGATGTCATGTCTGAGGGCAACGTGTGGTGTGAATATAATGCAGAGAATTCATAGTTTGGAACTTAGGAATAGGTGAGGGATTACCAAAACTGCTGTCCAGAGGGCTGAGGAAGGGTTGTTGAGGTGGTTCGGACATGTAGAGAGAATGGAATGAAACAGAATGACTTCAAGAGTGTATAAATCTGTAGTGGAGGGAAGGCGGGGTTGGGGTCGGTCTAGGAAAGGTTGGAGGGAGGGGGTAAAGAAGGTTTTGTGTGCGAGAAGCTTGGACTTCCAGCAAGCATGCATGAGCGTATTTGATAGGAGTGAATGGAGACAAATGGTTTTTAATACTTGATGTGCTGTTGGAGTTTGAGCAAAGTAACATTTATGAAGGGATTCAGGGAAACTGGCATTCTATCAAATGAACTTCCATTCTATTAAATGAAACTAAGAAAATGAGAATTTAACCATAAATACTATACAAAAATACACCTCAGAGTTGGAGTTTTAAACCAAAAACACGAACAGAGTTTTTTTCTCATTATGTGCTGCATGCTGCAGGATTTTTTTTATACTGCGCGCATTGACCACACAGAACCTTTCTCTCACATGTAGGTCTACCAGCTTTCTCCCGCTAGATTTGAAGCTGCTAGGATTTTGGTGTATTAACACGGCACCAACACTGGCTTGTAAGCCATACTAATACAGCACTAACAGTGGAAGGGTTAAAGGCAAGACTACTGCATTAGTGCAGAAATGGTATAAATAATATCAGCACACTTGTGAAAGAATATTAGACTCACCAGTTGACGTGTATTGGACACTTGGCATGATTTGTTTACTTTTGATCTTTGGTAAAAATAGAACATTTCTGCTAATTTGAGCTCAATTTCAAGGTACTTTTCATTGTAAAATCAGTCAAAATCATCTCAATTTCTGTAATATGTCTTCCATTCTATAAAATGAGACCAGGAAAACTAGAATACAACAATAAATACCATACGAAAATACAGTGCAAAGTTGCTGTTTTAATCCAAAAACACGGTCAAAGTTTTTTTTTTCTCATTATGCACTGTGTGCTGCAGGATTTTTTTTATACTGAGCACACTGACCACATAGACCCATTCTTTCATATGTAGGCCTACCAGCTTTCTCTCACTAGATTTGACGGCGCTAGAATTTATGCGTACTAGTACATGTACGTCAAAAACCCCTGTGCCTAAGCCGTACTAGTACGGCCGAAACCCTGAAAAGGTTAAGCTGCTGGTAAAGTTGCTCAATGGAGGGCATCTTGGTTCAGTCCACAGGGAGTACACTAGACACGTCCTCACCAACCCACCAACAGAATATTTGCCCAACCCTATTTAGTTCTACCCTAACAATAAGCTCTGATAAATCCACTAACACATGTGCAAGTCCCACTCGAATCCAACCCCTTTCACTCATGTATTTATCCAACCTAAATTTGAAACTACCCAAGGTTTTACTTTACTTTTTATGCTGTTAGTATGAGTAGCTTCTTCAGTGAATATTAACCCCTTGACTGTCGCAACCCCAAATCCTGAGGTGTCTCCTGGTGTCGCAAAATTCCCCCCCCCCCAAAAAAAAATGTTATTTTTTTCTTATGAAATGATAGAGAATCTTTACCCAATTGTAATGACACCAAAAGAATGAAATCTGATGGAAACTGGCAGAATTACGCTCTTGCAAAGTTAGCAACCTCAGCGATAGTTAAGAATCGGCGATTTCGCCCAATTTGAGCCCTATTTTCGGCTAATTCCATTGTTCCAGTCGACCAAACTCATAGCTATTTTTTTCTATCGACTGAGTACAAGAAACTGCCCATTTACCGATTTCAACTACCCAATAACGTAATCAGAAATTTGCAATTTGGCCAATTTCACGAAAATTAAAAAAACATGACAATTTCAAAATAGGGTGCAGAATGAACAATGCAGACATTCCTGGCTCTAAAATAACATTTTCTTTGTTCATCAGTCTCATCTCCAGGCCCCTCTGATATTACTCTTGCTTTCTATTTAGAATTTTTATTCAAACAAAAAATAGAAGATTTACTGCTATGCAGACTACTGCAATATTGTAATAATTGTATAAATAATCTCAAACCATTCATGACTGCATATTAGAATGGCTACTTGGACATTTATTGGAAAATGACATCATTTGTTTACTTTTGAACATTGGCAAAAATCAACATTTCCCCTAATTTGAGCTCCATTTCATGGTTCTTTTCATAGTAAAACAAATCAAAATCACCTCTATTTCTATAATATGTTTTCCATTCTATCAAATGAGACCAAGAAAACGAGAATACAGCCATAAATACTATACAAAAACAGATCACAAAGTTAGCATTTTAATTAAAAAACAAGTCAGTTTTTTTTTCTCATTATGCACTGCGTGCTGCAGGATTTTTTTATATGATGCACACTGACCACACAGACCCATTCTCTCATATGTGGGCCTACCAGCTTTCTCCTGCTTGATCTGAAGCCACTAGAATTTATGAGTATATATACGTCAAAAACGGTGGATCGTAAGACGTATTTATACGACCAAAACAGTCAAAGGGTTAAAATGGCATACAATACCGACAGGTTGGTAGGTAAGACACATGGGCAAGAGTTAGGCAACTTTATTCTGAAACAGAATAAAGTTGCCTAACTTTTACCCATGTGTCTATGGAACTCAACTCTTTTCCAGGCTGAAGGACTGATAACCTCAAATCTCCGACTACAAGGGTGATGGACTGATTACATTGTCTTCCCATCTCTACTGTTCCTGCCTACTTTTGTACTTCACTGAAGAAGCCTACTGTGTAGGTGAAACATTTCGAAATAAAGTTGCCTAACTGTTGCCCATGTCTCTTACCTACCAGCTTCTTCAGTATTAGGACAGAGGAAGCCACTTGTGCAAAACATTTCCTTTAGTAAATGTCCTGAACTGCACATAATTGCTACTACATAACGGATATGCCGAGTTTGGACCAACAGGCCTGCTGCAGTGTTCCTCCTTTCTTATGTAATAGAGAAGGGACACTGAAACATGCCTTCTCAAATCTATCCATCCATAAACATTTGCCCAACCTATTTTTTATGCTACCCAAGTGGTTGTAACCTTTCTTTCTCATGTACCAGCTGACTTTTCCACCAAGTATAACTACTACTACTACCTCTACTTGTGTGGGTGAAACGTTGTCAATAAAGGATCACATTATACTGCAGAGTCTGACTGTGTCTGGCAGCCCTGTTGCCAGATGCATGGTCGTAAGTCAAGTGGTCGTATGTCTGAGGTAAGATGAAGTAGATCACTGATGTGGACATTCTATAACGATAGACCAAGCATACTTCTTGTGGAACACTTGCACCAACTGGTCGGCTTGTAGATTCTGCTCCACTGAGAACCACTCGAAGAGACCTATCTACCTTATAGTACTTACTTAGAAGATGTAGTGTAGAGCCACTCCTAGTGTTTCCAGTTTTGCGATGTGTCTTTGGTGCCATATTTTGCACCAAATATGGCACAATATTTGGTGACCTGTACTTAGCAGTGGTGACCTGTACTTAGCTCAGTCGTGACCTGTACTTAGCTCAGTGAGGACATGTCTAATGTACTCTCTGTGGACTGAACCAAGATGCTCTCCATTGAGCAACTTTACCAGCAGCTTGAGGAGGAATTAAGGGTAGCGAAGATAGAGATACGGCGACTGACGGAGGAAAGCAAGAGGATTTGTAGTAGTCCTCCTGTTGTGAGTCCTCAGGTCAAGAAGGGAACCTGGGCAGTGGCCGGACGACATGGAACAAAGTTGAAGATCAAGAAGACGAATGGAGAAGTAGAAATGAAAATGAAGGAAGAGACTGCAGTGGAAACTGTCGTTTTAAACATCGAACGCATTCTCCGTGCTGCCCAACGAATGTGAGTTGACTACTGGGAGCATCACAACGAACAACACCAAGGAAGGTAAAAACGTTGTTGCTGTTGGGGATAACCAGGTTAGGTACATGGATAGGGGATTCTGCTTGAAGGACAGGAGTAGGAGACAAACGGTATGCTTTCCTGGGGCTGGGATGGAGGATATTGTTAGTGAGCTTGACAACATCATGAATGGTAATGGGATCATTCCGATTATCTGCCTCAGTGCTGGAGGCAATGATGTAGGCAAGTGTAGAAGTGAGGATTTAGTTAGAAGGTACAGGACAACAATAGACATAATTAGGAAGAAGGGGGCGTGCCCTGTTATATGTGGCATTTTGCCAAGAAGGGGTGTTGGAAATGAATGGTTGTCCAGAGCAATTGGTATTAATTGTTGGCTGAACAAACACTGTAAGGATAATGCAGCACCATTCATTGACAACTGGGACCACTTCAATGGCCGAAATGACATATATAGCAGGGATGGGGTTCACTTATCCAGGACAGGAGTGGGATTTCTTGCTAGCTCAGTTGAGGGTATTGTTAGGACTTTAAACTAAGGTTAATTAGAGGTATGGGTTTAGAAATGAAAAATAATGAGTATGGATACAGGGACTTAGGCTTTGATATTACGAAACTTAATAATAACAGTCATGGAGTAACGCTGGGTAATGATAATTACAGAAGTTATGTACAAGCAAAGGTGAATAGGAAAAATGTGCAGAAGAAAAAACATATGACTGAATTTTATACTAACAGTAGAAGTGCAAGAAATAAGATTAATGAATTACGTTTGATAGCGCGTGCTGGGAACATTGATGTCATTGCAATAACTGAAACATGGTATGATTTAAAGAGTCGGCATATGAATGCTGAGCGTAACATTCAAGGGTTTAAGTTGCTCTATGTGGATAGATATAATGGGAAGGGGGAAGGAGTTGCATTATATGTATGAGAAAATGTAAATTGTTGCATAAAGACAGGTATAAAAATAGATGGATTAGTAACAGAATCTGTTTGGGTAGTTTGTAGAAGGTAGGTCAAGAAAAACTAATTCTAGGTGTAATATACTGACCTTCGGGCTTGGATCATGGTAGAGGGGGACTTCTTTGGAACAAAATTGTTAGGGCTTCTAGACACAATAAGTAGGGGATTTTAACTTTAGTCATATTGACTGGACTTCTTTGACCGGTAATCTGGAGTCCAGTGACTTTATGGAAGTGGGTCAGGACTGTTGTCTGAAGCAGTGTGTAACAGAGCCTACCAGGGGTAATAATTTTCTCAACCTAGTCTTGCCAAATAAGGAAACACTCGTAAATAATTTGGAGATCACTAAAAAGTTTGGCGCAAGTGATCACAAATCCATCACCTTTAGCATTAACCGGGAATACAAGAATAACGATAATATGGTAAAAGTCCTTGATTTTCGTTTTGCCGATTTTAATGGACTTAGGGAACACCTGTCTAATCTCGATTGGGGTAATCTAGCTAATTATTTTATTGACGATGATCATACTTACGATTACGAAGGGATCTGTGTTTATGATTTTTTCTTAATAATGTACAACGTGCACAGAGTACAGTGGACCCCCGCATAGCGACCTTAATCCGTGCAAGAGGGCTGGCTGTTATGCGAAATGTTCGCTATGTGAATGAATTTTCCCCATAAGAAATAATGGAAATCAAATTAATCCGTGCAAGACACCCAAAAGTTTGAAAAAAAAAATTTTACCACATGAAATATACATTTTCCTACACACAAAGAGAAGGATACATGCACAATAGTAGAGTAGTACATGCACAATATATATTGTGCATGTACTACTCTACTAAATGAAGAATAAATGACACTTACCTTTATTGAAGATGCAGCAATGACTGATGAGACACTGTGTCCTGGGAGTGCCTTTTCCTCCTGAGTACTGTAGGTCCTGTTTGGTATTTTCTTCCAGAACAGGCCTTATCACACTGTGTATGTCACTACGATTCTTAAATCTCTCAAACCAACCTTTGCTGGCTCTAAATTCACCAATATGAGCACTAGTTCCAGGCATTTTCCCTGTTCACCTGGGTGTTAGTCGACTGGTGTGGGTTGCATCCTGGGAGACAAGATTAAGGACCCCAATGGAAATAAGTTAGACAGTCTTCGATGACACTGACTTTTTTGGGCTATCCTGGGTGGCAAATCCTCTGGGGTTAATTGTTTCTTGGTATTCTCAATAAGCCACACCAACAACGGTGCTACAGCAGCAGCAGCAGCAGCTGACGATGTTACAGCAGCAGCAGACGATGCTACAGCAGCAGCAGATGATGCTACAGCAGCAGCAGACGGTACTACAGCAGCAGGAGCAGCTGACGGTGGTACAGCAGCAGCAGCTGACAGTGCAGCAGCAGCTGACGGTGATACAGCAGCAGCAGCAGCTGTACCACCAATAGTAGCGATGGTTGATTGGGGTTTATTATACAACCTAGCCAGCTCGGAGACACGCACTCCACTTTCATACTTATCAATGATCTTTTTCTTCATCTCCATAGTAATTCTCACCCTTATTGCTGTAGGGTTGGCACTAGAAGCTTTCTTGGGGCCCATGGTCACTTATTTTCCAGAAAAAAATCACCAAAAACACTGTAATAATACAAAATGTTCCGATTGTATGCTTGGATGTTACCGCGGAGGCTGGCTGGTAAACAATGCCACCCGCGGAACATGTGAGCGTGGCTCAAGCGCACATTGGACGCGTCTCGGACGAAGGCCGCTGAGCGGGTTTTTGTCCACTATGCGGGGCAAAATTTTAGCGATCAAAGCGTCCGCTATGCGGATTGTCCGCTATGCAAGGCGTCCGTTATGCGGGGGTCCACTGTATATACATTCCCCAGAGACAAATTGGATCTAATAATAATGATCCCAAATGGGTTAACAGGAGGCTAAAGCATCTATTAGGGGAGAAAAGGAGAATTTATAGGCACATCAAAAGAGGAGAGGTTAACCTTACTGATCAAAATGTTCAGCTTAAAAGAGAAGTAGAAAAAGGGGATTAGAAAGGCTAAATGTGACTGAAATTAGAGTTCCTAATGAATCAAAGATTAATCCAAAGGGGTTCTTTCAAGTGTATAGGATGAAGGTGAAGGAAAAAGTAGGACCTCCGAAAATTGGGAATGGACAGTTGACGGATAACGAACTGGAAATGTGTTCCCTACTTAATGACTATTTTTTGTCAGTTTTTACATAAGAAGACATAAATAAGATTCCAGAAATTAATAATTATTCAGTTCCTGATGAATTCAAATTAAGCAATATTACTGTCACAAGGGACATGGTTATCAAACATATAGACAAAGTGAAGAAAAATAAGTCCCCGGTGTTGTGCCTGAGATGTGGAAGATGGCTAATGTGGTTCCTATATTCAAAAGAGGGGATAGGCAGTTAAGAAATCAATATATTTAATTAAAGAGAGAAATAAAGAAAGGAATATGAAAAGGAAAAAGGGATTATGAGGCTAACGTCACAAGGCATTCAGAGACTAACCCAAAAGGGTTCTTTCAGGTATACAGAAGTAAGATTTGAGACAAGACTGGCACACTTAAGAGTACTCTGGTCAGATCACTGACAGTGATAGGGATGTGTGTGAAATTTTCAATACCTACTTCCTCTCAGTTTTCACCCAGGAAAATACTAGCAATACTCCTGAAATATTAGATTATGTACAACAGGACGATAATAAACTATGCACGATTGCAGTAACTAGTGACATGGTCCTCAGACAAATAGAGAAACTAAAACCTAACAAATCCCCATGCCCTGATGAACTGTTTGCAAGGGTGTTAAAGGAATGTAAAGAGGAACTTAGCATACCTTTGGCTAATCTTTTTAACATATCACTACAAACTGGCATAGTGCATGATAAGTGGAAAATGGCAAATGTAATACCTATTTACAAGGCAGGTGACAGGTCCTTGGCTTCGAACTATAGACCAATAAGCCTTACCTCCATAATGGGAAAATTTATGGAATCAATAATTACCGAAGCAATTCGAAGCCATCTTGACAGGGACAGATTGATTAATGAATCTGAATATGGTTTTACAAAGGGGCATTCCTGTCTTACGAATTTACTAACATTTTTCACTAAGGCGTTTGAGGAGGTAGATCATGGTAATGAATATGATATTGTGTATATGGACTTCAGGAAGGCTTTCGACAGAGTTCCACATCAGAGGCTATTGAAGAAACTTAAGGCACACGGAATAGGAGGCAGCAGAGTTTGCATAAATGGGGAGAAATCAGAATGGGGGCACGTCACAAGTGGTGTTCCTCAGGGGTCAGTGTTGGGCCAGTTGTTGTTCACAATTTACATAAACGACATAGATGAGGGAATAAACAGTGACATAAGCAAATTTGCTGATGACACCAAAATTGGCCATCCAACTCATTCTAATGAGGACACTAGAGCACTCCAGGATGATTTGAATAGCCTGATGCAATGGTCGGAGAAGTGGCAGATGCAGTTTAATATAGACAAATGCAAAGTTCTAAATGTTGGACAGGAAAATAACCATGCGACATATAAACTAAATAATGTAGATCTTAATACTATTGACTGCGAAAAGGATTTAGGAGTTCTGGTTAGCAGTAATCAAAAACCAAGACAACAGTGCATTAGTGTTCGCAATAAAGCTAACAGAATTCTTGGCTTCATATCTAGAAGTATAAATAATAGAAGTCCTCAGGTTGTTCCTCAACTCTATATATCCTTCGTTAGGCCTCATTTAGACTATGCTGCTCAGTTCTGGTCACTGTATTACAGAATGGATATAAATGCTCTGGAAAACGTACAGAGGAGGATGACCAAGATGATCCTATGTATCAGAAATCTTCCCTATGAGGATAGACTGAGGGCCCTGAACCTGCACTCTCTCGAAAGGCATAGAATTAGGGTGGATATGATCGAGGAGTTGACGTGCCGGCGGATGGATTTATGAAGGATGAGGTTAATCATAGAATTGATGAGGGAAAAAAGGTGAGTGGTGCGTTGAGGTATATGTGGAGTCAAAAAACGTGATCTATGGAGGCAAAGAAGGGAATGTATGAAAGTATAGTAGTACAAACACTCTTATATGGATGTGAAGCTTGGGTGGTAAATGCAGCAGCGAGGAGACGGTTGGAGGCAGTGGAGATGTCCTGTCTACGGGCAATGTGCGGTGTAAATATTATGCAGAAAATTCGGAGTGTGGAAATTAGGAAAAGATGTGGAGTTGATAAAAGTATTAGTCAGAGGGCAGAAGAGGGGTTGTTGAGGTGGTTTGGTCATTCAGAGAGAATGGATCAAAGTAGAATGACATGGAAAGCATATAAATCTATAGGAAGTTGGGGTAGGGGTCGTCCTCAAAAGGGTTGGAGAGAGGAGGTAAAGGAGGTTTTGTGGGCGAGGGGCTTGGACTTCCAGCAAGCGTGCGTGAGCATGTTAGATAGGAGTGAATGGAGGCGAATGGTACTTGGGACCTGACGATCTGTTGGAGTGTGAGCAGGGTAATATTTAGTGAAGGGATTCAGGGAAACCGGTTATTTTCATATAGTCGGACTTGAGTCCTGGAAATAGGAAGTACAATGCCTGCACTTTAAAGGAGGGGTTTGGGATATTGGCAGTTTGGAGGGATATGTTGTGTATCTTTATATGTATATGCTTCTAAACTGTTGTATTCTGAGCACCTCTGCAAAAACAGTGATAATGTGTGAGTGTGGTGAAAGTGTTGAATGATGATGAAAGTATTTTCTTTTTGGGGATTTTCTTTCTTTTTTGGGTCACCTGCCTCGGTGGGAGACGGCCGACTTGTTGAAAAAAAAAAAAAATGAGCAAATTTGCTGATACAAAGATGGGCCATATGATTCATTCTTGAGGAGGATACCAATGAACTCCAGGAGGATTTGGACAAATTAATGCCTTGGTCTGAAAAATGGCAGATGAAATTCGATGTGGATAAGTGTAAGGTACTAGTCCTTGGTAATGAAAATAATCCTCGAAGCTATAAACTAGGTGAAGTAGAACTTGATCATACAGAATGTGAAAAAGACTTGTGAGTCATGGTAAGCAGAAATCTAAAGCCAAGCCAGCAGTGCCTAAGTGTGTGCAATAAGGCTAGGATTTATTTCAAGAAGTATAAGTAACAGAAGTCCAAAAGTTATTTTACAGCTCTATACATCACTAGTGAGGCCTCATTTAGATTATGAGGCTCAGTTTTGATCTCCTTACTACAGGATGGATATAGACTCATCGGAGAACGTACAGAGAAGAATGACTAAACTGATTTACTTTGTAAGGAATCTCTCGTATGAAGATAGACTTAGAGCCTTGAATCTCCACCCTCTGGAGAGACGTAGAATGAGGGAAGATCACTGAAGTGTATAAGTGGATGATGGGTATAAACAAAGGTGATATTAATAAAGTACCGAGGGTGTCGAACAGGTAAGAACCAGAAATAATGGATTTAAGTTGGATAAATTTAGATTTATAAAGGACATAGGTAATTACTGGTTTTCAAACAGAGTTGTGGATGCGTGGAACAATCTTCCAAGTAGGGTGATCGAGGCTAGGACCTTGGGTAGCTTTAAAAAGATTGGACAGATATATGAGTGAGAGGGGCTGGGTTTGATTGGTATCACTGGGTATGGGTGGATATTCTTGGGTAGCTTTGGGTAGGGGTCATTTTCATAAGGACCTGCCTTGTATGGGCCAGTAGGCCTTCTGCAGTGTTCCTCCATTCTTATGTTCTTATGTCCAGTGCTACTACACAGCTGATCTTGGATTCATCCAATGACTGGTGCCATTTCGACAGGGTTAACAGAAGATCAGGCACAGAGCAACATTTTCTGAATCCATATTTACATTAACACAAATGAGTGATAGTAAAAAAATGCTGTCATGTGCCATGAGAGTACTGTCTTAAGAATTTTGTTAGTGATTGACAGGAGTGATTATCACACAGCTTTTCTTTTTGTGATCAGCGACTACATTTGCCTTTTTCCACAAAAGTCCATTTACCCACTTAGACAAAGTTGACAAAAGTGAGTGAAAAGTGATGTTAGCTTGTCAGCTCATCTACTCAGTCATCCTGGGCTCACCTTATCTGGGCCCACAGACTTTTTTTGTACCAGGGACTTAAGGAGAAGTATCTTTCTGTATTATGCAGGGCATTTTTGAATGTGTGAGTAAAAAACACTCCATATATGTCAGTTTACTGGATTTGTTCCAAAACCAGATGTGTATTATTCCTGGTTAGTCAGAGTGGCCAGGAGAGGAGAGCGAGGTGTGTTTTGAGTCAGTACTTGGAATGCAGCGGCTAGAACAAGATGTCATAAGATGTCACGGTTTTGGGTATGTGTGAGTAGGTGTGGTGATTTTTGTTTAAGTTCAAACCGTAGGTTATTTTATTGGTTTTGGTGCTCTCATATTTATTTGTAAGGTCCTAGTATGAGGAGAGGCCTGTTTAAGATTTGGGGAGAGTACTCATGTGGTGTGTTGCCTGCAGGCTTAGAGGCTAGCAGAAAGGGGAGGGGTCATGAAGCCTCCCTGTTTATAAATGTTATAGTTTTTATTAACTAGTAGCAGTATGCTAGTGAGCTGTGTATTTGGTGAAGGTGTAATGGTGTTTAGTGATTTTGTATGCAGAGTAAGTTGACTGCTGTATATGCTAGTTTACTATTATATTATATTTTCATATGTTAGTCTTGGTGCCCTTCCTGTTAATAACTACTGACTCCACACTTAATGTGAAGGTACAAGCTGGCTCTAGGTTGGTTTATGTGCAGTAATTTAAAAGCCCCAAGACTAGGCAGGTTGTTTACCCCTAGGAGCCAGGACTTTTATTTATGTTACACAGTAAAAAGAGCAACACCCTGTTTTATTGTCACATTTGAAAACTGTGATACAATCCTTTCAGCTAGCTATAGAGATTTCCTAATGAGATCTGAGACTTGCACCTTGGCAAGAAAATGCACAGCCAGGTCACCTTTTTCTTGACTGGTGGTAGGAACAGTCCCATCCTGTCAAATGAGGTGGAATATTGCCATCAGATGAATATTCATGCTGGTCCTTGACCAAGGACCGTAAGTTTTGAAACTCACTCTACCTGATGTGAATTTTCTTTTCATGTCAGCCTCACATCTAGAGATGGCACAGTGTAGGACTTTCTCCATTTGCTGACAGATTTGCCTAAGAAGGTTCCCGTTATAGGCAGCAGGATGCCTCTTGTACTTTCTCCACTCTTTGTACTTAACAGTAGTAGCCTCCTGGCAACAATAGCCAAGGCAAAGCTGATCTGAAGGTTTAGTTGCATACTGCTAGTGAGGGATGTATTATATTTTAGATTAGGATATGTTTAGTGTAGGCATTGTTTATTAACATCGCTGTAAAGATGAGCACTCCATTCGGAAGCAAGCAGTATGAGCCAGCCAATTTTCTTTCTCCCAGAGCAAGGTTGTGCGAGATGATGCCTCACGTAAGTCTGTTGGAAGCTTCAGTCTTATAAAAACAATCTTGTGATCAAATGAGTCAACATAATCAAGAGGTTTGCAGGTTACTGCCTTCAGATAGGTAGCCAGAGATATCAGTTGGGAAATCCACAAATAATTTTATGTCAAACACTGCAAGAGAGTTATTACTGAAGTGCCCAACTCTTTCTTAAAGCTTCCTGAAGTATTTGCTTCACTGATACTACTTTATGATTTCTTTCTCATCTATAACACTGCCAAAACTGTCGTCCAGAGGGCTGAGGAAGGGTTGTTTAGGTGGTTTGGACATGTAGAGAATGGAACGAAACAGAATGACTTCGAGTGTATGAATCTATAGTGGAGGGAACGTGGGGTAGGGGTCGGCCTAGGAAAGGTTGGAGGGAGGGGGTTAAAGGTTTTGTGTGCGAGGGGCTTGGACTTCCAGCAAGCATGCGTGAGCGTATTTGATAGGAGTGAATGGAGACAAATGGTTTTTAATACTTGACCTGCTGTTGGAGTACGAGCAAAGTAACATTTATAAAGGGATTCAGGGAAACCGGCAGGCTGGACTTGAGTCCTGGAGATAGGAAGTACAGTGTCTGCACTCTGAAGGAGGGGTGTTAATGTTGCAGTTTTATAAACTGTAGTGTAAAGCACTCCTCTGGCAAAACAATGATGGAGTGAATGATGATGAAAGTTTTTATTTTTCGGGCCACCCTGCCTTGGTGGGAATTGGCCGATGTGTTAATAAAATAAAAACAGTGCCAAATCACTGGCCATCACCACCAATGTTGGGTGACCCCAAAAAATAAAAAGAACACTGACCACTTTCATTCAATCAGTCTTGCCAGAAGTGTGCTGTCATCACAGTTGAGATGACCCTCTGAACTACAACATTGTCACCGCTACTTTAAGTGAAGATATTGTATATCTTACCTCCAGGGCTAAAGTCCAGCTAATCAGTTTCCTTGAACATCCTCATGTTATCTTGCTCAAACTTCAACAGCGTGTCAAGGAAATGAAGCACTTGTTTCTGCTCTGATCTAATGTACTCACACAAGCCTGTGTGAGAATTTTCTAAATCCTCTTTCAATGTGAGATCTAACCTGAATTTGTTGTTCAGCTTTGACTTGGATAGATATCTTCAGAAAAATCTGTATCCCTTTCATTTATATGCACCTAACTCTATAATGAGATTTATATTTTATTCTATCTCTTTCTTACAAGTTTTATTTAAGAACATAAGAAAGAAGGAACACTGCAACAGGCCTACTGACCCATGCAGAGCAGGTCCATTTCCCCCCCGGATTAGACCAATGACCCCCCCCCCAAGATTAGCCCAATGACCCACCCAGTCTGATCATCTCCACTCAAGGATGGAGCACTGCACCAGACCCAGCAGCACAAGCTAGTCAGGTCCAACTCACACCCACCCACACCCACTCATGTATTTATCTAACCTATTTTTAAAACTACACAACGTTTTAGCCTCAATAACTGTACTCGAGAATTTGGTCCACTCATCCACAACTCTATTACCAAACCAGTGCTTTCCTATATCCTTTCTGAATCTGAATTTTTCCAACTTGAAACCATTGCTGCGAGTCCTGTCTTGGCTGGAAATTTTCAGCATGCTATTTACATCCCCTTTATTAATTCCTGTTTTCCATTTATACACCTCGATCATATCCCCCTTAATTCTACACCTTTCGAGAGAGTGCAGATTCAGGGCCCTCAGTCTATCCTCATAGAGAAGATTTCTGATACATGGGATCAACTTTGTCATCCTCCTCTGTACGTTTTCCAGAGCATTTATATTCATTCTGTAATATGGTGACCAGAACTGAGCAGCATAGTCTAAATGAGGCCAAACCAAGGATATATAGAGTTGAAGAACAACCTGAGGACTTTTATTATTTATACTTCTAGATACACAAATAACCCGCACATAAAAGAGAGAAGCTTACGACGACGTTTCGGTGTGGGTTATTTGTGTATCGTTCCAGTCACGGTATTGTGCCTTTTTGTGTAAATTCAAGAATTATGTGGATTAAAGTAAAGGTTGGATGCGAGAAGTGGGTCATAATAAGCGTGTATGCACCTGGAGAAGAGAGGAATGCAGAGGAGAGAGAGAGATTTTGGGAGATGTTAAGTGAATGTATAGGAGCCTTTGAACCAAGTGACAGAGTAATTGTGGTAGGGGACCTGAATGCTAAAGTAGGAGAAACTTTTAGAGAGGGTGTGGTAGGTAAGTTTGGGGTGCCAGGTGTAAATGATAATGGGAGCCCTTTGATTGAACTTTGTATAGAAAGGGGTTTAGTTATAGGTAATACATATTTTAAGAAAACGAGGATAAGTATACAAGATATGATGTAGGGCGAAATGACAGTAGTTTGTTGGATTATGTATTGGTAGATAAAAGACTGTTGAGTAGTCTTCAGGATGTACATGTTTATAGAGGGGCCACAGATATATCAGATCACTTTCTAGTTGTAGCTACACTGAGAGTAAAAGGTAGATGGGATACAAGGAGAATAGAAGCATCAGGGAAGAGAGAGGTGAAGGTTTATAAACTAAAAGAGGAGGCAGTTAGGGTAAGATATAAACAGCTATTGGAGGATAGATGGGCTAATGAGAGCATAGGCAATGGGGTCGAAGAGGTATGGGGTAGGTTTAAAAATATAGTGTTAGAGTGTTCAGCAGAAGTGGGTGCGAGAGGGAAGAGGAGCGATTGGTGGAATGATGATGTAAAGAGAGTAGTAAGGGAGAAAAAGTTAGCATATGAGAAGTTTTTACAAAGTAGAAGTGATGCAAGGAGGGAAGAGTATATGGAGAAAAAGAGAGAGGTTAAGAGAGTGGTGAAGCAATGTAAAAAGAGAGCAAATGAGAGAGTGGGTGAGATGTTATCAACAAATTTTGTTGAAAATAAGAAAAAGTTTTGGAGTGAGATTAACAAGTTAAGAAAGCCTAGAGAACAAATGGATTTGTCAGTTAAAAATAGGAGAGGAGAGTTATTAAATGGAGAGTTAGAGGTACTGGGAAGAAGGAGGGAATATTTTGAGGAATTGTTAAATGTTGATGAAGATAGGGAAGCTGTGATTTCGTGTATAGGACAAGGAGGAATAACATCTTGTACGAGTGAGGAAGAGCCAGTTGTGAGTGTGGGGGAAGTTCGTGAGGCAGTAGGTAAAATGAAAGGGGGTAAGGCAGCCGGGATTGATGGGATAAAGATAGAAATGTTAAAAGCAGGTGGGGATATAGTTTTGGAGTGGTTGGTGCAATTATTTAATAAATGTATGGAAGAGGGTAAGGTACCTAGGGATTGGCAGAGAGCATGCATAGTTCCTTTGTATAGAGGCAAAGGGGATAAAACAGAGTGCAAAAATTATAGGGGATAAGTCTGCTGAGTATACCTGGTAAAGTGTATGGTAGAGTTATTATTGAAAGAATTAAGAGTAAGACAGAGAATAGGATAGCAGATGAACAAGGAGGCTTTAGGAAAGGTAGGGGGTGTGTGGACCAGGTGTTTACAGTGAAACATATAAGTGAACAGTATTTAGATAAGGTTAAAGAGGTCTTTGTGGCATTTATGGATTTGGAAAAGGCGTATGACAGGGTGCATAGGGGGGCAATGTGGCAGATGTTGCAAGTGTATGGTGTAGGAGGTAGGTTACTGAAAGCAGTGAAGAGTTTTTACAAGGATAGTGAGGCTCAAGTTAGAGTATGTAGGAAAGAGGGAAATTATTTCCCAGTAAAAGTAGGCCTTAGACAAGGATGTGTGATGTCACCATGGTTGTTTAATATATTTATAGATGGGGTTGTAAGAGAAGTAAATGCGAGGGTCTTGACAAGAGGTGTGGAGTTAAAAGATAAAGAATCACACACAAAGTGGGAGTTGTCACAGCTGCTCTTTGCTGATGACACTGTGCTCTTGGGAGATTCTGAAGAGAAGTTGCAGAGATTGGTGGATGAATTTGGTAGGGTGTGCAAAAGAAGAAAATTAAAGGTGAAAACAGGAAAGAGTAAGGTTATGAGGATAACAAAAAGATTAGGTGATGAAAGATTGAATATCAGATTGGAGGGAGAGAGTATGGAGGAGGTGAATGTATTCAGATATTTGGGAGTGGACGTGTCAGCGGATGGGTCTATGAAAGATGAGGTGAATCATAGAATTGATGAGGGAAAAAGAGTGAGTGGTGCACTTAGGAGTCTGTGGAGACAAAGAACTTTGTCCTTGGAGGCAAAGAGGGGAATGTATGAGAGTATAGTTTTACCAACGCTCTTATATGGGTGTGAAGCATGGGTGATGAATGTTGCAGCGAGGAGAAGGCTGGAGGCAGTGGAGATGTCATGTCTGAGGGCAATGTGTGGTGTGAATATAATGCAGAGAATTTGTAGTTTGGAAGTTAGGAGGAGGTGCTGGATTACCAAAACTGTTGTCCAGAGGGCTGAGGAAGGGTTGTTGAGGTGGTTCAGACATGTAGAGAGAATGGAGCGAAACAGAATGACTTCAAGAGTGTATCAGTCTGTAGTGGAAGGAAGGCGGGGTAGGGGTCGGCCTAGGAAAGGTTGGAGAGACGGGGTAAAGGAGGTTTTGTGTGCGAGGGGCTTGGACTTCCAGCAGGTATGCGTGAGCGTGTTTGATTGGAGTGAATGGAGACAAATGGTTTTTAATACTTGACGTGCTGTTGGAGTGTGAGCAAAGTAACATTTATGAAGGGGTTCAGGGAAACCGGCAGGCCGGACTTGAGTCCTGGAGATGGGAAGTACAGTGCCTGCACTCTGAAGGAGGGGTGTTAATGTTGCAGTTTAACCCTTTCAGGGTCCAAGGCCCAAATCTGGAGTCACGCACCAGTGTCCAAGAATTTAAAAAAAAAAAAATTGTTATTTTTTCTTATGAAATCGTAGAGAATCTTTTTGTGAAGGTAATAAAACAAAAAGTACGAAATTTGGTGGAAAATTGACGAAATTATGCTCTCGCGAATTTTGATGTGTCAGCGATATTTACGAATCGGAGATTCTGCCAACTTTGACTCCCATTTTAGGCCAATTACATTATTCCAATCAACCAAATTCTTAGCTATTTCACTAGTATTACTTCTATTCTATCGATTGAGTACAAGAAATCGCCAAGTCAACTGTTTCAACTACAAAATAAAGTGATCGGAAATTGTTAATTTGGCCAATTTAACACAAAGTTCAAAATATTCCAATTTCAAAATAGGGTCCAGAATGAACAATGTAGGCATTCCTGGCACTAAACTAACATTTCCTCTGTTCATTAGTTATGTTTTGAGGCTTTACAAATAAATTCCATTTTGATTTTTTATTCACATAATGAATTTTTATTCACACCAAAAAATAGAAGATTTACTGTTATGCAATACTGTAATAAATGTATAAATATCATCACCATATTTGTGAATGTATATTAGACCCACCAGCTGACGTGTATTAGACGTGTGAGGTCGTTTGTTTACTCTTGAATATCGGCAAAAATTTAACATTTCTGCTACTTTGAGCTCAGTTTCAAGCCATTTCCAGTGCTAAAACCAATCAAAATCATCTCTATTTCTGTAATATGTCTTCCATTCTATCAAATGAGACCAAAACACTGCAAAGTTGCTGTTTTAATCGAAAAATCATGATTTCATTTTTTTTCTCTCATTATACACAGTGTGCTGCAGGATCTGTTTTATGTGGTGCACACATACCACATAGATGTATTCTCTCATATCTAGGCCCAAATGTACCACTCACAGTTTATCAGAGTGAGCTGAGCTCATGGCGTAGATCTACGGTTTGGACCCTGAACGTAAAGCCGTAGATCTACGGGACGGACCCTGAAAGGGTTAAAAACTGTAGTGTAAAGCACCCTTCTGGCAAGACAGTGATGGAGTGAATGATGGTGAAAGTTTTTCTTTTTCGGGCCACCCTGCCTTGGTGGGAATCGGCCAGTGTGATAATAATAAAAAAATAATAATAAAAAAATACTTCTAGATATGAAGCCAAGAATTCTGTTAGCTTTATTGCAAACACTAATGCACTGTTGTCTTGGTTTTTAAATTACTGCTAACCAGAACTCCTAAATCCTTTTTGCAATCAGTAGTATTTCATCAATATGTCTTTTATTCCTAAGTAGTAGGTTGGTAGACAGCAACCGCCCAGGGAGGTACTACCGTCCTGCCAAGTGAGTGTAAAACGAAAACCTGTAATTGTTTTACATGATGGTAGGATTGCTGGTGTCCATTTTTCTGTCTCATAAACATGCAAGATTTCAGGTACGTCTTGCTACTTCTACTTACACTTAGGTCACACTACACATACATGTACAAGCATATATATACACACCCCTCTTTGTTTTCTAATATTTTCTTACTAGTTCTTGTTCTTGTATATTTCCTCTTACCTCCATGGGGAAGTGGAACAGAAATCTTCCTCCGTAAGCCATGCGTGTTGTAAGAGGCGACTAAAATGCTAGGAGCAAGGGGCTAGTAACCCCTTCTCCTGTATATATTGCCAAATGTAAAAGGAGAAACTTTCGTTTTCCCTTTTGGGCCACCCCGCCTCAGTGGGATACAGCCGGTGTGTTGAAAGAAAGAAAGAATGTATTTTGTTACGTTTTTCTATATTAATGACACTGTGATAACATGTTTATTTTCTTGCAAGATAGTGTCTCAAAGAGTGAAGTGAACGTAGGTGCCTGTACATATATACAATCATTACTCACCATAATTACTTTCAACCATACCACTGTCTCCCATGTAGATCTACGTTACTATTGCCAGCATCACGTACGTCGATCTCAGTTTTAATCACAGTGCCCTCAGATATGCTGTGAGTGGTAAATTTTGACCTAGACATGAGATAAAGGGTCTGTGCACTGGGTATCCACAGTTTAAATAAAAATCCTGCCCCACGCTGTGTATGATGGGAAAACCAAATCTATGACCTTGTATTTGGTTTAATACAGCAATTCTAAGGTATTTAGCTTTGATGGTTTCATTAACTATTTCTTAGTATAATATGACAAGAATGGAAGACATACCGGTAAACAAGACATGAGTCTGATTGATTTCAGACAAAAAGTAGCTTGAAATAGGCTCTCAAAGTGACAGAAATATTAAATTTTTGGTGATGTTCCTGAGCAAGAGAAGGGCTCCTCTAACCCCCCCCCCCCCCCAGTCTGTTTTGTGGGTTTTTACTAGGTCTGCTTCAAATATTAAGATGACCTAAACCATGAACATTTTTGTTTATATCTTTTTTTTTATTATTAACATACTGGCCGATTCCAACCAAGGCAGGGTGGCCCGAAAAAGAAAAACTTTCACCATCATTCACTCCATCACTGTCTTGCCAGAAGGGTGCTTTACACTACAGTTTTTAAACTGCAACATTAACACCCCTCCTTCAGAGTGCAGGCACTGTACTTCCCATCTCCAGGACTCAGGTCCGGCCTGCCGATTTCCCTGAATCCCATCATGAATGTTACTTTGCTCACACTCCAACAGCACATCAAGCATTAAAAACCATTTGTCTCCATTCACTCCTATCAAACACGCTCACGCATGCCCGCTAGAAGTCCAAGCCCCTCGCACACAAAACCTTCTTTACCCCCTCCCTCCAACCTTTCCTAGGACAACCCCTGCCCCGCCTTCCTTCCACTACAGACTGATAGACTCTTGAAGTCATTCTGTTTCGCTCCATTCTCTCTACATGTCCAAACCACCTCAACAACCCTTCCTCAGCCCTCTGGACAACAGTTTTGGTAATCCCGCACCTCCTCCTAACTTCCAAACTACGAATTCTCTGCATTATATTCACACCACACATTGCTCTCAGACATGACATCTCCACTGCCTCCAGCCTTCTCCTCGCTGCAACATTCATCACCCATACTTCACACCCATACATTAGCATTGGTAAAACTATATTCTCATACATTCCCCTCTTTGCTTCCAAGGACAAAGTTCTTTGTCTCCACAGACTCCTAAGTGCACCGCTCACCCTTTTCCCCTCATCAATTCTATGATTCACCTCATCTTTCATAGACCCATCCGCTGACATGTCCACTCCCAAATATCTGAATACATTCACCTCCTCCATACTCTCTCTCTCCAATCTGATATCCAATCTTTCATCACCTAATCTTTTTGTTATCCTCATAACCTTACTCTTTCCTGTATTCACTTTCAATTTTCTTCTTTTACATACCCTACCAAATTCATCCACCAACCTCTGCAACCTCTCTTCAGAATCACCCAAGAGCACAGTGTCATCAGCAAAGAGCAACTGTGACAACTCCCACTTTATGTGTGATTCTTTATCTTTTAACTCCACACCTCTTGCCAAGACCCTCGCATTTACTTCTCTTACAACCCCATCTATAAATACAGTGGACCCCCGCATAGCGACCTTAATCCGTGCAAGAGGGCTGGCTGTTATGCGAAATGTTCGCTATGTGAATGAATTTTCCCCATAAGAAATAATGGAAATCAAATTAATCCGTGCAAGACACCCAAAAGTTTGAAAAAAAAAATTTTACCACATGAAATATACATTTTCCTACACACAAAGAGAAGGATACATGCACAATAGTAGAGTAGTACATGCACAGTATATATTGTGCATGTACTAGTCTACTAAATGAAGAATAAATGACACTTACCTTTATTGAAGATGCAGCAATGACTGATGAGACACTGTGTCCTGGGAGTGCCTTTTCCTCCTGAGTACTGTAGGTCCTGTTTGGTATTTTCTTCCAGAACAGGCCTTATCACACTGTGTATGTCACTACGATTCTTAAATCTCTCAAACCAACCTTTGCTGGCTCTAAATTCACCAATATGAGCACTAGTTCCAGGCATTTTCCCTGTTCACCTGGGTGTTAGTCGACTGGTGTGGGTTGCATCCTGGGAGACAAGATTAAGGACCCCAATGGAAATAAGTTAGACAGTCTTCGATGACACTGACTTTTTTGGGCTATCCTGGGTGGCAAATCCTCTGGGGTTAATTGTTTCTTGGTATTCTCAATAAGCCACACCAACAACGGTGCTACAGCAGCAGCAGCAGCAGCTGACGATGTTACAGCAGCAGCAGACGATGCTACAGCAGCAGCAGCAGCAGACGATGCTACAGCAGCAACAGACGATGCTACAGCAGCAGCAGACGATGCTACAGCAGCAACTGACGATGTTACAGCAGCAGCAGACGATGCTACAGCAGCAGCAGCAGCAGACGATGCTACAGCAGCAGCAGCAGCTGACGGTGGTACAGCAGCAACAGACGATGCTACAGCAGCAACAGACGATGCTACAGCAGCAGCAGACGATGCTACAGCAGCAGCAGATGATGCTACAGCAGCAGCAGATGATGCTACAGCAGCAGCAGACGGTACTACAGCAGCAGGAGCAGCTGACGGTGGTACAGCAGCAGCAGTTGACAGTGCAGCAGCAGCTGACGGTGATACAGCAGCAGCAGCAGCTGTACCACCAATAGTAGCGATGGTTGATTGGGGTTTATTATACAACCTGGCCAGCTCGGAGACACGCACTCCACTTTCATACTTATCAATGATCTTTTTCTTCATCTCCATAGTAATTCTCACCCTTATTGCTGTAGGGTTGGCACTAGAAGCTTTCTTGGGGCCCATGGTCACTTATTTTCCAGAAAAAAATCACCAAAAACACTGTAATAATACAAAATGTTCCGATTGTATGCTTGGATGTTACCGCGGAGGCTGGCTGGTAAACAATGCCACCCGCGGAACATGTGAGCGTGGCTCAGGCCGCACATTGGACGCGTCTCGGACGAAGGCCGCTGAGCGGGTTTTTGGGCGCTATGCGGGGCAAAATTTTAGCGATCAAAGCGTCCGCTATGCGGATTGTCCGCTATGCAAGGCGTCCGTTATGCGGGGGTCCACTGTATATTGAACAACCACGGTGACATCACTCATCCTTGTCTTAGGCCTACTTTTACTGGGAAATAATCTCCCTCTTTCCTACATACTCTAACTTGAGCCTCACTATCCTCTTAAAAACTCTTCACTGCTTCCACTAACCTACCTCCTACACCATACACCTGCAACATCTGCCACATTGCCCCCCTATCCACCCTGTCATACACCTTTTCCAAATCCATAAATGCCACAAAAACCTCTTTAGCCTTATCTAAATACTGTTCACTTACATGTTTCGCTGTAAACACATGGTCCACACACCCCCTACGTTTCCTAAAGCCACCTTGTTCATCTGCTATCCTATTCTCCGTCTTACTATTAATTCTTTCAAAATTAACTCTACCATACACTTTACCAGGTATACTCAACAGACTTATCCCCCTATAATTTTTGCACTCTCTTTCGTCCCCTTTGCCTTTATACAAAGGAACTATGTATGCTCTCTGCCAATCCCTAGGTACCTTATCCTATTCCATACATTTATTACATAATAGCACCAACCACTCCAAAACTATATCCCCACCTGCTTTTAACATTTCTATCTTCATCCCATCAATTCCAGCTGCCTTACCCCCTTTCATTTTACCTACTGCCTCACGAACTTCCCCCACACTGACAACTGGCTCTTCCTGACTCTTACAAGATGTTATTCCTCCTTGCCCTATACATTGTACATGAAATCACAGCTTCCCTATCTGCATCAACATTCAACAATTCCTTAAAATATTCCCTCCATCTTCCCAATACCTCTAACTCTCCATTTAATAACTCTCCTCCCCTATTATTAACCCTTTGAGGGTTTCGGCCGTACTAGTATGGCTTATGCACCAGGGTTTTTGACGTACTAGTACGCCTAAATTCTTGCGCCCTCAAATCTAGTGGGAGAAAGCTGGTAGGCCTACATATGAAAGAATGGTTCTATGTGGTCAGTGTGCACAGTATAAAAAAAAAGTCGTGCAGCACACAGTGAATAATGAGAAAAAAAAACTTATGACTGTTTTTTGGAATAACATAGCAACTTTGCACTGTATTATCGTATGGTATTTATTGTTGTATTCTAGTTTTCTTGGTCTCATTTTATAGAATGGAAGACATATTACAGAAATTGAGATGATTTTGACTGGTTTTACAATGAAAAGTACCTTGAAATTGAGCTGAAAGTAGCAGAAATGTTCGATTTTTACCAAAGTTCAAAAGTAAACAAATCATGCCAAGCGTCCAATACACGTCAACTGGTGAGTCTAATATTCTTTCGCAAGTGCGCCAATATTATTTATACCATTTTTTAAACTAATGCAGTAGTCTACATAACAGTAAATCTTCTATTTTTTGTGAGAATAAAAATTCAAAGTGGAAAGCAAAAGAATATAAGAGGGGCCTTGAGACGTGACTAATGAACAGAGGAAATGTCATTTTAGTGCCAGGAATGTCCTTCTTGTTTATTCTGGACCTTATTCAGAAATTGGCACCTTTTGAAATTTGTGTGAAATTGGCAAAATTGCTAAATTCTGACCACTGTACTGGATAGTTGTAATTGATAAATGGGTGGTTTCTTGCACTCATTCGATAGAAAAAATGGAGTTCTAGTGAAATATTCATATTTTTTGTCGACTAGTACAGTGGAATTGGGCGAAAATGGGGCTCAAAGTGGGCAAAATCGCCAATGCATAAACATGGCTGAGACCACTAACTTCGCGAGAGCATAATTCCCTAAGTTTTCCATCAAATTTCAAACTTTTGGTGTCATTATGACCGGGAAAAGATTCTCTATCTTTTCATAAGAGAAAATTATTATTTTTTTTTTAAATTTGGCTGACCCTGAGAACGAGTCTCAGAGAGGGCCTGTCGACCCTCAAAGGGTTAACTGACAAATCCATTTGTTCTCTAGGCTTCCTTAACTTGTTAATCTCACTCCAAAACTTTTTCTTATTTTCAACAAAATTTGTTGATAACATCTCACCCACTCTCTCATTTGCTCTCTTTTTACATTGCTTCACTACTCTCTTAACCTCTCTCTTTTTCTCCATATACTCTTCCCTCCTTGCATCACTTCTACTTTGTAAAAACTTCTCATATGCTAACTTTTTCTCCCTTACTACTCTTGTTACATCATCATTCCACCAATCGCTCCTCTTCCTTCCCGCACCCACTTTCCTGTAACCACAAACTTCTGCTGAACACTCTAACACTACATTTTTAAACCTACCCCATACCTCTTCGACCCCTTTGCCTATGCTCTCATTAGCGTATCTATCCTCCAATAGCTGTTTATATCTTACCCTAACTGCCTCCTCTTTTAGTTCATAAACCTTCACCTCTCTCTTACCTGATGCTTCTAATCTCCTTTTATCCCATCTTCCTTTTACTCTAAGTGTAGCTACAACTAAAAAGTGATCTAATATATCTCTGGCCCCTATATAAACATGTACATCCTGAAGTCTACTCAACAGTCTTTTATCTACCAATACATAATCTAACAAATTACTGTCATTTCGCCCTACATCATATTTTGCATACTTATTTATCCTCTTTTTCTTAAAATATGTATTACCTATAACTAAACCCCTATCTATACAAAGTTCAATCAAAGGGCTCCCATTATCAATTACACCTGGCACCCCAAACTTACCTGCCACACCCTTTCTAAAATTTTCTCCTAACTTTAGCATTCAGGACCCCTACCACAATTACTCTCTCACTTGGTTCAAAGGTTCCTATACATTCACTTAACATCTCCCAAAATCTCTCTCTCTCCTCTACATTCCTCTCTTCTCCAGGTGCATACACGCTTATTATGACCCACTTTTCGCATCCAACCTTTACTTTAATCCACATAATCCTTGAATTTAAACATTCATATTCTCTTTTCTCCTTCCATAACTGATCCTTCAACATTATTGCTACCCCTTCCTTAGCTCTAACTCTCTCAGATACTCCAGATTTAATCCCATTTTTTTCCCCCCACCGAAACTCCCCTACCCCCTTCAGCTTTGTTTCGCTTAGGGCCAGGACATTTAACTTCTTTTCATTCATAACATCGGCAATCATCTGTTTCTTGTCATCTGCACTACATCCACGCACATTCAAGCATCTCAGTTTTATGAAGTTTTTCTTCTTCTCTTTTTTAGTAAATGTTTACAGGAGAAGGGGTTACTAGCCCATTGCTCCCAGCATTTTAGTCGCCTCATACAACACCCATGGCTTACAGAGGAAAGATTCTTTTCCACTTCCCCATGGACAAGAAGAAATAAAGAAGAACAAGAGCTATTTAGAAAAAGGAGAAAAAACCTAGATGTATATTATTATTATTTTTATTATTATCACACTGGCCGATTCCCACCAAGGCAGGGTGGCCTGAAAAAGAAAAACTTTCACCATCATTCACTCCATCCCTGTCTTGCCAGAAGGGTGCTTTACACTACAGTTTTTAAACTGCAACATTAACACCCCTCCTTCAGAGTGCAGGCACTGTACTTCCCATCTCCAGGACTCAAGTCCGGCCTGCCGGTTTCCCTGAACCCCTTCATAAATGTTACTTTGCTCACACTCCAACAGCACGTTAAGTATTAAAAACCATTTGTCTCCATTTACTGCTATCAAAGACGCTCACGCATGCCTGCTGGAAGTCAAAGCCCCTCGCACACAAAACTTCCTTTACCCCCTCCCTCCAACCTTTCCTAGGCCGACCCCTACCCCGCCTTCCTTCCACTACAGACTGATACACTCTTGAAGTCACTCTGTTTCGCTCCATTCTCTCTACATGTCCGAACCACCTCAACAACCCTTCCTCAGCCCTCTGGACAAGAGTTTTGGTAATCCCGCACCTCCTCATAACTTCCAAACTACATATTCTCTGCATTATATTCACACCACACATTGCCCTCAGACATGACATCTCCACTGCCTCCAGCCTTCTCCTCGCTGCAACATTCATCACCCATGCTTCACACCCATATAAGAGTGTTGGTAAAACTATACTCTCATACATTCCCCTCTTTGCCTCCAAGGACAAAGTTCTTTGTCTCCACAGACTCCTAAGTGCACCACTCACCCTTTTCCCCTCATCAATTCTATGATTCACCTCATCTTTCATAGACCCATCCGCTGACACGTCCACTCCCAAATATCTGAATACATTCACCTCCTCCATACTCTCTCCCTCCAATCTGATATTCAATCTTTCATCACCTAATCTTTTTGTTATCCTCATAACCTTACTCTTTCCTGTATTCACCTTTAATTTTCTTCTTTTGCACACCCTACCAAATTCATCCACCAATCTCTGCAACTTCTCTTCAGAATCTCCCAAGAGCACAGTGTCATCAGCAAAGAGCAGCTGTGACAACTCCCAATTTGTGTGTGATTCTTTATCTTTTAACTCCACACCTCTTGCCAAGACCCTCGCATTTACTTCTCTTACAACCCCATCTATAAATATATTAAACAACCACGGTGACATCACACATCCTTGTCTAAGGCCTACTTTTACTGGGAAAAAATTTCCCTCTTTCCTACATACTCTAACTTGAGCCTCACTATCCTCGTAAAAACTCTTCACTGCTTTCAGTAACCTACTTCCTACACCATACACTTGCAACATCTGCCACACTGCCCCCCTATGTACCCTGTCATACACCTTTTCCAAATCCATAAATGCCACAAAGACCTCTTTAGCCTTATCTAAATACTGTTCACTTATATGTTTCACTGTAAACACCTGGTCCACACACCCCTTACCTTTCCTAAAGCCTCCTTGTTCATCTGCTATCCTATTCTCCGTCTTACTTTTAATTCTTTCAATAATAACTCTACCATACACTTTACCAGGTATACTCAGCACACTTATCCCCCTATAACTTTTGCACTCTCTTTTATCCCCTTTGCCTTTATACAAAGGAACTATGCATGCTCTCTGCCAATCCCTAGGTACCTTACCCTCTTCCATACATTTATTAAATAATTGCACCAACCACTCCAAAACTATATCCCCACCTGCTTTTAACATTTCTATCTTTATCCCATCAATCCCGGCTGCCTTACCCCCTTTCATTTTACCTACTGCCTCACGAACTTCCCCCACACTCACAACTGGCTCTTCCTCACTCCTACAAGATGTTATTCCTCCTTGTCCTATACATGAAATCACAGCTTCCCTATCTTCATCAACATTTAACAATTCCTCAAAATATTCCCTCCATCTTCCCAATACCTCTAACTCTCCACTTAATAACTCTCCTCTCCTATTTTTAACTGACAAATCCATTTGTTCTCTAGGCTTTCTTAACTTGTTAATCTCACTCCAAAACTTTTTCTTATTTTCAACAAAATTTGTTGATAACATCTCACCCACTCTCTCATTTGCTCTCTTTTTACATTGCTTCACCACTCTCTTAACCTCTCTCTTTTTCTCCATATACTCTTCCCTCCTTACATCACTTCTACTTTGTAAAAACTTCTCATATGCTAACTTTTTCTCCCTTACTACTCTCTTTACATCATCATTCCACCAATCGCTCCTCTTCCCTCCCGCACCCACTTTCCTGTAACCACAAACTTCTGCTGAACACTCTAACACTACATTTTTAAACCTACCCCATACCTCTTCGACCCCATTGCCTATGCTCTCATTAGCCCATCTATCCTCCAATAGCTGTTTATATCTTACCCTAACTGCCTCCTCTTTTAGTTTATAAACCTTCACCTCTCTCTTCCCTGATACTTCTATTCTCCTTGTATCCCATCTACCTTTTACTCTCAGTGTAGCTACAACTAGAAAGTGATCTGATATATCTGTGGCCCCTCTATAAACATGTACATCCTGAAGTCTACTCAACAGTCTTTTATCTACCAATACATAATCCAACAAACTACTGTCATTTTGCCCTACATCATATCTTGTATACTTATTTATCCTCTTTTTCTTAAAATATGTATTACCTATAACTAAACCCCTTTCTATACAAAGTTCAATCAAAGGGCTCCCATTATCATTTACACCTGGCACCCCAAACTTACCTACCACAACCTCTCTAAAAGTTTCTCCTACTTTAGCATTCAGGTCCCCTACCACAATTACTCTCTCACTTGGTTCAAAGGCTCCTATACATTCACTTAACATCTCCCAAAATCTCTCTCTCTCCTCTGCATTCCTCTCTTCTCCAGGTGCATACATGCTTATTATGACCCACTTCTCGCATCCAACCTTTACTTTAATCCACATAATTCTTGAATTTACACATTCATATTCTCTTTTCTCCTTCCATAACTGATCATTCAACATTACTGCTACCCCTTCCTTTGCTCTAACTCTCTCAGATACTCCAGATTTAATCCCATTTATTTCCCCCCACTGAAACTCCCCTACCCCCTTCAGCTTTGTTTCGCTTAGGGCCAGGACATCCAACTTCGTTTCATTCATAACATCAGCAATCATCTGTTTCTTGTCATCCGCACTACATCCACGCACATTTAAGCATCCCAGTTTTATAAA
>NC_091299.1:41286922-41374422 GCF_038502225.1 Cherax quadricarinatus | reverse complement strand
ATAAACAGAACAGGAAATCAGCTCTAATATACTTTATTTAGGTAGGAATACTGGTCAGAGAGCCCACTGTAAGTCCGAGTCGTTGGTAACCGAGTACGTTGCTAAGTGAGGAGAGGCTGTATTATACAAATGAATAGAATAAAGGAATTCTGGGCACATGATCTAACTCATGTGTTATAGAGAAGGAGCATATAATAAACATGTCAAGAATGTTCAAAAAATGGAAATGTATGAGAATATGAGTTTTATTTAAGCACACGTACAGTGGACCTTCAACCAACGAAGGCATCATCTAACGATAAAATCGACTAACGAAGCGTTTTATTGTAAAAATTTTGGCCCGTCCAACGATGAAAAACTTGACTAACATCATTCGTCCAGAATGGCCTGAGCGCACCTTAGCTGCCCTGCCTTCAGTTAGTGTGCCAATGTTTACAAGCCAGTGCAGTCACTTCCATGCATACATTTGGTACATTTTGTATTATTCCAGTGTTTTTCGTGCTTGTAACTGCTAAATAAGCCACCATGGGCCCAAAGAAAGCTTCTAGTGCCAACGCTGTGGTAAAAAGGGTGAGAATTACAACTGAAATGAAGAAAGAGACAATCACAAAGTATGAAACTGGAGTGCGTGTCTCCGAGCTGGTCAGGTTGTATAACAAACCCCAATCAACCATCGCTACTATCTTGGCCAACAGAAAGGCAATCAAGGAAGCTGTTGTTGTGAAAGGTGCAAGTATGTTTTCGAAACACAGATCGCAAGTACTCGGAGATGCTGAGAGACTGTTATTGGTATGGATAGATGAAAAACAGATATCAGGAGATAGCATCTCTCAATCAATCATATGTGAAAAGGCAGGGCAGTTGCATGACGATTTAATTAAAAAAAAAAAAAAAGGCCTGCAACTAGTGGTGACGTGAGTGAATTTAAAGGTTGGTTTGGGAGAATCGTAGTGGCATACACAGTGTGGTAAGGCATGGTGTGGCTACCAGTTCAGACCAAAAAGCGGCTGAAAAATATGTACAGGAATTCAAGGAATACATAGAGGCTGAAGGATTAAAACCCCAACAAGTGTTTGTGATGAAACAGGCCTGTTTTGGAAGAAAATGCCAAAGAGGACCTACATTACACAGGAGGAAAAAGCACTCCCAGGACACAAGCCTATGAAGGAAAGGGTTACTTTAATGTTGTGTAGTAATGCTAGTGGGGATTGCAAAGTGAAGCCTCTACTCGTGTATCACTCTGAAACTCCCAGTGTTCAAGAAAAACAATGTCATCAAGGCTAATTTGTGTGTGATGTGGAGGGCAAACAGTAAGGCATGGGTCACTAGGGATATTTTCTATGATTGGTTTTATCATGTGTTTGGCCCCACTGTGAAAAATTACCTCATGGAAAATAAATTGGACCTTAAGTGCCTCCTGGTATTAGACAATGCTCCTGCTCATCCTTCAGAGTTGCCAGAGCGAACTTCGAGGGACTTGAGTTTTATCAAAGTGAAATTCTTGCCTCCTAATACCACTCCTTTCCTTCAGCCCATGGACCAGCAGGTCATTTCAAATTTCAAAAAACTGTACACCAAAGCAATGTTTCAAAAGTGTTTTGAAGTGACCTCAGACACTCAACTGACCCTAAGAGATTTTTTGGAAAGATCACTTTAGTATCCTCAATTGCATAAACCTTATAAGTAAGGCTTGGAAGGGAGTGACTAACAGGACCTTGAACTCTGCTTGGAGGAAACTGGCCACAATGAGTAGAAGAGAGGGATTTTGAAGGGTTTAGGGCTAACCCTGAGAAGCCTATGCCAGCTGTGGAATGTACTGTGGCACTGGGGAAGTCCTTGGGGTTGGACGTTAGTGGGGAGGATGTGGAAAAGATGGTGGAGGACAACAATGAAGAAGTAACCACTGATGAGCTGCAAGAGCATCTGCAACAGCACGAGGACAGAACTGAGAAAATTGCTTCAGAGGAGGGGAAAGAGAAATGGAGGAAGTTGCCTTCTTCAAAGATTAAGGAGATCTGTGCAAAGTGGGTTGACGTGCAAACCTTTATGGATGAAAATCACCCTGACACAGCTATTGCAAGCTGTGCTGGTTACTTTTACAATGACAATGTTGTGGCCCATTTTTGGAAAATCTTAAAGGAACACGAGATACAGAGCTCTATGGAAAGATTTTTGGTGCGACAAAAGTCCAGTGACTCTCAAGTTGTTCCTATTGGCATTAAAAAAAGAAGGGAAGTAAGCCCGAAAAAGGACTTGGTACCTAAAGTCCTTATGGAAGGGGATTCTCCTTCCAAAAAATAATACACCTCCATCTCCCCTCCTCCCATCTCATCACTCATCACATCATCATCAATAAAGGTAAGTGTCACTTATTCCTCATTTAGTAAAGTACGTGTATTTATTTTGTATGTATCCTTCTTTTTCTGTGTAGGAAAATGTATATTTCATGTGCAAAATTTTTTTTTTCATACTTTTGAGTGTCTGGAAAGAAGTAATTGCATTTCCATTATTTTTTATGGGGAAAATTAATTCGACTAACGATAAATTCAACTAACGGCAGCTCTCTGGAATGAATTAATATCGTTGGTTGAGGGTCCACTGTATATCATACTGAGGTAAAATAATAAATCTTCAGATGAGGCAGAATATGTAAATCATATCTCAGATGAAATATTTACTGGAGCCTTTTATAGTTACAGGAAAAGGAAGTATAAAATTACCACTCATCTAATCTGTTAATCAAAAATATTAAATATTATTAACAATATTGCATATCTTTGATGTGTAAATCAGGTGTTTACACTGAAGCATATATGTGAACAGAATTTAGATGAAGGTAAGGAAGTTTTCATTGCATTTATGTATTTAGAAAAAGCATATGACAGAGTGAATAGGGGAGCAATGTAGCAGCTGTTGTAATTGTATAGAACAGGTAGTAAGTTACTAAATGCTGTAATGAGTTTTTATGAGGAAAGCAAGACTTAGGTTAGGGTGAGTAGGAGAGAGGGAGATTACTTCCCAGTAAAAGTAGGTCTTAGACAGGGATGTGTAATGTCACCATGGTTGTTTAACATATTTATAGATGGGGTTGTAAAAGAACTAAATGTTAGAGTGTTGGAGAGAGGGGTGGGATTAAACTGTAGGGAATCAAATACAAAATGGGAATTAACACTGTTACTTTTTGCTGATGGTACTGTCCTTTTGGGATAGTCTACAGAAAAGTGGCAAAGGTTAGTAGACGAGTTTGGGAGGGTGTGTAAAGGAAGAAAGTTGAAAATGTAATAATGTTGGTAGAATTACCGACAATATGTAAAGTAAAAGGACACAAGTACAACTAATGTGACATTGTATTGTGGCAATGTTTCGCTCTCCAGGAGCTTTGTCAAGCCGTTAGTTACAAGCAGTACATGGACACAGAGGGTATACATAGGCTGAGAGTGAGGTACAATAGCAATAGCAATAGCAATAGCAATAGCAATAGCAGCAGCAGCAGCAGCAGCAGCAGCAGCAGCAGCAGCAGCAGCAGCAGCAGCAGCAGCAGCAGCAGCAGCAGCAGCAGCAGCAGCAGCAGCAGCAGCAGCAGCAGCAGCAGCAGCAGCAGCAGCAGCAGCAGCAGCAGCAGCAGCAGCAGCAGCAGCAGCAGCAGCAGCAGCAGCAGCAGCAGCAGCAGCAGCAGCAGCAGCAGCAGCAGCAGCAGCAGCAGCAGCAGCAGCAGCAGCAGCAGCAGCAGCAGCAGCAGCAGCAGCAGCAGCAGCAGCAGCAGCAGCAGCAGCAGCAGCAGCAGCAGCAGCAGCAGCAGCAGCAGCAGCAGCAGCAGCAGCAGCAGCAGCAGCAGCAGCAGCAGCAGCAGCAGCAGCAGCAGCAGCAGCAGCAGCAGCAGCAGCAGCAGCAGCAGCAGCAGCAGCAGCAGCAGCAGCAGCAGCAGCAGCAGCAGCAGCAGCAGCAGCAGCAGCAGCAGCAGCAGCAGCAGCAGCAGCAGCAGCAGCAGCAGCAGCAGCAGCAGCAGCAGCAGCAGCAGCAGCAGCAGCAGCAGCAGCAGCAGCAGCAGCAGCAGCAGCAGCAGCAGCAGCAGCAGCAGCAGCAGCAGCAGCAGCAGCAGCAGCAGCAGCAGCAGCAGCAGCAGCAGCAGCAGCAGCAGCAGCAGCAGCAGCAGCAGCAGCAGCAGCAGCAGCAGCAGCAGCAGCAGCAGCAGCAGCAGCAGCAGCAGCAGCAGCAGCAGCAGCAGCAGCAGCAGCAGCAGCAGCAGCAGCAGCAGCAGCAGCAGCAGCAGCAGCAGCAGCAGCAGCAGCAGCAGCAGCAGCAGCAGCAGCAGCAGCAGCAGCAGCAGCAGCAGCAGCAGCAGCAGCAGCAGCAGCAGCAGCAGCAGCAGCAGCAGCAGCAGCAGCAGCAGCAGACATAAGGACTCGACAAGGCAATTTTTTGCACGCTTTCAAAAAAAATAAAAAAATTATAGAAATTGAGTTATTCATATAGAAAAATAGCTTAACTCTTTGGCAACACAATGGTACAAGAATCAATGTTCTATGATGTTTCTACAATAAATTATAGTCATTTATATCAGGTATGGTGATGGCGATATGGGTAGCATGTCTGCTCACAGCCCATATATTTTTTGGAATTTTTTCCTTGTTTTTTATTGCTTTTTCTTGCATTATTCTTTCTAATATAATAATTGACTATTTGGCATCATAAAAGAGTAGGCAGAGCTTATACATAGACTTCCAGCCAATCAGAAACCATCTGGGAACACCAGCAGTATTCCCGCTCCAGAGAGCCAGGAGAAATCACTTCATTATCACGCTTATATCAACTCTAAGGCTTATTTATCTATCAGAATTGATCTGATATGATGTAATAAACACTATAAATAACATACAAACATGATATATACTCTAGACTGTATAAAATAGGCCATAATATGGCGAGAGACCACCAGGAATATTTCAATATAAATGAGTTACTCCTCTCCATGTCGTCTTTGAGTAAGAGAAAACGGTGTTTTGAAGAGGATAACTGCACTAGAACATCAGTTTACTAAGAAATACACCTAATTAAACGCGATTTTCACGATTTTTTTTTCCTTTGAGATGGCGGGCCGGCCGGCGATCCAGGCCAATATCTCGGAAGTAACTTATTCACTTATTTCGCTTTACTACACCTTTATTACTTAATTAAGTGGAATAATATTCACAGAAATTGTAAATTAATGATTTCTCTAATTTTTGATGGAACATTGTTAGAAATATTCCAAATATTTTGGGAGTTATGTGGGAGTAAAGGGCTGAGTTTTTGCAACATTCCAAGAACTAACAAACTTTATTTTTTGTGAAATAAAGATAAGATATTTAGAGGAAAGGAATCCATCAGAAATTCGTATAAGCATTGTTCTCTCGGCACCAAGTGTCCAAACAACCTTACGTCGTCCCATATAGGACTATCATCCTGCCAAAGGGCATTTTCAGTAAATCAGTCCTTTCTCAGTCTTTTCTCAGTTGTTGTTTGAGGTATCTTATTGATAAATATTTACAGTAACTAGAGAAAATACTTCGTCTTGTGCACCAAAACTGAAAGAAATCTGACGGTAAACAAAAAAGCAACAATTAATTGCCTTGTCGGCCCCTAAGTTGTAATAGTAGTAGTAATGCAATATGGTAGAGCAATTAACTCGTACATGAGTAAAAGTATATAAAAGCTATTACTTGGGTAACATAAAAATAGGTTAGACAAATATAGACTGGATAGAGAAGGCCTGTTGTTCACTCTCTGTAATGTGCTTTGTGTAGTATTAACAGGAGAGACTATGTGATGGCAGGGTTTACTGTTTTCAGGAGGATTCTTGCTAAGACTTCAGACAAAATCAAAGCACCACAAACCAGTTAATGCATGGGTTTACACTATACCCTGTGCAGGCTGCGACAAGATTTATGTAGGTGAAACAGCAAGAAACCTCGACACCCGCCTCAATGAACACATTTACGCATGTAGGAACGATAACTTGAACAACGCCTGTGTACAACACCGACATTCCATCAATTATCTCATGAAATTCAGGGACGCCCAATTAGTGATCAAAGAAACTAATTTCCACAGACGCAAGTGCCTTGAATCAGCACTAATCGCTGTTTCGAATATAATTAAACAAAACAAAGGCAGCTTCACCATCTCTGAAGTCTTAGCAAGAATCCTCCTGAAAACAGTGAACACTGCCATCACATAGTCTCTCCTGTTAATACTACACAAAGCACATTACAGAGAGTGAACACTGAAACAGGCCTTCTCTATCCAGTCTATATTTGTCTAACCTATTTTTATGTTACCCAAGTAATAGCTTTTATATCCTTTTACTCATGTACGAGTTAATTGCTCTACCATATTGTATTACCACTACTACAACAACAACTTATGTCACTACTACTACTACTACTACCACCACCACTAATATTGCACCTCACTCTGAGCCTATATATACCCTCTGTGTCCATGTACTGTTTATAACAGCCTGACAAAGCTCAATAAAATGTAACATTAGTTGCACTTGTGTCCTTTTACTTTACAAAGTTGAAAATGAACACAGATAAGAGTAAGGTGATAAGAGTATCAAATGATTTAGATAAAGAAAAATTGGATATCACATTGGAGGGAGAATGGAAGAAGTGAATGTGTTCAGATATTTGGGAGTTGACTTGTCAGCAGATGGGTTTATGAAGGATGAGGCTAATCATAGAATTGATGAAGGAAAAAAGACGAGTGGTGCTTTGAGGTATCTGTGGAGACAAAAACCATCATCCATGGAGGCAAAGAAGGGAATGTATAAGAGTATAGTGGTACCACCACTCTTATATGGGCATGAAGCATGGGTTGTAAATGCTGCAGCAAGGAGGAGGCTGGAGGTAGTGCCTGAGCACTATGTGTGGTGTAAATATTATGCAAAGAATTCGTAGTGTGGAAATTAGGAGGATGTGTGGAGTTACAAAAAGTATCAGTAAAAGGGCTGATGAGGGGTTGTTGAGGTAGTTTGATAATTTAGAGAGGCTAGAACAAAGTAGAATGACTTGGAGAGTGTATAAATCTTTAGTGGAAGGAAGGCTGAATAGGGGTTGTTTTAGGAAAGGCTGGAGGGAGGGGGGTAAAGGAGGTTTTGTGGGTGAGGGGCTTGGACTTCCAGCAAGTGTGTGCGAGTGTGTTAGATAGAAGTGAATGGAGACGAATGGTTTGTGGAACCTGTTGAGCTGTTGGAGTGTGAACAGGGTAATATTTTGTGAAGGGATTCAGGGAAACTGGTTAGACTTGAGTGCTGGAGGCGGAAGTACAGTGTACCGCAGTGTTCAACAAATAAAATATACATCTACACAAATAACCAGCACACAGAGCGACATTTCGGTTGTGTGACTAGTTAATGGTCCAAGATGGACTGAAACATCGTCATCAGTTTCACTCACCCATGTGTATGTGTGTGTGTGTGTGTTATCTGTGTATTGTGCCTTTCTATTCTTCTAAAATATACATCTCTTGTCTTGCAAAAAAGTGTGTTGCCAGTGCAGGCATTGTACTTCCAACCTTCAGCACTCAAGTCAGGCTACCCAGTTACCCTAAATCCCTTCATAAATGTTACCTTGCCCACACTCCAACAGCATGTCAAGCCATAAAAAGAACTTGTCTCCTCTCACTCCGATCTATTACACTTCAAGAAGCCTACTGGATGTTTAAGCTCCTAGTCAATCTTACTGAAGTCTTGTCACAAAGCAGAAGGAAATTATAGAAGATTTGTGATTTGGCATGACATCTTATTTTTGAAGAGCGTAAAATAACTATACCAAATACCGATGGATAATAGGGTGGCAAATATAAACTAATTGAATACCATAGAAAAGTGCAGAGAATGTTTCCACATATGTACACTTAAATAATTCCTTAAAATAGAACAAGCCACAGAAGACTGTGCAAAATTACAACACAAGATCACTAAGTAAACACAGTGATGACATTATAGTAATACAGTGGACCCCCGCATAGCGAACGCCTTGCATAGCGAACAATCCGCATAGCGGACGCTTTGTTCGCTAAAATTTTGCCCCGCATAGTGGACAAAAACCCGCTCAGCGGCCTTCGTCCGAGACGCGTCCAATGTGCGCCCTCAGCCAGCCTCACATGTGCCGCCCGTCCCATTGTTTACCAGCCAGCCTCCGCGGTAACATTCAAGCATACACTCGGAATATTTCGTATTATTACAGTGTTTTCGGTGCTGTTTGTGGAAAATAAGTGACCATGGGCCCCAAGAAAGCTTCTAGTGCCAACCCTACACCTCAAAGGGTAAGAATACCCATTGAAATGAAGAAAGAGATCATTGATAAGTATGAAAGTGGAGTACGTATCACCGACCTGGTCAGGTTGTACAAGAAACCAAAATCAACCATCTCTATTGTGGGCAAGAAAACGGCAATCAAGGAAGCTGTTGTTGCCAAAGGTTTAACTGTGTTTTCGAAACAAAGATCGCAAGTGATGGAAGATGTTGAGAGACTCTTATTGGTGTGGATAAATGAAAAACAGCTAGCAGGAGATAGCGTCTCTCAAGCGATCATATGTGAAAAGGCTAGGAAGTTGCATGACGATTTAATTAAAAAAATGCCTGCAACTAGTGATGATGTGAGTGAATTTAAGGCCAGCAAAGGTTGGTTTGAGAGATTTAAGAAGCGTAGTGGCATCCATAGTGTGATACGGCATGGTGAGGCTGCCAGTTCGGACCACAAAGCGGCTGAAAAATATGTGCATGAATTCAAGGAGTACATAGAAACTGAAGGACTGGAACCTGAACAAGTGTTTAATTGTGATGAAACAGGCCTGTTCTGGAAGAAAATGCCAAGCAGGACCTACATTACTCAGGAGGAAAAGGCACTCCTAGGACATAAGCCTATGAAAGACAGGCTTACTTTGTTGATGTGTGCCAATGCTAGTGGTGATTGCAAAGTTAAGCCTTTATTAGTGTATCACTCTGAAACTCCCAGAGCGTTCAGGCAAAAGAATGTCCTCAAGGATAATTTGTGTGTGCTGTGGAGGGCAAACAGTAAGGCATGGGTCACTAGGGAATTTTTCTATAACTGGTTACACCATGCATTTGCCCCCAATGTGAAAGATTACCTAACTGAAAAGAAATTAGACCTTAAGTGCCTCCTGGTGTTAGACAATGCCCCTGGTCATCCTACAGACGTGGCAGAGCGACTTTATGGGGACATGAGCTTCATTAAGGTGAAGTTTTTGCCTCCTAATACCACTCCTCTCCTGCAGCCCATGGACCAGCAGGTCATTTCCAACTTCAAGAAACTGTACACAAAAGCTCTGTTTCAAAAGTGCTTTGAAGTGACCACAGACACTGGATTGACTCTAAAAGAGTTTTGGAAGGATCACTTTAATATCCTCAATTGTGTAAACCTTATAGGTAAGGCTTGGGAGGGAGTGACTAAGAGAACCTTGAACTCTGCTTGGAAGAAACTGTGGCCAGAATGTGTAGACAAAAGGGATTTTGAAGGGTTTGAGGCTAACCCTGAGAGGAGTAGTATACCAGTTGAGGAATCAATTGTGGAATTGGGGAAGTCCTTGGGGTTGGAGGTTAGTGGGGAGGATGTGGAAGAGTTGGTGGAGGAGGACAATGAAGAACTAACCACTGATGAGCTGATAGATCAACTTCAAGAGCAAGAGGCCAGACCTGGGGAAACTGGTTCAAAGGAGGGGAGAGAGAAATTGAAGGAATTGCCTACTTCAAAGATTAAGGAAATGTGTGCAAAATGGCTTGAAGTGCAAACCTTTTTTGATGAAAATCACCCTCACACAGCTATTGCAAGCCGTGCTGGTGACTGTTACAATGACACTGTTGTGAACCACTTTAGACAAATCATAAAGGAACGAGAGGTACAGGCCACTATGGACAGATATGTTGTGCGAAAGAAGTCCAGTGACTCTGAAGCTGGTCCTAGTGGCATTAAAAGAAGAAGGGAAGTAACCCCAGAAAAGGACTTGCTACCTCAAGTCCTAATGGAAGGGGATTCCCCTTCTAAACACTAACACTCTCTCTCCCCTCCTCCCATCCCATCAATCATCACCAGATCTTCAATAAAAGTAAGTGTCATGTAATTGTGCATGCCTTTTTCAGTTTGTGTGTACTAAAATTAACATTTTTTTGTGGTAAAAAAATTTTTTTTTCATACTTTTGGGTGTCTTGCACGGATTAATTTTATTTCCATTATTTCTTATGGGGAAAATTAATTCGCATAGCGAACATTTCGCATAACGACCAGCCCTCTTGCACGGATTAAGTTCGCTATGCGGGGGTCCACTGTACTTAAATCTCTAAACACCAATTACTCTTTTGTTAAATTAACTGAAACCTGGCTAAAACATGACATCATAACATATTTAACAAGCTGGAAATACAACTGCACATAACTGTAGGCCAAACAAGAGAGGAGGAAAAACAGTATTTACAATGCTAGTCACTTCAGTTGTTGGAATATCACATGCCTGTGAACATTTTTTTTTTTATCAACACATCAGCTGTTTCTCACCAAGGCTGGAAAAAGAAGAAACACTTTCGTCATCATTCACTCCATCACTTTCTTGCCAGAGGTGTGTCTGCATGACAGTTATAAAACTGCAGTATCATAACCCTTCCTTCAGAGTGCTGGAACTTTACTTCCCACCTCCAGGACTCAAGTCCAGCTTGCTAGTTCCCCTGAATTCCTTCATAAATGTTACCTTGCTTATATGTCAAGGCATGAAAACCATTTGTCTCCACTCGCTCCTATCTAACATGCTCATGCACGTTTGCTGGAAGTCCAAGCCCCTCACACACAAAACCTCCTTAACCCCCTCCCTCCAACCTTTCTTAGGCCAACCCCTACCCTGCCTTCCTTCCACTAGAGATTAATGAGATCCCCAAGTCATTCTATGTCTTTCCATCCTCTCTAAATGTTCAAACCACCTCAACAACCCCTCCTCAGCTCTCTGGATAATACTAACCCTGCACTTCCTCCTAATTTCCAAACTACATATTTTCTGCATTATATTCACATGGCACAGTGCTATCAGACATGACATCTCCACTGCCTCCAGCCTCCTCCTTATTGCAACATTCACCACCCATGCTTCACACTATACTCTCATACATTCTCCTCTTTGCTTCCATGGATAACATTCTTTGTCTCCACAGACTTCTCAGTGCACCACTCACCTTTTTCATTCATCAATTCTATGATTCACCTCATCTTTCATAAACCTATCTGTTGACAAGTCCACTCCCAAATATTTGAATACATTCACTTGCTCCATACTCCCTCCAATTTGATATTCAAACTCTGATTACCTAAATAATTTTATCCTCATCAATTTACTTTTTCCTATTTTCACTTTTAATTTCCTTCCTTTACATACCCCACCAAAATTGTCCACCAACTTCTGCAACTTCTCTTCAGACTCTCCCAAAAGCACAGTGTCACAGCAAAAAGCAACTGTGACAACTCCCATTTTGTGTTAGATCTTTCATCTTTTGTTCCCATACCTCTTGCTGACACCCGAGCATTCACTTCTCCTACAAACCCATCTACAAATATACTGAACAGCCATAGTGACATCACACATCCTTAACTAAGGTCTACTTTTACTGGGAAATAATCTCCCTCTCACCTACTTACTCTAACCTAAGCCTCACTATTCTTGTAAAAACTCTTCAATGTTTTCAGTAACCTACCTCCTATTCCAAATATTTGCAACATTTGCCACACTGTCCGCCTATCCACCTTATCATATGCTTTTTCCAAATCTGTAAATGCCACAAAAACCTCTTTACCCTTATCTAAATACTGTTCACCTATATGTTTCATTGTATACACTTGATCTACACACCCTTACCCTTCCTAAAGCCTCCTTGTTCATCTGGGATCATACTCTCCATCTTACTCTTAATTCTATCAATAACAACTCATCATATACTTTCCCAGGTATACTCAACAGGCTTATTCCCTATAATTTTTACACTCTCTTTTGTCCCCTATGCATTTATATAATTGAACTATGCATGCTTTTTGCCAATCCCTAGGTACCTTACTCCCCTTCCATAGTTTTTAAATAAAAACACTAAACATTCCAACACTATATCCCTCCCTCCCCCTGCTTTTAACATTACTGTTTTTATCCCATCAATCCCAGCTGCTTTACCCCCTTTCATTCTACCCACTCCTCATACCCCTCCCCTACACTCATAACTGGTTCTTCCTCACTCCTAAATGTGTTCCTCCCTGCCCAATGCACAAAATCACAGCTTCCCTATCTTCATCAAAATATTCTCTCCATCTTCCCAATACCTCTAAAACTCTTCCTAATAAGTCTCCTCTCCTATTTTTAACTGTCAAATCAAAATGTTCCCAAAGGTTTTCTTAACTTATTAACCTCACTCCAAACTTTTTCTTATTTTCAACAAAATTTGCTGATAGCATCTCATTCACTCTCTCATTTGCTCTCCTTTTACAGTCCTTCACCACTCTCTTAACCTCAATTTTTTTCTCTCCATATAGTCCTCCCTACTTGTCTCACATCTACTTTGTAAAAACCTCTCATATGCTAACTTTTTGTCTCTTACTACTCTCTTTACCTCCTCATTCCACCAATCACTCTTTTTCCCTCCCACACCTACTTTAATTAACAACAAACTTCTGCTGAACACTTTAAAACTACATTTTTAAATCTATGCCATACCTCTTGAACCTCATTGCCTATATTCTCACTAGCCTATCTTTCTTTCAATAGTTGTTTATATCTTACCCTAACTGTCTCCTCCTTTAGTTTATAAACCTTCACCTCTCTCTTATTTGGCGACTCCAATTTTCCTTGTATCCCATCTACCTTTCACTCTCACTGTAGCTACAACTAAAAAGTGATCTGATATGTCTGTTGCCCCTCTGTAAACATGCAGATCCTGAGGTCTGCCATTCAGTCTTTCATCTACCAACACATAGTCCAACTAACTACTGTTATTATGTCCTACATCATACCTTGAATGCTTATCCCTTTTTTTCTTAAATATGTATTACCCATTATCAAACCGTTTTCCAAACAAAGTTCAATCAGAGGCCCCCCATTATCATTTACACCTGGCACCCCAAACTTGCTTACCACACCCTCTCCAACTGTTCCTTCCACTGTAGCATTGAGGTCTTCTACCATAATTACTCTCTCACTTGTTTTGTTTAGAGTTAGGACATCCAGCTTATTTTCAATCACAACATTAGCAATCATCTCCTTAACATCTGCACTACATACATGCACATTCAAACAACCCAGCTTTATAAAGCTTCTCTTCTTATTTTTAGTAAAGTATACAGGAGAAGGGAGTTACTAACCCTTTGCTCCCAGCATTTTAGTTGCCTCTTAAGACATGAATGACTTACGGAGTAAAGATTCTTTTCTACTTCCCCATGGATTATTTTATATTTTTTTTATCACACTGGCCGATTCCCACCAAGGCAGGGTGGCCCGAAAAAGAAAAACTTTCACCATCATACACTCCATCACTGTCTTGCCAGAAGGGTGCTTTACACTACAGTTTTTAAACTGCAACATTAACACCCCTCCTTCAGAGTGCAGGCACTGTACTTCCCATCTCCAGGACTCAAGTCCGGCCTGCCGGTTTCCCTGAATCCCTTCATAAATGTTACTTTGCTCACACTCCAACAGCACGTCAAGTATTAAAAACCATTTGTCTCCATTCACTCCTATCAAACACGCTCACGCATGCCTGCTGGAAGTCCAAGCCCCTCGCACACAAAACCTCCTTTACCCCCTCCCTCCAACCCTTCCTAGGCCGACCCCTACCCCGCCTTCCTTCCACTACAGACTGATACACTCTTGAAGTCATTCTGTTTCGCTCCATTCTCTCTACATGTCCGAACCACCTCAACAACCCTTCCTCAGCCCTCTGGACAACAGTTTTGGTAATCCCGCACCTCCTCCTAACTTCCAAACTACGAATTCTCTGCATTATATTCACACCACACATTGCCCTCAGACATGACATCTCCACTGCCTCCAGCCTTCTCCTCGCTGCAACATTCATCACCCACGCTTCACACCCATATAAGAGCGTTGGTAAAACTATACTCTCATACATTCCCCTCTTTGCCTCCAAGGACAAAGTTCTTTGTCTCCACAGACTCCTAAGTGCACCACTCACTCTTTTTCCCTCATCAATTCTATGATTCACCTCATCTTTCATAGACCCATCCGCTGACACGTCCACTCCCAAATATCTGAATACGTTCACCTCCTCCATACTCTCTCCCTCCAATCTGATATTCAATCTTTCATCACCTAATCTTTTTGTTATCCTCATAACCTTACTCTTTCCTGTATTCACCTTTAATTTTCTTCTTTTGCACACCCTACCAAATTCATCCACCAATCTCTGCAACTTCTCTTCAGAATCTCCCAAGAGCACAGTGTCATCAGCAAAGAGCAGCTGTGACAACTCCCACTTTGTGTGTGATTCTTTATCTTTTAACTCCACGCCTCTTGCCAAGACCCTCGCATTTACTTCTCTTACAACCCCATCTATAAATATATTAAACAACCACGGTGACATCACACATCCTTGTCTAAGGCCTACTTTTACTGGGAAAAAATTTCCCTCTTTCCTACATACTCTAACTTGAGCCTCACTATCCTCGTAAAAACTCTTCACTGCTTTCAGTAACCTACCTCCTACACCATACACTTGCAACATCTGCCACATTGCCCCCCTATCCACCCTGTCATACGCCTTTTCCAAATCCATAAATGCCACAAAGACCTCTTTAGCCTTATCTAAATACTGTTCACTTATATGTTTCACTGTAAACACCTGGTCCACACACCCCCTACCTTTCCTAAAGCCTCCTTGTTCATCTGCTATCCTATTCTCCGTCTTACTCTTAATTCTTTCAATTATAACTCTACCATACACTTTACCAGGTACACTCAACAGACTTATCCCCCTATAATTTTTGCACTCTCTTTTATCCCCTTTGCCTTTATACAAAGGAACTATGCATGCTCTCTGCCAATCCCTAGGTACCTTACCCTCTTCCATACATTTATTAAATAATTGCACCAACCACTCCAAAACTATATCCCCACCTGCTTTTAACATTTCTATCTTTATCCCATCAATCCCGGCTGCCTTACCCCCTTTCATTTTACCTACTGCCTCACGAACTTCCCCCACACTCACAACTGGCTCTTCCTCACTCCTACAAGATGTTATTCCTCCTTGCCCTATACACGAAATCACAGCTTCCCTATCTTCATCAACATTTAACAATTCCTCAAAATATTCCTTCCATCTTCCCAATACCTCTAACTCTCCATTTAATAACTCTCCTCTCCTATTTCTAACTGACAAATCCATTTGTTCTCTAGGCTTTCTTAACTTGTTAATCTCACTCCAAAACTTTTTCTTATTTTCAACAAAATTTGTTGATAACATCTCACCCACTCTCTCATTTGCTCTCTTTTTACATTGCTTCACCACTCTCTTAACTTCTCTCTTTTTCTCCATATACTCTTCCCTCCTTGCATCACTTCTACTTTGTAAAAACTTCTCATATGCTAACTTTTTCTCCCTTACTACTCTCTTTACATCATCATTCCACCAATCGCTCCTCTTCCCTCCTGCACCCACTTTCCTGTAACCACAAACTTCTGCTGAACACTCTAACACTACATTTTTAAACCTACCCCATACCTCTTCGACCCCATTGCCTATGCTCTCATTAGCCCATCTATCCTCCAATAGCTGTTTATATCTTACCCTAACTGCCTCCTCTTTTAGTTTATAAACCTTCACCTCTCTCTTCCCTGATGCTTCTATTCTCCTTGTATCCCATCTACCTTTTACTCTCAGTGTAGCTACAACTAGAAAGTGATCTGATATATCTGTGGCCCCTCTATAAACATGTACATCCTGAAGTCTACTCAACAGTCTTTTATCTACCAATACATAATCCAACAAACTACTGTCATTTCGCCCTACATCATATCGTGTATACTTATTTATCCTCTTTTTCTTAAAATATGTATTACCTATAACTAAACCCCTTTCTATACAAAGTTCAATCAAAGGGCTCCCATTATCATTTACACCTGGCACCCCAAACTTACCTACCACACCCTCTCTAAAAGTTTCTCCTACTTTAGCATTCAAGTCCCCTACCACAATTACTCTCTCACTTGGTTCAAAGGCTCCTATACATTCACTTAACATCTCCCAAAATCTCTCTCTCTCCTCTGCATTCCTCTCTTCTCCAGGTGCATACACGCTTATTATGACCCACTTCTCGCATCCAACCTTTACTTTATTATTATTTTTTATTATCACACCGGCCGATTCCCACCAAGGCAGGGTGGCCCGAAAAAGAAAAACTTTCACCATCATTCACTCCATCACTGTCTTGCCAGAAGGGTGCTTTACACTACAGTTTTTAAACTGCAACATTAACACCCCTCCTTCAGAGTGCAGGCACTGTACTTCCCATCTCCAGAACTCAAGTCCGGCCTGCCGGTTTCCCTGAATCCCTTCATAAATGTTACTTTGCTCACACTCCAACAGCACGTCAAGTATTAAAAACCATTTGTCTCCATTCACTCCTATCAAACACGCTCACGCTCCTTCCATAACTGATCATTTAACATTACTGCTACCCCTTCCTTTGCTCTAACTCTCTCAGATACTCCAGATTTAATCCCATTTATTTCCCCCCACTGAAACTCTCCTACCCCCTTCAGCTTTGTTTCGCTTAGGGCCAGGACATCCAACTTCTTTTCATTCATAACATCAGCAATCATCTGTTTCTTGTCATCCGCACTACATCCACGCACATTTAAGCAAACCAGTTTTATAAAGTTTTTCTTCTTCTCTTTTTTAGTAATTGTATACAGGAGAAGGGGTTACTAGCCCATTGCTCCCGGCATTTTAGTCGCCTCATACGACACGCATGGCTTACGGAGGAAAGATTCTTTTCCACTTCCCCATGGACAATAGAAGAAATAAAAAAGAACAAGAGCTATTTAGAAAAAGGAGAAAAACCTAGATGTATATATACATGTACTGTATATATTTTTTCCAACAAACCAGCCGTATCCCACCAAAGTAAGGTGGCTCAAAAGGAAAAACAAAAGCTTCTCTTTTTAGGTGAAGCTAGATGGGATACATGGAAAATGGAAGCAGCAAGTAAGAGAGAGGTGAAGGTTTATAAAGTGAAGGAGGAGGCAGTTAGGGTAAAATATAAACAACAGTTGGAGGACAGATGGGCTAGTGTGAGTACAGGCAATGGGGTAGAAGATGTATGGGGTAAGTTTAAGAATATAGTGTTAGAGTGTTTAGCAGAAGTTTGTGGTTACAGAAAAGTGGGTGCGGGAGGGAAGAAGAGCGACTGATGGAATGATGTTATAAAAAAAGCAGTAAGAGAGAAAAAGTTAGAATATGAGAGGTTTTTACAAAGTAAAAGTGATGCAAGGAGGGAGGAGTATATGGAAAGAAAAAGAGAGGTTAAAAGAGTGGTAAAGCAATGTAAAACCAGAGCAAATGAGAGAGTGGGTGAGATGTTACCAACAAATTTTGTTGAAAGTAAGAAAAAGTTTTGGAGTGAGATTAATACGTTGAACAAGCATAGGGAACGAATGGATTTGTTAGTTAAAAATAGGGGAGGAGAGTTATTAAATGGAGAGTTAGAGGTATCGGGAAGATGGAAGGAATATTTTGAGGAATTGTTAAATGCTGATGAAGATAGGGAAGCTGTGATTTCGAGCATAGGGTAAGGAGGAATACCATCTTATAGGAGTGAGAAAGAACCAGTCATGAGTGTGGGGAAAGTGCGTGGGGCACTGGGTAGAATTATAGGGGGTAAAGCAGCTAGGATTGATGGGATAAATTACAAATATTAAAAGCAGGTGGGGATATAGTTTTGGAGTGGTTAGTGTTATTTAATAAATGTATGGAAAAGGGTAAGGTACCTAGGGATTGGCAGAGAGCATGCATAGTTCCTTTGTATAAAGGCAAAGGGGACAAAAGAGAGTGTAAAAATTAAAGGGGAATAAGTACAGTAGGGTTATCATTGAAAGAATTAGAGGTAAGACAGAATGTAGGATTGCAGATGAGCAAGGAGGTTTTAGAGTGGGTAGGGGATGTGTAGATCAAGTGTTTACATTGAAGCATATATGTGAACAGTATTTAGATAAAGGTAGAGAAGTTTTTATTGCATTTATGGATTTAGAAAAGGCATATGATAGAGTGGATAGGGGAGCAATGTGGCAGATGTTACAAGTATATGGAATAGGTGGTAAGTTACTAATTGCTGTAAAGAGTTTTTATGAGGATAGTGAGGCTCAGGTTAGGGTGTGTAGAAGAGGGGGAGACTTCTCGGTAAAAAAAGGTCTTAGACAGGGATGTGTAATGTCACCATGGTTGTTTAATGTATTTATAGATGGGGTTGTAAAAGAAGTAAATGCTAGGGTGTTTGGGAGAGGGGTGGGATTAAATTATGGGGAATCAAAAACAAAATGGGAATTGACACAGTTACTTTTTGCTGATGATACTGTGCTTATGGGAGATTCTAAAGAAAAATTGCAAAGGGTAGTGGACGAGTTTGGGAGTGTGTGTAAAGGTAGAAAGTTGAAAGTGAACATAGAAAAGAGTAAGGTGATGAGGGTATCAAATGATTTAGATAAAGAAAAATTGGATATCAAATTGGGGAGGAGGAGCATGGAAGAAGTGAATGTTTTCAGATATCTGGGAGTTGACGAGTCAGCGGATGGATTTATGAAGGATGAGGTTAATCACAGAACTGATGAAGGAAAAAAGACAAGTGGTGCATTGAGGTATGTGTGGAGACAAAAAACGTTATCTATGGAGGCAAAGAAGGGATTGCAAGAAAGTATAATAGTACCAACACTCTTATATGGGTGTGATGCTTGGGTTGTAAATGCTGCAGTGAGGAGGCAGTGGAGATGTCCTGTTTAAGGGCAATGTGTGGTGTGAATATTATGCAGAAAATTCGGAGTGTGGAAATTAGGAGGTGTAGAGTTTAAAAAAGTATTAGTCAGAGGGCTGAAGAAGGGTTGTTGAGGTGGTTTGGTCATTTAGAGAGAATGGATCAAAGCAGAATGACGTGGAGAGTGTATAAATCTGTAGGAGAAGGAAGGCGGGGTAGGGGTCATCCTCAAAAAGGTTGGAGGGAAGGGGTAAAGGAGGTTTTGTTGCTGAGGGGCTTGGACTTCCAGCAAGCGTGCATGAACGTGTTAAATAGGAGTGAATGGAGACAAATGGTATTTGGGACCTGACGAGCTGTTGGAATGTGAGCAGGGTAATATTCAGTGAATGGATTCAGGGAAACCGGCTATTTTTATATAGCCGGATTTGAGTCCTAGAAATGGGAAGTACAATGCCTGCACATTAAAGGAGGGGTTTGGGATATTAGCAGTTTGGAGGGATATGTTGTGTATCTTTATATGTATATGCTTCTAAACTGTTGTATTCTGAGCACCTCTGCAAAAACAGTGATTATGTGTGAGTGAGGTGAAAGTGTTGAATGATGAAAGTATTTTCTTTTTGGGGATTTTCTTTCTTTTTTGGGTCACCCTACCTAGGTGGGAGACGGCCGACTTGTTGAAAAAAAAAAAAAGTCTGTTGAGGATACCTGGTAAATTGAATGGTAGTATTATCGAAAGAATTAAGAGTAAGACAGAGAGCAGGATAGCATATGAACAAAGAGACTTTAGGAAAGGTAGGGGGTGTGTAGACCAAGTGTTTGCAGTGAAACATATAGGTGAACAGTATTTAGAAAAGGGTAGAGAGGTATTTGTGGCATTTATGGATATGGAAAAAGACATATAATAGGGTGGATAGGGTTGGCAATCTGGCAGATGTTGCAAATATATGGAATAGGACGTATGTTATTGCAAGCAGTGAAGAGTCTTTATGAGGATAGTGAGGCTCAGGTTAAAGTATGAAGGTGAGAGGGAGATTATTTCCCAGTAAAAGTAGGCCTTAGACAGGGATTTGTGATGTCACCATGATTGTTCAATATACAGTGGTCCCTCGCTTTTCGTAGTTCTCGGGAATCATAGATTTCGGAAATCATAGGGATATTTCGTATAAACATGGGCTTGCTAATCATAGGTTGACTCGCGAATAGTAGTTCGTCCGGGACGCGTACGCAAGGTGTGAGCCGGGGCGGCCTCCCTACCCAGCCAGTCTGGCATTGTTTACCAGTGAGCGAAGGTCCCCTCAGTGCTCCTACGAAATATTTCATAATATTCCACTCATTTTAGTGCTTGCAAGTACTAAATAAGCTACCATGGCTCCAAAGAAAGCTCCTAGTGCCAAGCCTGTTGTAAAGAAGGTGAGAAATACACCAAAGCAATGTTTCACAGGTGCTTGACTGTGACCACAGACACTCACTTGACCCTAAGGGAATTTTGGAGAGAACACTTCAGCATCCTCCACTGCATAACCCTTATAGGTATGGCTTGGGAGGGAGTGACTACCAGGACTTTGAACTCTGCTTGGAGAAAATTGTGGCCAGATTGTGTCGACAAGAGGGATTTTGCAGGGTTTGGGACTCACCCTGATGAGCATATATCTGTTATTAAATCAATTGTGGCACTGGGGAGTTCCATGGGGTTGGATATGAGTTTGGAGGATGTGGAAGAGTTGGTGGAAGACCACAACGAAGAGCTCACCACTGAGGAGCTGCAAGAGCTTCAGCAGGAACAGCAACAGATCGCAGCTCAGAATCTTGCTGCAGAGGCGGAGGAAGAGAGATGGAAGAAGGTGCCTTCTTCAGAAATTAAAGAGATTTTTGCTATGTGGGGTAAGATGGAAAGCTTTATGGAAAAACATCACCCTGACAAGGTTGTTGCAAGCCATGTTGGCAACATGTACAGTGACAAAGTCTTGGGCCATTTTAGGGAAGTGTAAAAGAGACGCCAGAAACAGAGCTCTCTCCACAGTTATTTTGCGAGACAGGACTCCAGTGACTCTCAAGGTGGTCCTAGTGGCATTAAGAAACAGAGAAGAGAAGCAACCCCAGAAAAGCAATTGGTACCTGAGGTGTTGCTGGAAGGGGATTCCCCTTCCAAACTGTAAACAATCCAATCTCTCTCTTCCTCCAGTCTCCCATACACTAAGAAGAATCTCCAATAAAGGTAAGTGTTTTGCTGTTAATGTTTCATTCATCATTTCCCATTGTATTGTTTATGTACTACATCTATATTTCATGTAAAAAATTTTTTTGTTTTAACACTTCTGGGTGTCAGGAACGGATTAATTGTATTTACATTATTTCTTAGGGGGAAAATTGATTCGCAAATAGTAGTTTTCGATAATAGTAGCAAGTCCAGGAATGGATTAACTACGAAAAACGAGGGACCACTGTAGTATTTATAGATGGCGTTGTAAGAGAAGTGAATGCTCGGGTGTTGGCATGAGGTGTGGGGTTAAAAGCTAAAGAATCTAATACAAAGTGGGAGTTGTCACAGTTGCTCTTTGCTGATGACACTGTGCTTTTGGGAGATTCTGAAGAGAAGTTGCAGAGGTTGGTTGATGAGTTTGGTAGGGTATATAAAAGAAGGAAATTAAAGGTGAATATAGAAAGAGTAAGGTGATGAGGATAACTAAAAAATTAGGTAACAGAAGACTGGATATCAGATTGGAAGGAGAGAGTATGGAGGAGGTGAATGTATTCAGATATCTGGGAGTGGACGTGTCAGCAGATGGGTCAATGGAAGATGAGGTGAATCATAGAAATGACAATGGGAAAAAGGTGAGTGGTGCACTGAGAAGTTTGTGGAGAGAAAGAACTTTATCCATGAAAGCAAAGAGGGGAATGTACGAGAGTATACAGTGGACCCCCGCATAACGATCACCTCCGAATGCGACCAATTATGTAAGTGTATTTACGTAAGTGCGTTTGCACGTGTATGTTTGGGGGTCTGAAATGGACTAATCTACTTCACAATATTCCTTATGGGAACAAATTCGGTAAGTACTGGCACCTGAACATACTTCTGGAGTGAAAAAATATCGTTAACCGGGGGTCCACTGTAGTTATACGAACGCTCTTGTATGGGTGTGAGGCATGGGTGGTGAATATTGCAACAAGGAGAAGGCTGGAGGCAGTGGAGATGTCATGTCTGAGGGCAATGTGTGGTGTGAATATAATGCAGAGAATCCGTAGTTTGGAGATTAGGAAGAGGCGTAGGATTGCCAAAACTATTATCAAGAGGGCTGGGAGGAGCTATTGAGATAGTTTGGACATGAAGAGAGAATGGAACAAAATGGAATGACTTGAAGAGTGTATAAATCTGTAGTGGAGGGAAGGCAGGGGATATTGGGGAGGGTTAGCCTAGGAAAGGTTGGAGGGAGGGGGTAAAGGAGGTTTTGTGTGCGAGGGGCTTGGACTTCCAGCAGCGTCCATGAACGTGTTAAATAGGAGCAAATGGATACAAATGGTTTTTAGGACTTTATGTGCTGTTGTAGTGTAAGTAAGGTAACATTTACGAAGGTACTCAGGGAAACCAGCAGGCCGGACTTGATTCCTGAAGGTGGGAAGTACAGTGCTGGCACTCTGAAGGAGGGGCATTAATGTTGCAGTTTTATAACTGTAGTGTAGGCGTGCCTCTGGCAAGACATTGATGGAGTGAATAATGATGAAAGTTTTTCTTTTTCATTTTTGGTGGGAAATGGCTGATGTGTTAATAAAATAAAAATAATTCTATTTCTAACTTTCGTAATGTGCACAGGAGAAGGGGTTACTAGCCCCTTATTCCTGGTATTTTAGTCGCCTCTTACGACATGGAGTTCCACAGGGAAGTGTCCTTGGACCCCTGCTCTTCCTCATTTACATCAATGATCTTCCAAACATATCCCAACACCTGAAACCTATTCTCTTTGCTGACGACATGACTTATGTCATCTCTCACCCTAATCTTGCCACCCTCAACACCATTGCTAATGAAGAGCTGCTCAAAATATCAACTTGGATGACAGCCAATAAACTTACACTTAACACTGACAAAACCTACTACATATATTATGTTTGTTAACAGAGCAGGTGCTGCGCAACTAAACATTAAGATCGGCAGCACTCTAATTGCCAGACATAATGAGGGCAAATTCCTAGGCCTATACCTCGACAACAACCTGAATTTCAGCACCCATATCCAACACATATCAAAAAAAGTATCCAAAACAGTTGGGATCCTCTCCAAGATACAACACTACGTGCCACAAAATGCCCTTCTCACACTATACCATTCACTCATTTATCCATACCTCACCTATGCTATTTGTGCTTGGGGATCAACTACAGCAATACACATAAAGGTAATAATAACTCAACAAAAAGCCACAGTAAGAATAATCACTAAACCCCCCCCACTCTTCATAGATCTAAACTTATTCCCTGTTCAGAACATCCACACTTACTACTGTGCAATCTACATATACAGGACCTTAAATTCCAATATTAACCTTGACCTAAAATGCTTTCTTGATAGTTGTGACAGGACCCACAAGCATAACACCAGACACAAACATCTCTACGACATTCCCCGTGTCTGACTAAACCTTTACAAAAATTCAATGTATGTCAAAGGCCCTAAAATCTGGAACGCTCTACCTGAAAACTCTAGAACTGCAGACACATTCATCACCTTCAAAACTACCGTTAGAAAACATCTTATCTCCCTGATACACCCCGTCAACTAACTACATAAAAACCATCTGCTGGTTCATACTTACACTCACTCACTCACCCATTTGACTATAAACACAGAAATACATATCTTAATCTTAAAATAATGATTCCTAACTAGTCACAAGTTTGCCTGTGATACTCCAATATAGAAACTATGTACTGTGCCATAACAAAAGCATTCACATTGCTAAACTCACAAACTAGTACTTAGTCACTTAGTATTTAGTCAACTTACTCCACAATTTGTAATAATTTAGGGTTAAGAATTAATCTAAGTTTGCCCGAAATGCCTAGCCATGCTAGGTGTTCTAGTGGCCCCCTCTGTAATTAGTATTTTATTACATGTAAACCACACAATAACCAAACTCTGTAAACCCCACATTGTAATCCTTATAGAGAATAAACTTTGATTTGATTTGATCTGATGCATGGGTATACATATATGTGTACATGTATATGTAGTGTGCCTAAGTTTAAGCAGTACAGTGGACCCCCGCATAACGATTACCTCCGAATGTGACCAATTATGTAAGTGTATTTATGTAAGTGCGTTTGTACGTATATGTTTGGGGGTCTGAAATGGACTAATCTACTTCACAATATTTCTTATGGGAACAAATTCGGTCAGTACTGGCACCTGAACATACTTCTGGAGTGAAAAAATATCGTTAACCGGAGGTCCACTGTAGTAGTAAAATGTACCTGTTTTCTTAGGTGTTTATGAGACAGAAAGATAAAGACACTAGCATTCCTACTACTGTGTAAAACTATTACAGCCCCTCCTCACTTAGTGACATACAGTGGACCCCCGACTTACGATATTAATTCGTTCCAGAAGGCTGTTCGGGTGTCATTACCGAACAAATTTGCTTCCATAAGGAATATTGTAAATTAAATTAGTCCGTTTCAGTCCCCCAAAAATACACTTACAAAAGTACTTACAAAAATACACTTACATAATTGTTCGAGTTGGGAGCTGATCGTAAGTCGGGGGTCCACTGCACTTGTTTACCGACACCTCAGAGTTACGACCAGCTCTCCGACCAATGTGGAAACCTAAGTACAGCCTCTCCTCACTTATCGATGGAGTTAAATTCCTAAGACCACATCGTTAAACGAATTCATCGCTAATCGAGGAACCACTCCTTACTGGTACTTCAAAAATGTCACCATCCAAAATTAAAACATTCAGTTTTATGTTTGATGTGAAAATCCTTTCAATCTGTTCATTATTAATGGTAATACAACATGAAATAGGTCAATAACTTACTTCTGAGATATTCCAGGAAATGCACACATAACTGATTACATGTACTTCGGATCTTTTTTTTTTTTTTTTTTTTTTTTGAGAAAATCACACTTTTTACAGTCTTCGCATAGGATAAGAGTGATCTATAGTTATCCTTCAGGCGCATAGTGTGTAATGTTTTCTGTAATGGTCAAGGTCACTTTTTTTTTTTTTATCCCTCCCCACTGCCCACCCTTCAATACCTCTCCATATAAATGTCAGTTTTTATTAGTTTAGGTGTCGCTATCATGCTTCTATGTTATTTTTATTATTTTTTTTTTTTAACAAGTCGGCTGTCTCCCACCAAGGCAGGGTGACCCAAAAAAGAAAGAAAATCCCCAAAAAGAAAATACTTTCATCATCATTCAACACTTTCACCACACTCAGACATTATCACTGCTTTTGCAGAGGTGCTCAGAATACAACAGTTTAGAAGCATATACGTATAAAGATACACAACATATCCCTCCAAACTGCCAATATCCCAAACCCCTCCTATAAAGTGCAGGCATTGTACTTCCCATTTCCAGGACTCAAGTCCGACTATATGAAAATAACCGGTTTCCCTGAATCCTTTCACTAAATATTACCCAGCTCACACTAAAACAGATCGTCAGGTCCCAAGTATCATTCGTCTCCATTCACTCCTATCTAACACGCTCATGCACGCTTGCTGGAAGTCCAAGCCCCTTGCCCACAAAACCTCCTTTACCCCCTCTTTCCAACCCTTTCGAGGACGACCCCTACCCCTCCTTCCTTCCCCTATCGATTTATATGCTTTCCATGTCATTCTACTTTGATCCATTCTCTCTAAATGACCAAACCACCTCAACAACCCCTCTTCTGCCCTCTGACTAATGCTTTTATTAACTCCACACCTTCTCCTAATTTCCACACTCCGAATTTTCTGCATAATATTTACACCACACATTGCCCTTAGACAGGACATCTCCACTGCCTCCAACCGTTTCCTCGCTGCTGCATTTACCACCCAAGCTTCACATCCATATAAGAGTGTTGGTACTACTATACTTTCATACATTCCCTTCTTTGCCTCCATAGATAACGTTTTTTGACTCCACATATACCTCAACGCACCACTCACCATTTTTCCCTCATCAATTCTATGATTAACCTCATCCTTCATAAATCCATCCGCCGACACGTCAACTCCCAAGTATCTGAAAACATTCACTTCTTCCATACTCCTCCTCCCCAATTTGATATCCAATTTTTCTTTATCTAAATCATTTGATACCCTCATCACCTTACTCTTTTCTATGTTCACTTTCAACTTTCTACCTTTACACACATTCTCAAACTCATCCACTAACCTTTGCAATTTTTCTTTAGAATCTCCCATAAGCACAGTATCATCAGCAAAAAGTAACTGTGTCAATTCCCATTTTGAATTTGATTCCCCATAATTTAATCCCACCCCTCTCCCGAACACCCTAGCATTTACTTCTTTTACAACCCCATCTATAAATATATTAAACAACCATGGTGACATTACACATCCCTGTCTAAGACCTACTTTTACCGGGAAATATTCTCCCTCTCTTCTACATACCCTAACCTGAGCCTCACTATCCTCATAAAAGCTCTTTACAGCATTTACTAACTTACCACCTATTCCATATACTTGCAACATCTGCCACATTGCTCCTCTATCCACTCTATCATATGCCTTTTCTAAATCCATAAATGCAATAAAAACTTCCCTACCTTTATCTAAATACTGTTCACATATATGCTTCAATGTAAACACTTGATCTACACATCCCCTACCCACTCTGAAGCCTCCCTGCTCATCCGCAATCCTACATTCTGTCTTACCTCTAATTCTTTCAATTATAACTGTACCGTATACTTTTCCTGGTATACTCAGTAAACTTATTCCTCTATAATTTTTACAATCTCTTTTGTCCCCTTTCCCTTTATATAAAGGGACTATACATGCTCTCCGCCAATCCCTAGGTACCTTCCCCTCTTTCATACATTTATTAAACAAAAGTACCAACCACTCCAACACTATATCATCCCCCCCGCTTTTAACATTTCTGTCATGATCCCATCAGTTCCAGCTGCTTTACCCCCTTTCATTTTACGTAATGCCTCACGTACCTCCACCACACTTACATTCTGCTCTTCTTCACTCCTAAAAGATGGTATACCTCCCTGGCCAGTGCATGAAATTACCGCCTCCCTTTCTTCCTCAACATTTAAAAGTTCCTCAAAATATTCTCGCCATCTACCTAATACCTCCCTCTCCCCATCTACTAACTCCCCTACTCTGTTTTTAACTGACAAACCCATACTTTTCCTAGGCTTTCTTAACTTGTTTAACTCACTCCAAAATTTTTTCTTATTTTCATTAAAATTTCTTGACAGTGCCTCTCCCACTCTTTCATCTGCTCTCCTTTTGCACTCTCTCACCACTCTCTTCACCTTTCTTTTACTCTCCATATACTCTGCTCTTCTTATAACACTTCTGCTTTGTAAAAACATCTCGTAAGCTACCTTTTTCTCTTTTATCACACCCTTTACTTCATCATTCCACCAATCACTCCTCTTTCCTCCTGCCCCCACCCTCCTATAACCACAAACTTCTGCCCCACATTCTAATACTGCATTTTTAAAACTATTCCAACCCTCTTCAACCCCCCCCACTACTCATCTTTGCACTAGCCCACCTTTCTGCCAATAGTCGCTTATATCTCGCCCGAACTTCCTCCTCCCTTAGTTTATACACTTTCACCTCCCTCTTACTTGTTGTTGCCACCTTCCTCTTTTCCCATCTACCTCTTACTCTAACTGTAGCTACAACTAAATAATGATCTGACATATCAGTTGCCCCTCTATAAACATGTACATCCTGGAGCCTACCCATCAACCTTTTATCCACCATTACATAATCTAACAAACTACTTTCATTACGTGCTACATCGTACCTTGTATATTTTTTTATCCTCTTTTTTCATAAAATATGTATTACTTATTACCAAATTTCTTTCTACACATAGCTCAATTAAAGGCTCCCCATTTACATTTACCCCTGGCACCCCAAATTTACCTACTACTCCCTCCATAACATTTTTACCCACTTTAGCATTGAAATCCCCAACCACCATTACTCTCACACTTGATTCAAAACTCCCCACGCATTCACTCAACATTTCCCAGAATCTCTCTCTCTCCTCTACACCCAGCAAGTGTGCATGAGCGTGTTAGATAAGAGTGAATGGAGACGAATGATACTTGGGACCTGACGATCTTTTGGAGTACGAGCAGGGTAATATTTAGTGAAGGGATTCAGGGAAACCGGTTATTTTCATATAGTCGGACTTGAGTCCTGGAAATGGGAAGTACAATGCCTGCACTTTAAAGGAAGGGTTTGGGATATTGGCAGTTTGGAGGGATATGTTGTGTATCTTTATACGTATATGCTTCTAAACTGTTGTATTCTGAGCACCTCTACAAAAGCAGTGATAATGTGTGAGTGTGGTGAAAGTGTTGAATGATGATGAAAGTATTTTCTTTTTGGGGATTTTCTTTCTTTTTTGGGTCACCCTGCCTCGGTGGGAGATGGACGACTCGTTGGAAAAAAAAAAAAAAAAAAAAGTGTGGCCGAACTGTCCAGGATGTATAAGAAACCCTACACAACCTTATGTTCCATAGTGGCCAAGAAAAAGGAAATCAAGGATGCTGTTGTTGCAAAGGGGGTAACTATGATGACAAAAATGAGATCACCAGAACTCGAAGAGGTTGAGAAGTTATTATTGGTGTGGATAAATGAGAAACAATTAGCAGGAGATACTCTTATGACTTCGATTATTTGTGAAAAGGCTAGGCAGTTGCATGAAGATTTGGTAAAAACATTGCCTGAAAATAGTGGTGATGTGGGTGAATTTAAGGCAAGCAAAGGCTGGTTTGAGAGATTTAAGAACCGTACTGGCGTACACAGTGTGGTAAGGCATGGTGAGGCTGCCAGTTCGGACCACAAGGCAGCTGAAAAATATGTGCATGAATTCCAGGAGTACATAGAGGCTGAAGGACTGAAACCTGAAGTGTTCAATTGTGATGAAACAGGCCTCTTTTGGAAGAAAATGCCAAAGAGGACCTTCATTACACAAGGGGAAAAGGCAATGCCAGGACACAAGCCTATGAAAGACAGGCTTACGCTAATGTTCTGTGCTAATGTTAGTGGGGATTTCAAAGTGAAGCCATTACTAGTGTACCATTCTGAAAATCCCAGAGTGTTCAGGAAAAACAATGTTATGAAGAGTAAATTGTGTGTGTTTTGGAAATCTAATAGTAAGGCATGGGTCACGAGGGAAATTTTCGTTGAGTGGTTCAATGAAGTGTTTGGCCCTAGTGTGAAAGAGTATCTCCTGGAAAAGGAATTGGATCTCAAGTGCCTATTAGTAATGGACAATGCACCTGCTCTTCCTCGAAACTTGGATGACCTAATTTACGAGGAGTTTGGTATTATATACCATTCTTGTACTACTACTACTACTACCACCACCTCTTCCTGCCTATATATAGCCGTCCTGCTCCTCTTCTGGTTAGTGTGACTTTGTAAATGGTCCAAGTCGGACCGAAACGTCATCGTAAGCTTCTCTCTTTTATGTGCGGGTTATTTGTGTATCGTTCAAGTCACGGTATTGTGCCTTTTTTTGTTATTTATGGACCCCGCAGTCAAGCGTCATATTCTCTCAAACTTTTTTAATGTTCTTCCCTGTTTTAAACCCCTCTTTCGATCTTATGAGGCTGCTCTTATTGCTACCAGGCGTTGTAAGAATCAGCTTCGCTTCCTACGTGACTGTCTTGCTGAACAAGTTCTGCCCCCTTCCTTCTCCCACTTCCAGAAAACCAACCCACTGTGCACTCCCTTTCCTGATTATGCCCGTCTCCTACTTCAACAGCTCATTTTTTCTACTAAATCACAGGTTGAAGATGCCTTCTTTACTTTCCGTCAGCGTCAACGTGCTCTCTTTGCGGCTCTACCACAGGATCTCTGTAACCTTCTCTCTACCATTGCCTCTGACACTGCTCGCCTGAATACACAAATTCATTCTTCCAAACTACGGAATAAACTTCAACGTCTCATCTCAGCTAGCCCTTGGTCTAAATTCTCCCTCACTGACTGTGTTACTAACTTGTCTTCTGTCTCACTCTCTCAGTATGAGCTTGAACTTCTTGGGTTTGGCCTTTCCTTTGCCACTTCACCTACTCCTCGACCTGGTATTGCCCTGATTAGCTCTTTTGATTCCTTTCATCAATCTCGATCCCGTAATCTTCCTGACTTGTCCACTTTTCGTGGCGCTCTCCTTCCTGCTCTTGTTAGTCTGTTTTCTAAGAATCACCACCTTCCACGCCATTACCAACTTGCCCTTTCTTCTCTTAAATCCAACACTAATATTGTCATACTATCTTCTGACACAGGTAATTCGGTAGTTATCCTTGACCGCGATGATTACCTCCGTACAGCTGAAGTCTTGCTCTCTGACTCACGTACCTACACTCCTCTTGTTTCCAACCCTCTTGATCGCATCAAGAGAACTTTCAACAAGAAACTAAGGACTCTCTCCGACCTCTGTCCTCCTGACTTTGACCTTGTTCAACGGTTTCGTGTCATCTGTCCCTCTCTTCCCTATTTCTATGGCCTTCCCAACTCATAAATCTGATATTCCTTTTCGTCCTATCATATCCTCTAGAGGTTCTGTCTCTTATTCTCTTGCTTCTTGGCTGGCCAAAACCCTCACTCCCTTTCTTGGTACTTTTTCTCCTGCCCACCTCTGTCACTCTCAAGACTTCATTGAATGGGTTCGCTCTCTCCCAACCTGTAAGATGCTTAGTCTTGACGTTGAATCCCTCTTCACCAATGTCCCTCTTGATGATGTTCTTGATTTCCTTAGAGAGAAGGCCCATGAAGGGTTTCTACATCTCCCTATACCTACTAATGTCTTTCTTGATCTTATCCACCTCTGTGTGAACTCTAATTCCTTTTCCTTCCAAGGGAAATATTATTCTCAAACCTTCGGTGTTACTATGGGCTCTCCTCTCTCTCCTGTCCTTGCTAATCTTTACATGGAATACTTCGAGACTGTTCTTCTTCCTACCCTCGATGTGCAACCTTCACTCTGGCTCCGCTATGTGGATGACATCTTTGCTCTGTGGCCTCATGACTCTAGTCTCTTCCAACCTTTTCTTGAAGCTCTTAATAATCTTGCCCTTTCCATTAAGTTTAAAGCTGAATGGGAATCTAATTCCTGGTTTCCTTTCCTTGATGTCCATGTCCACCGCTGAGATACAGGTTTTTCCTTTTCCGTTTACCGAAAACCTATGCACAGTGGCATGTACATTCACTACTTTTCCTATCATGCTTCCCCTGTCAAGAAAAGTGTTCTTATCTCCCTCTTTCTCTGTGCTCTCCGCATCTGTGATCCTCAGTTCCTTCCAGCAGAAATTTCCACTCTTCATAATTCGTTTTCCCGTCTTGGCTACCCTTCCCATTTCATACACTCTGCCCTCTCACGTGCTAAATGTAATTTCTTCTCTCCCAAACTCTCTACTCCTAGGAACTCTTCTATCCTCTGCCTTCCCTATTCCCTACATTTCCGGTCTATCTAATCTCAACAATTCTCTCCGTCCCTTAGACATCAAGCTTACCTTCCGCCAGACTAACACTCTTCGCACTAATCTCGTTCATACCTCTCCTCCCTCTACAGATGTTCCTGGTGTCTACTCTATTTCTTGCTCCTCCTGTCCTCTTCAATACTTCGGAGAAACTGGTCGATCTCTTTCTGACAGACTTAGGGAGCACAAAAATAGTGTTAGGCTTGCTGACACTAACAATGCTCTTTTCTGTCACGTCAGAGATCATAGCCATCCTATTGACTGGTCTTCTGCTAAAACTGTCTTCCCTACTTCCAACTCGAACAGTCGCCGTCTAGTTGAATCCTCTCTAATACGTACACAACTTTCCTTGTATGAATCTTAGCCCTGGCTTTGTCTCTGCAGATGCCTTCCTCTCCCACTACATTGTAAAATGCTCCAAACTTCAGAACACCCGTGACTTAACCTGATTCCTCATTTTTTCTTTTTCTTTTTCTTCTTCTCCCTCTTCCCCTTTCCTCTTTCCTTTTTCTCCTCTGTTATGTCTTTCTCTCTTCTGTCTCATGTTTCTGTTCCTTCTTTATTTCACCACTTCCCCTTTCATGCACCTCTGTGCGCTTGCTCTCCCTCTGTGGGCACCTAGCTCTCTTGCAGTGCTCCCCTTCCTTTGTATTTGACTGGCTCGTCCTCCTTATTCCCCACTTCTACCACTACCACTACTACTACCTCTTCTACTACTACTACTACTACTACTGATGAAATTAAGATACATGTGCGACATCTGGGTGTGCCATCCAATGGCTGGCTGGATGGCGAAACGTCTATGATAGGGATGCCCGGGTGTTGCGCATGTGTCTTAATTTCATCTTGTTGGTATTATATACCATTCTTGTACTACTACTACTACTACTACCACCACCACCTCTTCCTGCCTATATATAGCCGTCCTGCTCCACTTCTGGTTAGTGTGACTTTGTAAATGGCCCAAGTCGGACCAAAACGTTGTCGTAAGCTTCTCTCTTTTATGTGCAGGTTATTTGTGTATTGTTCCAGTCACGGTATTGTGCCTTTTTTTTGTTATAACTTTATAATATAGGTACCATCCACCTTATGACCAAGCTTGGTTCCGGCCAACCAGTCATAAGTCGAAATGGACGTAAGTCGAACCTTACTACTGAATATCAACATCACATTTTTGTAATGACTATTTTTCTTGTTTTATTTTTGTATTTCATTTTTTACTTTACTTTTTATGCAGTTAGTACTGTATTTTATATTGTAAGGTTTAGGATAAACACTGTGTACAACACAAACAGTTCAATTCAAATTCAAATTCGAAGTTTATTCTCTATAAGGATTACAATGCTGAGTTTACAGAATTTGGTTATTGTATTGTTTACATGTAGTAAAATAATAATTACAGTGTACCACTAGAACACCTAGCATGGCTAGGCATTTCGGGCAGACTTAAATTAAATCTTAAGTTTAAAATATTACAAAATTATGAGGTAAGTTGGTATTATGGCTAAGTGACTAAATACTAGTTTGTGAGTTTAGCAATGTGAATGCTTTTGTTTTGGCACTATACATAGTTTCAGTACTGGAGTATCACAGGCCAACTTATGACTAGTTAAGATTCATTATTTTGAGATTGAGATTGATATTTCTGTTTATGGTCAAATGGGTGAGTGAGTGTAAGTGTTAACCACCAGGTGGTATTCGTGTAATTAGTTGACAGGGTGTATCAGGGAGATAAGATGTTTTCTGATGGTAGTTTTGAAGGTGATGAATGTGTCTGCAGTTTCAGAATTTTCAGGTAGGGTGTTCCAGATTTTAGGGCCTTTGACATACATTGAATTTTTGTAAAGGTTTAGTCGGACACGGGGAATGTCATAGAGATGTTTGTGTCTGGTATTGTGCCTGTGGGTTCTGTCGCAACTATCAAGAAAGCGTTTTAGGTCAAGGTTAATATTGGAATTTAAGGTCCTGTAGATGTAGATTGCACAGTAGTAAGTGTGGATGTACTGAACAGGGAGTAAGTTTAGATCTATGAAGAGTGGGGTGGTGTGTTGCCAGGGATGGGATTTAGTGATTATTCTTACTGCGGCTTTTTGTTGGGTTATTATTGGCTTTAGGTGTGTTGCTGCAGTTGAACCCCAAGCACATATAGCATAGGTGAGGTATGGATATATAAGTGAATGGTATAGTGTGAGAAGGGCAGTTTGCGGCACGTAGTATCGTATCTTGGAGAGGATCCCAACCGTTTTGGATACTTTTTTGGTTATGTGTTGGATATGGGTGCTGAAGTTCATGTTGTTGTTGAGGTATAGGCCTAGGAATTTGCCCTCATTATGCCTGGCAATTAGAGTGTTGTCGATCTTAATGTTAATTTGCGCATCTCCTGCTCTGCTACCAAACATAATGTAGTAGGTTTTGTCAGTGTTAAGCCTAAGTTTATTGGCTGTCATCCAAGTCGATATTTTGATCAGCTCCTCATTAACAATGGTGTTGAGGGTGGCAAGATTAGGGTGAGAGATGACATAAGTCGTGTCGTCAGCAAAGAGAATGGGGTTCAGGTGTTGAGATACGTTTGGAAGATCATTGATGTATATGAGGAAGAGCAGGGGACCAAGGACACTTCCCTGCAGAACTCCAATATCAAGTGGCTGTGTTGTTGATGCTGTGTCTTTAATGGTGACATACTGATACCTATTAGTAAGGTAAGATTTGAAATATGCAAGCGCATGGCCTCTTATACCATAATGGTCAAGTTTGTGGAGTAGGATGCCGTGGTCTACTGTGTCAAAAGCTTTTCTTAGGTCAATAAAAATTCCTAGTGGATATTCCTTATTTTCCAATGCTGTGTAAAGCAGATCTAGCATTTTTATGATTGCATCGTTAGTGCTTTTATTTTTCCTGAATCCAAATTGGCAGGGGTTGAGTATGTTTTGTGCCGTTATAAATGAATATAGTCTCCTGTGCACGAGTTTCTCAAAGATTTTGGATAGCAATGGTAAGTTTGATATTGGCCTATAGTTGTTTAAATCTGTAGGGTCACCACCTTTATGTATTGGTGTAACCCTTGCCGTCTTGAGTAGTTTCGGGAAGGTGCTAGTTTCTAGTGACTTGTTAAAAAGTAATGAGATAGCATGCGAGAGGACATGGGCCGCTCTCTTGTACAATAATGGTGGGACATGAGACAGATTCCCTGAGTTATTTTTAAGTGACTTTATAATCTCGGTGACTTCCATGGGCTCAGTTGGAGCAAGATAGAAGGAATTTGGGAAATTCCCATCTAGGTAGTCCCCGGCATGGGCATTGGTGCGTGGGATTTTATTGGCGAGATTAGAACCTATGGTTGAGAAGAAGTCGTTTATCTTGTTAGCTGTGTCAGTGGGATGCAGTGGTGTTTCATTAGGTTTAGTTAGGGCAATATTCTTGTTTTTTTTCAGTTTTTGGGTCCCTAGAATCTGAGAGAGTGTTTTCCAGGTCTTTTTTATATCTCCTCTTGTGTCAGTGAATCTACTGGAGTAGTATAGTTGTTTGGCTTTCTTTATTACTTTGGTGAGGACTGATGAATAGTGTTTAAGAATATCTTTGTGTATTAAGCCCTGTCTATATTGCTTTTCATATTGGTGTTTCTTATCAATGGATTTCAGAATGGTGTTGGTTAGCCATGGGCACCCAAGCCCTTTGTTTGTGATCTGTTTCATTTTTATAGGACAATGTTTGTTGTATAGTCTAAGTAATTTGTTAAGAAAAATGTCTGTCCAGTCGTCAATACCATTGGCCTTGGAGAATTCTGTAGGCCAGTCAACAGTCTCTAGGTCAGCTGTGAACTTCCTTATTGAGGCCTCATCATGGAGTCTAAATGAAACTTTGTTGTATTCAAGTGGTGGTTTACTAATGTTTGTCAAGAGGAAGGTAGGGTAGTGGTCTGTAGTGCTATCTGTGATTATCCCTGATTTAAGGGGGGCTAGTATATTGGTCCATATGTGGTCTATTATGGTTGCACTCGTTTCAGTGAGCCTGGTTGGTTTAGTTATTGTTGGTATGAGAAGTGTGTTGTTCATATTGTTGATGAAATCAGTTACAGGCTGATCATCTAGTAGGCCAAGGTTGATGTTGAAGTCTCCAGCTAAGAGAAGGTGGTGCTTATTCATTTGTCTGTTTGTTATTAGTGCCTTTAGTTTCTCACTGAAATTTGGGATGTTTGTGTGGGGTATCCGGTAAATGGCACCGATTGTTATAGGCGTCTTAAGGTTTTTTACAGTAAAATTAGCAAAAATGTATTCTCCATATTCATCACTAAAGCAAGTGGTGCTAATACAAGATAACTGGTTAGAGTAATAGATTGCAATACCACCCCCAACTTGGTATGGTCTGCAGTTGTGGATTGCTGTGTATCCTGGTAGAGGGCAGATATCTATTATGTCCTGCTTAAGCCAGGTCTCAGTAAGAATAATGCAGGAGAAGGGTGTCTTTAGTGATTCAAGGAGTGCCAGGAGGTCATCATAGTGTTTGCTTAAGGACCTGATGTTGTAGTTAAGTACTGATAGACTTTTAGCATTGTTTAGGATAGTGCTGGCTTGTGATGCTGTGTTACAGTTACTTTCCAATAGGTTTTGATTGTGTGTCAGATTATGGAGGTTTAGATCAGGGTCAACGTGATCAATCATCTTCTAGGCTTAAATTATGGTTATTTATATCCTGAGTTGTGGGTTGAGTTTTAGTACTGATATCTGTAGTGGTGGGAAGTTTGGACAAGTATATAGCTATAGCATTTTGGTCATGTAGAGTATAGTCACTAATACACATAATGGAGTTGGTGTTGTCTATGTGTTGTGCTGGAATGAGCTAAAGTACAACTAGGTATAAACTAATAATATAAAAATACAAATTAAAAATAGAACAAGACTCTCACTTGTAATTGCACTAAGGTCTAATGTAATGACTTTGGTATAGTCTATGTATTGAGCTAGAATGAGCTATAGTACAACTAGGTTTAATCTAATAATATAAAAATACAAATTAAAAATAGCACCAGACTCTCACTAGTAATTACACTATGGTCTAATATAATGAATTTGGTATTGACTATGTATTGAGCTAGAATGAGCTATAGTACAACTGAGTTTAATCTAATGATATAAAAAAGGCACAAGACTCTCAATTGTAATTGCAGTTGTTTATTTTCCAGAAATTTGGCATACAAAACAGGGACATAAGTCGAGTGGTCGTATGTCGAGCAGGTCGTAAGTCGGATGGTAGGTGTATTGGAATACTCAGGAAATATTGATCCAAATATTGCATTGCATGGCTTCCTAGGAAGAGGCTCAGCACATGGTGGAACACAGCTAGTTGTGGCATTTCTTCTAAAGTCTAACCTCTTACAATGCAAAAGAAAACTAGTCAATATCATCTATACTGAACAACTGTGGTGCATAATTGTCACTGGAAGTCTGAGCTTGGAGTAAAAATTTTTGAGAATTTGACATTGAATGCTAATGCACTAATAAATGAGACAACCTACTGCATTTATACTGATATATACAATGCTGAATACCTATAGTGAACATGCATTTTCTATAAATATTTTTATCAAAATAAAACACTGCATTAACCAATTTGGTGCAAAAATATTAGTGGTTGTAAATTAGCTACAATGCACTCGCTGCTGTAATTATCACATAGGGTACTGTACCCTCCTCTCTTCCATCAATATACAGTGGACCCTTGGTTAACGATATTTTTTTACTCCAGAAGTATGTTCAGGTGCCAGTACTGACCGAATTTGTTCCCATAAGAAATATTGTGAAGTAGATTAGTCCATTTCAGACCCCCAAACATACACGTACAAACGCACTTACATAAATACACTTACATAATTGGTCACATTCGGAGGTAATCATTATGCGGGGGTCCACTGTACTGAGCTTTTCTCTTATAATACCCAAGAAAATGACCTAGTTCTAAACATAACAAGTGAAATACACCACAAAAGAATCATCTGAACAAACAAACATTTAGTGAATAATAAAATTTCCATGAATATATTAACTCTATACACATGTAATTCATAACAATACTCTAACTTCACATAAATTAAAGATGTAAAATACAGCGGTTTCTTACCTCGTATGAGAAAGGAATAGAGGACGTTGTATTCATCCATCTGGTTGCGTGGCTTAAAACTGGGTAACGTAGTAGATTTTGTTAAAACTGGTGGGGTTATTTTTCTTTTATCAAGACCTTCTTTCTTAATCTGTAGCTCTCTGTTCTCCTTTCCTCTAGGTTTTGGAGTGGTGAACTTTGTGGCTATCTTAGAAGCTTTATTTTTGTCATTCTTCGGTGGTGTACACGTACGAGTATAGTCATGGTCCGACCCTCCCATAATTTTATGACTCTTTTTAGGCACCTCTTCTGTAAATGGAACCAATCTTAAGTAAAGGAATTTGAAAAATTTATAATACAATGTAAAGAATATGGAGGATGTGTGTAATTTATAAAAATGTCTTTACTAAAACAAATTTCAATAAACAAAAACTAAAATTACAACAGTCAAATCAGAGATCCTATTGCAATAAACAGAGCAAAGAAATCATTATTTAAATTATAGGTAGTGTAGGTGTTGAAGAAAGATGGGAGAGTTTTAAAAATGCAGTTAGAATGCAAAGTAGAAGTTTGTGGTTATAGGAGGGTGGGTGTAGGAGGAAAGAGGAGAGATTGGTGGAATGATGAGGTAAAGGGTGTGATATGAGAGAAAAATGTTGCTTATGAGAGGATTTTACAAAGCAGAAGTGATATAAGAATGATGAAGAGAGTAGTGAGGGAGTGTAAAAGAAGAGCAAATGATAAAGAGTGTCAGGAGCTGTCAACAAATTTTGCTGTGAATAAGAAAAATTTTTGAAGATAAATAGGTTAAGTAAGTCTAGAGAACAAATGGATTTGACAGTTCAACATAGAATAGGGGAGTTAGTAGATGGGGAGTTTGAGGTATTGGGATAGAAAGCAGGAATATTTTGAGGAAATGCAACAGAATGTTAAAAGCTGGTGGGGATATAATTTTGGAGTGGTTGGTACTTTTGTTCAATAAATGTATGAAAGAAGGGAAGGTACCTAAGGATTGGCAGTGAGCGTGTATTGTCCCTTTATATAAAGGGAAGGGGGACAAAAATGTAAAAATTATAGGGGAATAAATTTACTGTGTAGTAAGTAGTAGGTTGGCACACAGCAACCACCCAGGGAGGTATTACTGTCCTGCCAAGTGAGTGTAAAATGGAAGCCTATAATTGTTTTACATGATGGTAGGATTGCTGGTGTCTTTTTTTTTTGTCTCATAAACATGCAAGATTTCAGGTATGTCTTGCTACTTCTACTTACACTTAGGTCACACTACACTTGAATGTACAAGCATATACATACACACAAACACTCACACACCACTGTGTTTTCTTCTATTTTCTTACTAATTCTTGTTCTGGTTTATTTCCTCTTAACTCCATGGGGAAGCGGAATAGAATTCTTCCTCCGTAAGCCATGCGTGTCATAAGAGGTGGCTAAAATGCTAGGAGCATGGGGCTTGTAACCCCTTCTCCTGTATATTTTATTATATTTAAAAGGAGAAACTTTTGTTTTTCCTTTTGGGCCACCCTGCCTTGGGGAATTCGACCAGTGCATTTAAAGAAGAAGAAATTTACTGAGTATACCAGGTAAAGTGTATGGTAGGGTTATTACTGAAAGAATTAGAGTTAAGACAGACAGCAGGATTGCAAACGAACAAGGTTTTAAAATGGGTAGGGGATGAATAGACCAAGTGTTTACATTGAATCATATAAGTGAACAATATTTAGATAATTAGAGAAGTTTTCCTTGCATTTATGGATTTAGAAAAGGCATTTGACTGGGTGGATAGGGGAGCAATGTGGCAGATGTTACAAGTGCATGGGATAGTAAGTTACTAAATGCTGTAAAGAGTTTTTATGAGGACAGCAAGGCTCAGATTACAGTGTGTAAGAGAGAGGGAGATTACTTTCCAGTAAAAGTAGGCTTTAGACAGGGATGTGTAATGCCACAGCAGTTATACAGGTCTCCCTCAACATTCGCGTTTTCAACTTTCGCGGGCTTCACACATTTGCGAATTTCCAACCGCCAAATCATATTTAAGTTTGCCAAATCATATTTAAGTTTACCGCCACGAGTCCTTACTACCCTCCCTCTGACCCCCCACAACTGGCAGCCAGCCCTCCCACCACTGTGTGGTGAGTGTTTTGTTTGTTCATTATTTGCTGTTAAACAACAGTATAAATAATGTCAACCCATCCATGACTGCATATTAGAATGGCTATTCGGACAGGTATTGGAAGGTGACATCATAAGTTTACTCTTGAACACAGCAAGGAATAAAAAATTTCTGCTACTGCTAATAATAATAATAATAATAATAATAATAATAATAATAATAATAAATACAATAGAATTGAAGAAGGAAATTGTACAAAAATACGAGGGTTGAAGCAGTGGTGGAGAAGTGGTTGGTGCATCGTCAATGTGGCTTTGTTTATGCTGGAGTGAGTGTTAGTCTCCGTGCTCTTCCAAACATTTCACAATAATTCATTGTATTTGGTGCTTGTAGATTGAGTGTGACTGGAGTGGTAGAGGCAGTGGGTGAGGCAGTGGTAGAGGCAGTAGTAGAGGCAGTGGTAGAGGCAGTGGTAGAGGCAGTGGTAGAGGCAGTGGTAGAGGCAGTGATAGAGGCAGTGATAGAGGCAGTGGTAGAGGCAGTGGTAGAGGCAGTGGTAGAGGCAGTGGTAGAGGCAGTGGTAGAGGCAGTGGTAGAGGCAGTGGTAGAGGCAGTGGCAGAGGCAGTGGTAGAGGCAGTGGTAGAGGCAGTGATAGAGGCAGTGGTAGAGGCAGTGATATTTACTAACATATTTACTGCCTCTATCACTGCCTCTACCACTGCCTCTACCACTGCCTCACCCACTGCCTCTACCACTCCAGTCACACTCAATCTACAAGGACCAAATACAGTGGACCCCCGCTTAACGATCACCTCCAAATGCGACCAATTATGTAAGTGTATTTATGTAAGTGCGTTTGTACGTGTATGTTTGGGGGTCTGAAATGGACTAATCTACTTCACAATATTCCTTATGGGAAAAAATTCGGTCAGTACTGGCACCTGAACATACTACTGGAATGAAAAAAGTTCGTTAACTGGGGGTCTACTGTACAATGAATTATTGTGAAATGTTTGGAAGAGCACGGAGACTAACACTCACTCCAGCATAAACAAAGCCACACTGACAATGCACCAACCACTTCTCCACCACTGCTTCAACCCTCGTATTTTTGTACAATTTCCTTCTTCAATTCTATCGTATTTATTATTATTATTATTATTATTATTATTATTATTATTATTATTATGTATTATTTTATTATTTTTATTATATTATTATTATTATTATTATTAGCAGTAGCACAAATGTTTGATTCTTTGCTGTGTTCAAGAGTAAACACATGATGTCACCTTCCAATACCTGTCCGAATAGCCATTCCAATATACAGTGATAAACGGATTGACATTATTTATACTGTAGTTTAACAGCAAATAATGAACAAACAAAACACTCACCACACAGTGGTGGGAGGGCTGGCTGCCAGTTGTGGGGGGTCGGAGGGAGGGTAGTAGGGACTTGCAGTGGTGGAGGCAGTGGTATTTAATAACATACATATTGTTAAGGCATAACGTATGTATTTAGTACAATTTACGACGTTTTCATGTATTTTATGATTGTTCATGGTTCAACAAGTTAAGGAAGCAGTATTGTATTATATTTCCCTACAATATATTGGGGCACCAAACATTCACGGGTATTCAACATTCGCGAGGCTCTTGATCCCCTAACCCTCATGAATGTTGAGGGAGACCTGTAGATGAGGTTGTAAAAGAAGTAAATGCTAAGGTGCTGGGGAGAAGGGTGGGAGTAAATTATGAAAATTCAAATACAAAATGGGAGTTGACACAATTACTTTTTGCTGATGATACTGTGCTTTTGGGAGAGTCGAAAGTTGCAAAGATTAACCCGTAAATGGTCCAAACATACATATACGTTTTTACCGCTAGTGCCCCAAACGTATATATACGTTTTATTTGTCATACATTTAACACTGCCACGATAAGCCTGAGTCGCCTAGACATGAGAATGGGTGTGTGCACTCACTATATGCCATATTAAAATAATTGGGGATGCCTGGGTACCATATGCTCTTTTCCTATTAAAAAAAATATTTTTTTTCTCTCAAAAAAGTTGGGGCACTACGGTAGAGAACATATATATACGTCTGGACCATTTACAGGTTAATGGAGAAGTTTGGGAGGGTGTGTAAAGGAAGAAAGTTGAAAGTGACTGTCTTCAAACAGACCCCTGGCTCTTTTCAAGGCACTAGACAGGCACCTAAAGTCAGTATCCGACCAACTAGGGCTGTGGTTCGTATGTCATTTTGTGTGCGGCCAGCAGTAACAGTCTGGTTGATCAGACCCTGATCCACCATGAGGCCTGGTCTCAGACTGAGGCGCGAGGGCATTGATCCCCAAAACCCTCTCCATTTTCTCCAGGTGATGAGGGTATCAAACAAGTTGGGTAAAGAAAAATTGGGTATCACATTGGAGGAAGGTAGTATGGAAGAAGTAAATGTGTTCAGATATTTGGGAGAAGACTTGTCAGCGGATGGGTTTATGTAGAAAAAAAAAGGGGTGGTACATTTAGGTATCGGTGGAGACAAAGAACATTATCCATGGAGGCAAAGAAGAGGATGTATGAAAGTATAGTGGCACCAACACTTTTATATGGGTCTGAGGCATGGGTTATAAATGCTGCAGTGAGGAGGAAGGTGGAGGTAGTGATGCTGTACCTAATGGCAATGCAAAGAAATTGAAGTGTGGAAATTTAGGTGTGGAGTTACTGAAATTATTATTGAGAGGGCTGAGGAGAGGTTGTTGAGGTGGTCTGGTCACTTAGAGAGGATGGAGTAAAATAGGATGACTTGGAGGGTGTATAAATCTGTAGCAGGAAGGAGAAGGGGTAGAGGTCATCCTAGAAAGGATGGAGGTAGGGGTTAAAAGAGGTTTAGTGTGCAAAGGGCCTGGATATTCAGCAGGCATGTGTGAGTATGTTAGGAGTGAATGGAGACGAGTGGTTTTTGGGACTCGATGAGCTGTTGGAGTGTGAGCAAGGTAATATTTTGTGAAGAGATTCAGGGAAAACTGGTTAGCTAGTTTTCCTGTACTTTAAAGGAGGGGTTTGGAATATTTGCTGTTTCGAGTGACATCTGAACTGTCGTATCTACATGACTCTGCAAAGACAGTGATTATTTGTGAATGATTGTGAAAGTGTTGAGGGAGTTTGGCCATATGAGAAATTCCCATGGATCCTAAAAGTATAGAAGAGATCAGTTATTACTAATGATTATTATTATTATTATTATTAAGGTTCCCAATCCAAAAAAATAAATTCAAGTGGCCTGTACTGTATTATAAAAAATATTAAATAGGAAAGACCTTTCAAATTCTTGATTTTTAATACTGAGGCACCCAATGTAAAAAAAAACAAAAAAAAAAAAACAGGAGGCAGGCAAAGCATTGTAAGTCAAATCTGATAAATAATTTTGTCTCCATGGCAATATTTTGTATGTGGTAAGAAACTACATAAAAAAGATATAGGGCAAGTGTATCTACACTAAACTCATTTCATTGTCCCCAAAATATAACTAATTTGTAAATTTCCAAATATAATAAGTACAAATAATGAATTCTTACAATGTATTAGAAATTTTCAGGCTGAAAGAAAAATTTGAGAAGTAATAATACAGTAAAAGGAAAGTTGTCCCTACATAGCCAAAATAAATGCAGATTATGCAAATACTTTTACAGAAGAAAAAACTTTATTTAACCCTTTGACTGTTTCGGTCATACATATACGTCTTATGAGCCAATGTGTTTGATGCATATACAGTGGTCCCTCGATAATCGTAGGGCTCGATAGTCATAATTTTCGGAAATCGTAACGATATTTTCGTCAAAACATTGGCTCGCTAATCGTAGATTGACTTGCTAATAGTCATTCGTCCGGGATGCGTACTCACGCTCTGAGCCGCCCCGGCCTCCCTTCCCAGCCAGTGGCATTGTTTACCAGTGAGCGACGGTCCCCTCACTTGCTCATACGAAATATTTCACAATATTCCATTCATTTTAGTGCTTGCAACTACTAAATAAGCTAACATGGCTCCAAAGAAAGCTCCTAGTGCCAAGTCTTTGGTAAAGAAGGTGAGAAATATGACAGAATTTAAGAAAAACATCAATGAACAATGTGAAAGTGGCGTACGTATGGCCGAACTGGCCAGGATGTATAACAAACCCCATACAACCATAGCTTCCATCGAGGCCAAGAAAACGGAAATCAAGGATGCTGTTGTTGCAAAGGGGGTAAATATGCTGACAAAAATGAGATCACCAGTACTCAAAGAGGTTGAGAAGTTATTATTGGTGTGGATAAACGAGAAACAATTAGCAGGAGATAGTCTTATGACGTCGATTATTTGTGAAAAGGCTAGGCAGTTGCATGACGATCTGGTAAAGAAATTGCCTGCAACTAGTGGTGATGTGAGTGAATTTAAGGCCAGCAAAGGTTGGTTTGAAAGATTTAAGAACCGTAGTGGCATGGTGAGGCTGCCAGTTCGGACCACAAAGCAGCTGAAATTTTTTTTTATTTTTTTTTATTATCACACTGGCCTATTCCCACCAAGGCAGGGTGGCCCGAAAAAAAAAACTTTCACCATCATTCACTCCATCACTGTCTTGCCAGAAGGGTGCTTTACACTACAGTTTTTAAACTGCAACATTAACACCCCTCCTTCAGAGTGCAGGCACTGTATTTCCCATCTCCAGGACTCAAGTCCGGCCTGCCGGTTTCCCTGAACCCCTTCATAAATGTTACTTTGCTCACACTCCAACAGCACGTCAAGTATTAAAAACCATTTGTCTCCATTCACTCCTATCAAACACGCTCACGCATGCCTGCTGGAAGTCCAAGCTCCTCGCACACAAAACCTCCTTTACCCCCTCCCTCCAACCTTTCCTAGGCCGACCCCTACCCCGCCTTCCTTCCACTACAGACTGATACACTCTTGAAGCCATTCTGTTTCACTCCATTCTCTCTACATGTCCCAACCACCTCAACAACTCTTCCTCAGCCCTCTGGACAACAGTTTTGGTAATCCCGCACATTCTCCTAACTTCCAAACTACGAATTCTCTGCATTATATTCACACCACACATTGCCCTCAGACATGACTTCTCCACTGCCTCCAGCCTTCTCCTCGCTGCAACATTCATCACCCATGCTTCACACCCATATAAGAGCGTTGGTAAAACTATACTCTCATACATTCCCCTCTTTGTCTACAAGGACAAAGTTCTTTGTCTCCACAGACTCCTAAGTGCACCACTCACCCTTTTCCCCTCATCAATTCTATGATTCACCTCATCTTTCATAGACCCATCCGCTGACACGTCCACTCCCAAATATCCGAATACATTCACCTGCTCCATACTCTCTCCCTCCAATCTGATATCCAATCTTTCATCACCTAATCTTTTTGTTATCCTCATAACCTTACTCTGAAAAATATGTGCATGAATTCAAGGAGTACATAGAGGCATTAAGAAACAGAGAAGAGAAGTAACCCCAGAAAAGCAATTGGTACCTGAGCTATTGATGGAAGGGGATTCCCCTTCCAAACAGTAAGTAATGCAATCCTTCTCCTCCTCCAGTCTTCCATACACTAAGAAGAATCGCCAATAAAGGTAAGTGTTATGCTGCTAATGTTTCATTTATCATGTCCCATTGTATTGTTTATGTATTACATCTATATTTCATGTAAATTTTTTTTTTGTTTTAGTACTTCTGGGTGTCAGGAACGGATTAATTGTATTTACATTATTTCTTATGGGGAAAATTGATTCGAAAATCTAAATTTCGATAATAGTAACAATTCCAGAAACGGATTAATTACGATAAACGAGGGACCACTGTATACTGAAAAATTCTAGAGACTTCAAATCAAGCAGGAGAAAGCTGGTAGGCCCACAGCTCACATGTGAGAGAATGGGTCTGTGTGGTCAGTGTGCACTGTATAAAAAAAAATCCTGCAGGAAGCAGTGCATGAGAGAAAAAAAAAATCTCTGACCGTGTTTTTGGATTAAAACACAGACTTCGAGGTGTATTTTCAAATAATTTTTATGGTTATACAGTGGATCCTCTGTCAACAAAGGCATCGTCTAACGATAAATTCGTCCAACAAAGCGTTCAAGCATAAAAATTTTGGCACGACCAACAATGAAAAACTCGACCAACATGATTCGTCCTGAACCTGTCAGTCCAGCCTGAGCGCCTCAGCTGCCTGCCATCAATGTTTACAAGCCAGGGTGGATGGTTCCATGCATATATTCGATAAATTTTACATTATTCCATTGTTTTTAGTGCTTGTAACTGCCAAATAAGGCACCATGGGCCCAAAGAAAGCTTCTAGTGCCAACCCTGTGGCAAAAAGGCGGAGAAATACTATCATGCCACAGTCAGCTGCTGCTGCACCACCATCAGCTGTTGCTGCACCACCGTCAGCTGCTGCTGTACCACTGTCAGCTGCTGCTGCACCACAATCAGTTGTTGCTGCACCACAGTCAGCTGTTGCTGCACCACCGTCAGCTGCTGCTGCACCACCGTCAGCTGCTGCTCCACCACAATCAGCTGTACTATTCAAAGATGTGAAGTGTGTGTTTTTGGTGTGGCTTAACGAGAAACAATTACCAAGAAACAATTAACCCCAGAGGGTTAGCCACCCAAGATAACCCAAGAAAGTCAGTGCATCATCGAGGACTGTCTAACTTATTTCCATTGGGGTCCTTAATCTTGTCCCCCAGGATGCGACCCACACCAGTCGACTAACACCCAGGTTAACAGGAAAAAATGCCTGGAACTAGTGCTCATATTGGTGAATTTAAGGCCAGCAAAGGTTGGTTTGAGAGATTTAAGAATCGTAGTGGCATACACAGTGTGATAAGGCATGGTGAAGCTGAAAAATTCCAACCCCAACAAGTGTTCAGTTGTGGGAAAACAGGCCTATTCTGGAAGAAAATGCCAAACAGGACCTACATTACTCAGGAGGAAAAGGCACTCCCAGGACACAAGCCTGTGAAAGGCAGGTTAACTCTCATGTTTTGTTGTAATGCTAGTGGGGATTGCAAAGTGAAGCCTTTACTCGTGTATCACTCTGAAAATCCCAGAGTGTTCAAGAAAAACAGTGTCTCATCACGCATCAATACTCTTCAATAAAGGTTAAGTGCCAGTTTAACATTTATTTATGTAGTTATTGTGCATGTCTCATTGTCTTCTTTGCAGGGAAGTGTATATTTCATGAAATTTTTTTTTTTTTAATACTTTTGGCTGTCTGGAATGGATTAATTGGATTTCCATTATTTCTTATGGGGAAAATTAATTCGACTAACGATAAATTCTCCTAAAGATAAGGTCTCTGGAACGGATTAATATCGTTGGCCGAGGGTCCACTGTATTCTTGTATTCGTAGTCACATTTGATAGAATGGAAAACATATTATAGAAATAGAAGTGATTTTGATTGGTTTTACTATGAAAAGGACCTTAAAATGGAGATCAAAGTAGGAGACATGTTTGATTTTTGCCAATGTTCAAGAGTAAACAAATGATGTCATTATCCAATAAATGTCCAACTAACCATTCCAATATGCAGTCTTGAATGGGTTGATAATATTTATACAATTATTACAACATTCTAGTAGTCTGCATAAAAGTAAATCTTCTGTTTTTTGTTTGAATAAAAATTAAAAATAGAAAGTTAGAGTAATATCAGAGGGGTCTGGAGATGTGACTGATGAACAAAGAAAATGTTACTTTAGAGCCAGCAATGTCTGCATTGTTCATTCTGGATCCTATTTTGAAATTGACATTTTTTCATTTGCATGAAATTGGCCAAATTGCCAATTTCTGACCACTTTATTAGGTAGCTGAAATTGGTAAATGGGAAGTTTCCTGTGCTCAATCGATAGAACAAATGGAGTTCTAAAGAAATAGTTATGAGTTTGGTCGACTGGAACAATGGAATTAGCCAAAAATAGGGCTCAAAGTGGGTGAAATCGCTGATTCATAAGTATCATCGAGGTCGCTAACTTCACGAGAGCGTAATTCCGTAAGTTTTGCATCAAATTTCATACTTTTGGTGTCATTACCATCGGGAAAAGATTCTCTATCAGTTCATAAGAATTTTTTTTTTTCGAATATTTTGCGACACCAGAAGACACCTCAGGATTTGGGGTTGCAACAGTCAAAGGGTTAACAATAGAAAATAAAAAGTGACAAACACTTTGCAGAGTGATTTATCTAAACTCACAAATGTCAATTAATGTTAACTGGGAGGGAAGACTATAAAATATGTGATAAAATCCTAGCTATCACCAGAGAACATAAATTTAGATAAATTTAAAAGTAGTTTCTAAGTGCAGTACTGTATTGGATGGATAAATGTTGAAACAATTTCATATTAAGTTAGGCTAAAACTATAATATGCAAAATGGAAAGAATGAAAAATTGAAAAGAATGAAAATCAACTTGCTCGTTACAAGCATCATGAAGAAAATAAGAGAAATAAATTCAATCCAAGAAAACACTTAAAGAAAAGACATCATAGAGAATTTCTTCAATTTTTTTTTTTAACTCAACTGCCATTTCCTGCCAAGGCAGGATGACCTCAAAAAAGGAAACCACATTTATCAACATTCACTCAATTGCCATCTTTCCAAAAATGTGCCATCACAATCAGATTACCCCTCTGGCTGCAACATTCCCATTATTATGCAGGTTTAAGCACTGCATTGTAATACGTATGGTGAGAAGTGTGCCATAATTTTATAAACCATGTTATAAGTGTGAACCATAATTTTATAATGTCATACATTGTGGGCACCTCAAATTAGCTCAAGCTATAAAATGTAAGAAAGTCCTGTTGTAACTTATTTTTCAATGGTGTGTGTATAGCGTCGGTTTGTGAGCATGGATAGTCACATGGGGAAGTGGCATGGGTGGCAAACATGCTGGCCAGACGCAGTTTATTTATCTTACACCAACAGAGCCCACTGAGTTACCATGATTATCAACTCTCTAAACAACAAATCAGGAAATATAGCCCAAGTACCACAATTACTGTACAAACGAGTGGCTCAAATCTTTTCACCCACCACTGAATTACTCTTCAACGAATCACTAGAAACCAACACTTTCCTGGCATCATTCAAAATAGCAAGGATTACACCAATACACAAAGATGGTGACCCAACAGATGTAAACAATTATAGGCCAATATCCAACATGCCTTTACTTTCCAAATCTTCGAGCTCATACACAAAAGGTTATACCCCTTCATAACATGACAAAGCATCCTTAACCCCTGCCAGTTTGGCTTCAGGAGAAACAAAATCACAAATGATGCAATAATAAAAATGCTAGACCTACTTTACACAGCACTTGAAAAAAATGAATACCAGCATGGACTCTTTAACGACCTTAACCCTTTCAGGATCGACAGGCCCTCTCAGAGACTTGTTCTCAGGGTTGCCCAAATTTGAAAATAAAAAAAAAAAAAAAAAAAAACTTCTGAAAAGACAGAGAATCTTTTCCCGATCATAATGACACCAAAAGTATGAAATTTGATGGAAAACTTATGGAATTATGCTCTCGCGAAGTTAGCGGTCTCGACGATGTTTACGCATCGGCAATTTTGCCCACTTTGAGCCCTATTTTCGGCCAATTCCAGTGTACTAGTCGACAAAAATCATAACTATTTCGCTAGAACTCCATTCTTTCTATTGAATGAGTGCAAGAAACCACCCATTTACCGATTTCAACTATCCAATACAGTGGTCAGAATTTATCAATTTTGCCAATTTCACACAAATTTCAAAAGATGCCAATTTCCGAATATGGTCCCGAATAAACAAGAAAGACATTCCTAGCACTAAAATAACATTTCCTCCGTTCATTAGTCACGTCCCCAGGCCCCTCTTACATTCTTTTGCTTTCCACTTTGAATTTTTATTCTCACAAAAAAATAGAAGATTTACTGTTATGCCGACTACTGCATTAATGTGGAAATGGTATATATAATATCAGCGCACTTGTGAAAGAATATCAGACTCACCAGTTGACGTGTATTGGACGCATAGCATGATTTGTTTACTTTTGAACTTTGGTAAAAATCGAACATTTCTGCTTCTCTGAGCTCAATTTCAAGGCACTTTTCATTGTAAAAACAGTCAAAATCATCTCAATTTCTGTAATATGTCTTCCATTCTATAAAATGAGACCAGGAAAACTAGAATACAACAATAAATACCATACGAAAATACAGTGCAAAGTCGCTGTTTTAACCCAAAAACACGCTCAAAGTTTTTTTGCTCTCATTACGCACTGTGTGCTGAAGGATTTTTTTTATGCTGCGCACACTAACCACATAGACCCTTTCTTTCATATGTAGGCCTACCAGCTTTCTCTCATTAGATTTGAGGGCGTTAGAATTTAGACGTACTAGTACGTCAAAAACCTTGGTGCGTAAGCCGTACTAGTACGGCCAAAACCCTAAAAGGGTTAAGAAAGCTTTTAATACAGTAGACTACAGCATCTTACTCCTCAAGCTTGATCATTATGGTATAAGAGGCCACGCACTTGCATTTATCATGTCCTACCTAACTAATAGAAAGCAATGCGTCTCTGACAAGGACGCAGCCTCCTCAACAAGACCCCTGGACACCGGTGTACCACAGGAAGCATTCTTGCCTCCCTCCTTTTCTTTTATACATCAACCATCTTCCAAGCATATCACAACAACTTAAGCCTATTCTCTTTGCTGATGACACAACTTTTGTCATCTCCCACCCAAATCTAACCTCAATCAACAATACTGTTAATGAAGAACTTGCAAAAATAGTAACCTGGATGACTGTCAATAAACTTATACTTAATACAGACAAAACCTTTTACATTATGCTTGGGAGTAGAGTAAGAGAGATCCAACTAAACATTATGCTTAACAACACCCTTATTGCTACACATAATGAAGGAAAATTCCTGGGTCTGCACCTTGACAGCAACCTGAAATTAAACACCCATATCCAACACATAACAAAATAAGTTTCTAAAACAGATGGCATCCTCTCAAAGATACATTACTATGTACCACAAACAACACTACTTACACTATACTTTTCAATGATCTACTCGTGCCTCACCTATGCTATTTGTGCCTGGGGCTTCACTACAACAAATCACCTAAAACCAATAATAACTCAACAAAACGCTGCAGTGTGAATGATCACACAATCGTCAGTTAGACAACATCCCCCCCCACTCTTCAAAGACCTAAACCTACTCACTTTACAAAACATTCATTCGTACTATTGTGCAATCTACACTTACAGAACAATCAATTCTAATATAAATCCCGACCTGAAGTGCTTTCTTGACAGTTGCAATAGGACTCTCAGACATAACACTGGGCACAAAAACCTCTATGACATTCCCCGTGTCAGGCAAAATCTTTGCAAAAACTCAATGGACATATAAGGGCCCAAAATCTGGAACTCTCTGCCAGAAATCTCCAGAACCACTGGCTCAGCTAGCATTTTTAAAACTTCAGTTAAAATACACCTTATCTCCTCAACCTATCTCAGTCCATTTTAAATACATATGTAAAAACTATATGTGAATTTGCTCACTATCATGAACATAGGTAAAACTTTATAATAATATATACTTTATCTCAATATCTGTATTTATCTCAAATGTTAATCATTCCATTGTGTCCACTTTTTTTTTTTTTTTTAACAAGTCGGCCGTCTCCCACCGAGGCAGGGTGACCCAAAAAGAAAGAAAATCCCCAAAAAGAAAATAATACTTTCATCATCATTCAACACTTTCACTTCACTCACACATAATCACTGTTTTTGCAGAGGTGCTCAGAACACAACAGTTTAGAAGAATATATGTATAAAAATACACAACATATCCCTCCAAACTGCCAATATCCCGAACCCCTCCTTTAGAGTGCAGGCATTGTCCACCTGAAGTTAATACAGTGGACCCCCGGTTAACGATATTTTTTCACTCCAGAAGTATGTTCAGGTGCCAGTACTGACCGAATTTGTTCCCATAAGAAATATTGTGAAGTAGATTAGTCCATTTCAGACCCCCAAACATACACGTACAAACGCACTTATATAAATACACTTACATAATTGGTCGCATTCGGAGGTAATCGTTATGCGGGGGTCCACTGTAATCAAAATTGCAATTCTTCTCTACAAAACTTATTAAAGCCATAGAGCACAACCTAATAGAATATTCAATTCTCTTGTATTCATTGTAACTCACCTAATGACCATATGTACTGTTATTGTCTAATTAATCTTTAGTTAGTTTAAAGTTTGCCCAAAATGCTATGCATATAAAGGGGCTTTTGGCATGTACACTTAACTATTACATTCCTTTGCACAAAAAACATCATGTTGAAATAAAATATTATTATTATTATTCTTATTATCAAGTTTTGTACTCCTTTTGTTTATCCGACTCAAGCTATAGGCTACTTTAGTGCTTACCCGTAGGCTCACTTGGGCTCTCATGTGGTTATAGCCCTGTTGGTTGAATGACGGCTGGTGAAATTGGGTGAGATGGTGTTTATAGGAGAATAGAGTAGGGCATGGTGCCTGCTGGGTCCTAACCTCATACTTACATTTGTGTGTTTATGTAGTGTTTGTATATATTGTTAGGAGTAATTAATGTATATTTTCCTACTGAGGAATTTTGCCTGAACCCTCTAATAACCATACCACTGGAGTAGTGAATGCTGGTTTAGCACCTTGTTTTTGATTAGGGTAGCCCTGGGTTGATAGGTAGTAGGTTGGTAGACAGCAACCGCCCAGGGAGGTACTACCGTCCTGCCAAGTGAGTGTAAAACGAAAGCCTGTAATTGTTTTACATGATGGTAGGATTGCTGGTGTCCTTTTTTCTGTCTCATGAACATGCAAGATTTCAGGTACGTCTTGCTACTTCTACTTACACTTAGGTCACACTACACATACATGTACAAGCACATATATACACACCCCTCTGGGTTTTCTTCTATTTTCTTTCTAGTTCTTATTCTTGTTTATTTCCTCTTATCTCCATGGGGAAGTGGAACAGAATTCTTCCTCCGTAAGCCATGCGTGTTGTAAGAGGCGACTAAAATGCCGGGAGCAAGGGGCTAGTAACCTCTTCTCCTGTATATATTACTAAATGTAAAAGGAGAAACTTTCGTTTTTCCTTTTGGGCCACCCTGCCTCGGTGGGATACGGCCGGTGTGATGAAAGAAAGAAGAAAGAGCCCTGGGTTGCTCATTTTTACATGAAATTCACGTAACTTTTACCTCTGCCCCTAGACAAGGCCTTAATTAAGCCCCTAGGGGCCCAATTTCTGCATAACACGAGGGTGAAGTCTGGGAGAATTATCAAATTTTATATGGTAATTCAAGTTTGAAACAAGGAAAGTCAATAATCATAATTTATTGGTTTGGTAAGGGGAAGGATTCACTATAAACTACTTACACTAAATGGTACCTTACCTCTGATGGTTCAATAAACCCATTTTTCTGCCTCTTTTAATGTGCAATATTGCTGATTTTTAGGGTGTTATTAATAACAGTAATTTTCTGGGAATAATTTACCTTTGCAGACTCAATAGACCCATTGTTTTGCCAGATTTTTGTGTGCAATCCTGCTGACTTTTAAGGGGTCTATGTGATAATAATTCCTTGTGAATATAATAATAATTTAGTGTATGTGCTTTGCTGTGTGGTTTATTATTTTACATCTGTAATTTCTGCTGTAGATAAGCAAGTGTTCTGTGCTAGCAATTTCAAAAATGTCTGTCACTGTTGAAGTATCTAGTGCTGACAGGGATCTTGTAGAAGACCCTGAATCAAATCTCCCTGCTAGTAACATGAGTTTGAAGCAGAACTTATAAAGTTGAAATTAGACCTAACTGGGGAAGAAAAAGTGTGGTTAAGGATTGAATGTATAAAGATCCAAGAACAAAAAAAGTTAGAAAAGTTTAGGGCTCAAGAAAGAGACAAGGAGAGGCATTTGTTTTTCAACAAGCCCCGATAAATAGGGTAGATGCATTTGATTTGGACAAAGCCATAAAATTTGTGCCCAAATTCCTGGAGAAAGACCCAGGCCATTTTTTCCAATTGTTTGATATGACAGCCAGATCCCAAGATTGGCCGGTCAAGGAATGGGCGACATTAGCACAAACCCAATTAACTGGTAAAGGGTTACAAGCAGATAGTTCTCTAGAGGAATGAGACTTTTCTGATTATAATAAACTGAAGGAGGTAGTTTTACTTGCTCGTCAGATGTTGCCAGAAAGGTACCAGCAAAAATTTAGAAGACTAAAGTTTCAGGCAGGGCAGTCTTTGGTGGAATACGGTAAGAAGATGTTGCTTCTGAACAGGTGGTGCTGCTCAAAAGGTGTGGTAGACAATTATGAGGGTGAACTTAACTTAATTTTGCTAGAGGATCTTTTGAGAAATGTTTCTGAGGAGAAGGATCCTGATGATTTTAATCATGCTTTACAGCTAGGCGATAGATTTTTAGCCAACCAAAAGTTTTGAAGTAGTTATCACCCAGAACCTACTAATGTTAAGTTTTCTCCACCCACCAGTAGGTATAAGAAATTTCAGAAGTTTAAGCCACATGTTCCCCAGCCTAATAACCACTAGAGTTTTAGTATGCCTTATTCTCAAGTACCTGCCCAGGAAAGTTCTAAGTCAGCAGTAACAGGTCCTGGACTACAGGGAACAGGTAGGAAGAGCCCAGTTCTGCAGGGTCAAGGGACCCAGCCTAGGACAAATGGGAATGGGAATTTAAAGCCTTATTACTGTACTTATTGTAATAAACTGGGCCACCTGCAGTGATATTGCAAGAACATGAGTAAGGATCAGGCTGCTGCAGAGGCTTCTCAAGTAAGTACCCCAGCTACACACATGGTAGCTAGTACTGAAGTTTCACCTCAGAGTATATCAGGTAACCCAGCAGTTTTGGATCCTCGGATGAAAGTCTTTTCAAGTCGACTGTGGCCATCACGCACAAATATGATGGTAGGGTAGAAGGCATTATGTCTCTAAGCGACGGTTGTAGCACATACACCTTGCTTCGCAGGGGTATATTACTAGTGTCCGATGACACATACACCGGGTTGGACAGTCTTCTCAAAGAGACTACTGGATTCTCTGTTAAGACTCCAGTTCGTAAGTTGTGGGTGGAGTCTGCCTACCAGTGTAGTTACCTACCTGTAGGTATCGCAGACGACATACCTATTTATAAAACTGGGATGCTTGAATGTGCATGGATGTAGTGCGGATATGAAAGAGATGATTGCAAATGTTACGAATGAAAAGAAGTTGGATGTCCTAGCTCTCGGTGAAACAAACCTGAAAGGGGTAGGTGAGTTCCAGTGGGGAGAATTAAATGCGATTAAGTCAGGAGAATTTGAGAGAGTTAGAGCTAAGGAAGGAGTAGCAATAATGCTGAAGGATGAGTTATGGAAGGAGAAGAGGGAATATAAATGTATAAATGTGGATTAAAATTAGGGTTGAATACAAAGAGTGGGTCATAATAAGTGTGTATGCACCTGGTAGTAACCCCTTCTCCTGTAGACATTTACTAAAAAAGAGAAGAAAAACTTTATAAAACTGGGATGCTTGAATGTGCGTGGATGTAGTGCAGATGACAAGAAACAGATGATTGCTGATGTTATGAATGAAAAGAAGTTGGATGTCCTGGCCCTAAGCGAAACAAAGCTGAAGGGGGTAGGGGAGTTTCGGTGGGGGGAAATAAATGATATTAAACCTGGAGTATCTGAGAGAGTTAGAGCAAAGGATGGGGTAGCAGTAATGTTGAAGGATCAGTTATGGAAGGAGAAAAGAGAATATGAATGTGTAAATTCAAGAATTATGTGGATTAAAGTAAAGGTTGGATGCGAAAAGTGGGTCATAATAAGCGTGTATGGTTACAGGAAAGTGGGTGCGGGAAGGAAGAGGAGCGATTGGTGGAATGATGATGTAACGAGAGTAGTAAGGGAGAAAAAGTTAGCATATGAGAAGTTTTTACAAAGTAGAAGTGATGCAAGGAGGGAAGAGTATATGGAGAAAAAGAGAGAGGTTAAGAGAGTGGTGAAGCAATGTAAAAAGAGAGCAAATGAGAGAGTGGGTGAGATGTTATCAACAAATTTTGTTGAAAATAAGAAAAAATTTTGGAGTGAGATTAACAAGTTAAGGAAGCCTAGAGAACAAATGGATTTGTCAGTTAAAAATAGGAGAGGAGAGTTATTAAATGGAGAGTTAGAGGTATTGGGAAGACGGAGGGAATATTTTGAGGAATTGTTAAATGTTGATGAAGATAGGGAAGCTGTGATTTCGTGTATAGGGCAAGGAGGAATAACATCTTGTAGGAGTGAGGAAGAGCCAGTTGTGAGTGTGGGGGAAGTTCGTGAGGCAGTAGGTAAAATGAAAGGGGGTAAGGCAGCCGGGATTGATGGGATAAAGATAGAAATGTTAAAAGCAGGTGGGGATATAGTTTTGGAGTGGTTGGTGCAATTATTTAATAAATGTATGGAAGAGGGTAAGGTACCTAGGGATTGGAAGAGAGCATGCATAGTTCCTTTGTATAAAGGTAAAGGGGACAAAAGAGAGTGCAAAAATTATAGGGGGTTAAGTCTGTTGAGTATACCTGGTAAAGTGTATGGTAGAGTTATTATTGAAAGAATTAAGAATAAGATGGAGAATAGGATAGCAGATGAACAAGGAGGCTTTAGGAAAGGTAGGGGGTGTGTGTGGACCAGGTGTTTACAGTGAAACATATAAGTGAACAGTATTTAGATAAGGCTAAAGAGGTCTTTGTGGCATTTATGGATTTGGAAAAGGCGTATGACAGGGTGGATAGGGGGGCAATGTGGCAGATGTTGCAGGTGTATGGTGTAGGAGGTAGGTTACTGAAAGCAGTGAAGAGTTTTTACAAGGATAGTGAGGCTCAAGTTAGAGTATGTAGGAAAGAGGGAAATTATTTCCCAGTAAAAGTAGGCCTTAGACAAGGATGTGTGATGTCACCGTGGTTGTTTAATATATTTATAGATGGGGTTAAGTCTGTTGAGTATACCTGGTAAAGTGTATGGTAGAGTTATTATTGAAAGAATTAAGAATAAGATGGAGAATAGGATAGCAGATGAACAAGGAGGCTTTAGGAAAGGTAGGGGGTGTGTGGACCAGGTGTTTACAGTGAAACATATAAGTGAACAGTATTTAGATAAGGCTAAAGAGGTCTTTGTGGCATTTATGGATTTGGAAAAGGCGTATGACAGGGTGGATAGGGGGGCAATGTGGCAGATGTTGCAGGTGTATGGTGTAGGAGGTAGGTTACTGAAAGCAGTGAAGAGTTTTTACGAGGATAGTGAGGCTCAAGTTAGAGTATGTAGGAAAGAGGGAAATTATTTCCCAGTAAAAGTAGGCCTTAGACAAGGATGTGTGATGTCACTGTGGTTGTTTAATATATTTATAGATGGGGTTGTAAGAGAAGTAAATGTGAGGGTCTTGGCAAGAGGCGTGGAGTTAAAAGATAAAGAATCACACATAAATTGGGAGTTGTCACGGTTGCTCTTTGCTGATGACATCGTGCTCTTGGGAGATTCTGAAGAGAAGTTGCAGAGATTGGTGGATGAATTTGGTAGTGTGCAAAAGAAGAAAATTAAAAGTGAATACAGGAAAGAATAAGGTTATGAGGATAACAAAAAGATTAGGTGATGAAAGATTGGATATCAGATTGGAGGGAGAGAGTATGGAGGAGGTGAATGTATTCAGATATTTGGGAGTGGACGTGTCAGCGGATGGGTCTATGAAAGATGAGGTGAATCATAGAATTGATGAGGGAAAAAGGGTGAGTGGTGCACTTAGGAGTCTGTGGAGACAAGGAACTTTGTCCTTGGAGGCATAGAGGGGAATGTATGAGAGTATAGTTTTACCAACGCTCTTATATGGGTGTGAAGCATGGGTGATGAATGTTGCAGCGAGGAGAAGGCTGGAGGCAGTGGAGATGTCATGTCTGAGGGCAATGTGTGGTGTGAATATAATGCAGAGAACTCGGAGTTTGGAAGTTAGGAGGAGGTGCGGGATTACCAAAACTGTTGTCCAGAGGGCTGAGGAAGGGTTGTTGAGGTGGTTCGGACATGTAGAGAGAATGGAGCGAAACAGAGTGACTTCAAGAGTGTATCAGTCTGTAGTGGAAGGAAGGCGGGGTAGGGGTCGGCCTAGGAAAGGTTGGAGGGAGGGGGTAAAGGAGGTTTTGTGTGCGAGGGGCTTGGACTTCCAGCAGGCATGCGTGAGCGTGTTTGATAGGAGGGAATGGAGACAAATGGTTTTTAATACTTGACGTGCTGTTGGAGTGTGAGCAAAGTAACATTTATGAAGGGGTTCAGGGAAACCGGCAGGCCGGACTTGAGTCCTGGAGATGGGAAGTACAGTGCCTGCACTCTGAAGGAGGGGTGTTAATGTTGCAGTTTAAAAACTGTAGTGTAAAGCATCCTTCTGGAAAGACAGTGATGGAGTGAATGATGGTGAAAGTTTTTCTTTTTCGGGCCACCCTGCCTTGGTGGGAATCGGCCAGTGTGATAATAATAATAAAAATATATATATGGGAAATGAGATTGGTAATACTGAGGTTTTGTGTTATTTCAATTAACAGTATTTCTCAAGTTATACTTATATACAAAGATAACTCATTAGTGTATAAGGTTGAATGACATATTTAGGTAAAATGCATCATGGGCAGTGCTTGGCCAGCACTGTTGTGGTGTATTTTCCTAACCTGGTTGTCTTAAGAGCATGATTGTGGGTTCATTTGGCATAAAACTTGATCACTTCTATGTTGAACGAGTTTACAAGTCCAAGGATTAGTAGTACTCATTGTGTTAATATTGCATATTTGTAGTTAACGAAAGTCCATGGTTGTATAGCTGTAATCTTCCTGTTGTAATGTTTCTCCCGTTGCCTCGAGCTTTAGGGGAGGTTTTCTTTTCTTTTTTTCCCTTTGACTAGCTGTGTCTAAGTAGATACAGCTAGCAGAGTGAGACCTGTGGTCTAGGGGTGGGGGTATTATGCAGGTTTCTGCACTGCACTGTAATATGCATGGTGGAGAAGTGAGCCATAATTTTATAAACCATGTTATAATTGTGAACCCTAATTTTATAATGTCATAGATTGTGGGCACTTTAAATTAGCTTGAACTGTAAAATGTAAGGGAGTCGTGTCGTGACTTATGGTGTATGTATAGTTCCGGTGTGTAAGCATGGGTAGTCACACGGGGAAGCGACATGGGTGGCAAACATGATGGCCAGATGCAGTTTAAGCTAAGTTTTGTATTCCTTTTATTTATCCAACTCGAGCCAAAGGCTACTTTTGTGCTTACCAGTAATCTGCCTTGGGCTCTGATGACCCTATTGGTTGAGTGAAGGCTGGTGAAATTGGGCGAGATAATGTTGAAAGGAGAGTAGGGTAGGGCATGGCGCCCCCTGGATCCTAACCTCATACTTACATGTGTGTTTATTTAGTGTTTGTATGTATCGTTAGGAGTACTAAATGTATATTTTCCTAATGAGGAATTCTGCCTGAACCCTCTAATAACCAAACCATTGGAGTAGTGAATGCTGGTTTAGCACTTTTTATTTTTGATTAGGGTAGCCCTGGGTGGCTCATTTTTACATGATATTCGTGTAACTTTTACCTTTGTCCCTAGACAAGGCCTTAAGCCCCTAGGTGCCCAATTTCTGTTTAATACCCACCCCTCCATTATAATGCAAACACTGCCCTTTCTATCTCCAGGACTCAGGTCCAGCTCATTGGTTTCCCTTGAATTCCTTCAAAAAAAGTTCACCTGTTCACACTCCAACAGCACATACATTAAAAAACCACTTGTTTTCATCCATTCCTGTCTAATGTGCTTGCACAAGCCTGCTGGATGCAGGCCCCTCAAGCTCAAAGTCTCTTGTACCCCTCTCCCTTGAACCATTCCTGGAATAACCCCTTCCCCTCCTACCTTCCACCACAAATTTATACACCCTCTTCATCAAACTATCTCTGTCCATCCTCTCTATATGTTCAAATTGCCTCAGGAATCCCTCCTCAGCTCTCTGAATTATACCTTTGGTTACAGTACATCTTTTGTCCCCTTTTATCTTAATACAAAGGAACTATGTATGCACTCTACCAATCCCTAGAAACACCTTCCCCTCTTTCATATATTTATTAAGCAGCATCAACCACTCCAAAACTATATCCTCACCTGCTTTTAACATTTCTGTTTTGATTCCATCAATTTCAGCTCCTTTGACCCCTTTTATTTTACCCACAGCCTTGTGCACCTCCTCACTTCTAAAAGGTGTTATACTTCCCCGGCCAATGCGTGAAATCCCAGCTTCCATCTCTTCTTCAACATTTAAGTTCCTCAAAAATATTCCTTCCATCTTTCCGATTCCTCCAACTCCCTATCCAATAACCATCTTCTTCTGTTTCTGTCAAATCCTTTCATTCCCTAGGCACTCTCAACTTATTATCTTAATCCAAAACTTTGTCTTATTCTCAGCAAAATTTATTGACACCACCCCACCTACTCTCATTTGCTCTCTTGTTACATTCCCTTACCACTTTCTTAACATGACTTTTTCCCTCCATATACTCCTCCCTTCTTAAATCATTTATGCTTTTTAAGATCCTCTCATATGCTAACTTTTTCTTACCACTCTCTTTATCTAATCATTCCACCAATCGCTCCTCTTCCATCTCACACTCACCCTCATATATGCATAACCTCTGCTGAGAACTTGAAACACTGGAGTCTTAATCCTTAAACTGTCCAAACGTAGATCTACGTTCACGTGCATAGCGCTCCGACCTTGATTTTTCTCCATTTGAAAGCATGTAAAAAAAACGTAGATCTATGTTCAGAGCCCCCTGCACATGGACGTAGATCTACGTTTGGGCAGTTTAAGGGTTAAATCTACCCTCATACCTCTTCAACCTCCTTATTGCCTATACAGGAGGGCTTTGCTTTACAGGTTTTGCTAATGCAGCAGTTTTCAATTACACCCATTCTTCATGTATTCAGACTTCCTATAATAAACATATTCACCATAAGCTAAGGATGAAAATATTTAGAAATAAGATAGGTGTTCTAGGTAGTAGGTTGGTAGACAGCAACTGCCCAGGGAGGTAGTACTGTCCTGCCGAGTGTGAAACGGAAGCTTGTAACTGTTTTACATGATGGTAGGATTGCTGGAATTTTTTTTCTGCCTCATAAACACGCATGATTTCAGGTACGTCTTGCTACTTCTACTTACACTTAGGTCACACTACATGTGCATGTACAAGCATATGTATACAAACAACGCTGGGTTTTCTTTCATTTTCTTATTAGTTCTTGTTCTTGTTTATTTCCTTTTATCTTAGTCGGGAACTGGAACAGAAATCTTCCATGCGTGTCATAAGAGGCGACTAACATGCCGGGGCTAGTAACCCTTCTCTTGCATACATTACTAAAGTTAAAAAGAGAAACTTTTGTTTTTCTTTGTGGGCCACCCTGCCTCAGTGGGATACAGTCAGTTGTTGAAAGAAGAAATAATGTGTGAACTGTATATGCAATTTTTAAAGCCTAGCTCTACTGAACACTTAATATGAGCAAAAAATGGCTGTTTCTCTTTACAGCAGAAGCCCAGAACCTAACCTGCTGTATAAGCAGGGCCTGCCTGTACTCTCACTAGCCCAATTTTCTACCAATACACACACGTAGCTGCATACACCTTACTCTGCCTCCTTCTCTAGTTTATAAACCTTCACTTCTCTCTTACTTGCTGATACCATTCTCCTTATATCCCATCTACCTTTGACTCTCACTGTAGTGACAACTAAAAAGATTTGATATATCTGTTCTCCCTCTATAGACATGCACATCCTGAAGTCTACCCATCAACCTTCTATTCACCAATACATAATCCAACAAACTACTGTCGTGACGCCCTACATTATATCTCGTATACTTATTTATAGGTAGTAGGTTGGTAGACAGCAACCACCCAGGGAGGTACTACCGTCCTGCCAAGTGAGTGTAAAACGAAAGCCTGTAATTGTTTTACATGATGGTAGGATTGCTGGTGTCTTTTGTCTGTCTCATAAATATGCAAGATTACAGGTACGTCTTGCTACTTCTACTTACACTTAGGTCACACTACACATACATGTACACGTTTATTTATACACACTCATCTGAGTTTTCTTTGATTTTATCTTAATAGTACTTGGTCTTATTACTTTTCCTTTTATGTCCATGGGGAAGTGGAATAAGAATCTTTCCTCCGTAAGCCATGCGTGTTGTAAAAGTCAACTAAAATGCCGGGAACAATGGGCTAGTAACCCCTTTTCCTGTAAAGATTACTAAAAAGAATAAGAAGAAGAAAATTGTCAAAGTGGGAAGTCTGAATGTGCGTGGATGTTGTGCAAATGATAAGAAAGAGATGATTGTGGATGTTATGAATGAGAAGAAACTGGATGCCCTATCTTTAAGTGAAACAAAGCTGAAGGGGGTGGGAGAGTTTCAATGGAGAGGAATAAATGGGATTAGGTCAGGGGTTTCAAATAGAGTTAGAGCTAAAGAAGGAGTAGCAATAATGTTGAAGGATAAGCTATGGCAGGAAAAGAGGGACTACAAATGCATAAATTCAAGGATTATGTGGAGTAAAATAAAGATTGGATGTGAAAAGTGGGTTATAGTAAGCGTGTATGCACCTGGAGAAGAAAGAAGTGTAGAGGAGAGAGAGAGATTCTGGGAAATGTTGAGTGAATGCGTGGGGAGTTTTGAATCAAGTGTGAGAGTAATGGTGGTTGGGGATTTCAATGCTAAAGTGGGTAAAAATGATATGGAGGGAGTAGTAGGTAAATTTTGGGTGCCAGGGGTAAATGAAAATGGGAGCCTTTAATTGAGCTATGTGTAGAAAGAAATTTGGTAATAAGTAATACATATTTTATGAAAAAGAGGATAAATAAATATACAAGGTATGATGTAGCACGTAATGAAAGTAATTTGTTAGATTATGTATTGGTGGATAAAAGGTTGATGGGTAGGCTCCAGGATGTACATGTTTATAGAGGGGCAACTGATATGTCAGATCATTATTTAGTTGTAGCTACAGTTAGAGTAAGAGGTAGATGGGAAAAGAGGAAGGTGGCAACAACAAGTAAGAGGGAGGTGAAAGTGTATAAACTAAGGGAGGAGGAAGTTCGGTCGAGATATAAGCGACTATTGGCAGAAAGGTGGGCTAGTGCAAAGATGAATAGTGGGGGGGTTGAAGAGGGTTGGAATAGTTTTAAAAATGCAGTATTAGAATGTGGGGCAGAAGTTTGTGGTTATAGGAGGGTGGGGGCAGGAGGAAAGAGGAGTGATTGGTGGAATGATGAAGTAAAGGGTGTGATAAAAGAGAAAAAGGTAGCTTACGAGAGGTTTTTACAAAGCAGAAGTGTTATAAGAAGAGCAGAGTATATGGAGAGTAAAAGAAAGGTGAAGAGAGTGGTGAGAGAGTGCAAAAGGAGAGCAGATGAAAGAGTGGGAGAGGCACTGTCAAGAAATTTTAATGAAAATAAGAAAAAATTTTGGAGTGAGTTAAACAAGTTAAGAAAGCCTAGGGAAAATATGGATTTGTCCATTAAAAGCAGAGTAGGGGAGTTAGTAGATGGGGAGAGGGAGGTATTAGGTAGATGGCGAGAATATTTTGAGGAACTTTTAAATGTTGAGGAAGAAAGGGAGGCGGTAATTTCATGCACTGGCCAGGGAGGTATACCATCTTTTAGGAGTGAAGAAGAGCAGAATGTAAGTGTGGTGGAGGTATGTGAGGCATTACATAGAATGAAAGGGGGTAAAGCAGCTGGAACTGATGGGATCATGACAGAAATGTTAAAAGCAGGGGGGGATATAGTGTTGGAGTGGTTGGTACTTTTGTTTAATAAATGTATGAAAGAGGGGAAGGTACCTAGGGATTGGCGGAGAGCATGTATAGTCCCTTTATATAAAGGGAAAGGGGACAAAAGAGATTGTAAAAATTATAGAGGCATAAGTTTACTGAGTATACCAGGAAAAGTATACAGTAGAGTTATAATTGAAAGAATTAGAGGTAAGATAGAATGTAGAATTGCGGATGAGCAAGGAGGCTTCAGAGTGGGTAGAGGATGTGTAGATCAAGTGTTAACATTGAAGCATATATGTGAACAGTATTTAGATAAAGGTAGGGAAGTTTTTATTGCATTTATGGATTTAGAAAAGGCATATGACAGAGTGGATAGAGGAGCAATGTGGCAGATGTTGCAAGTTTATGGAATAGGTGGTAAGTTATTAAATGCTGTAAAGAGCATTTATGAGGATAGTGAGGCTCAGGTTAGGGTGTGTAGAAGAGAGGGAGAATACTTCCCAGTAAAAGTAGGTCTTAGACAGGGATGTGTAATGTCACCATGGTTGTTTAATATATTTATAGATGGGGTTGTAAAAGAAGTAAATGCTAGGGTGTTCGGGAGAGGGGTGGGATTAAATTATGGGGAATCAAATTCAAAATGGGAATTGACACAGTTACTTTTTGCAGATGATACTGTGCTTATGGGAGATTCTAAAGAAAAATTGCAAAGGTTAGTGGATGAGTTTGAGAATGTGTGTAAAGGTAGAAAGTTGAAAGTGAACATAGAAAAGAGTAAGGTGATGAGGGTATCAAATGATTTAGATAAAGAAAAATTGGATATCAAATTGGGGAGGAGGAGTATGGAAGAAGTGAATGTTTTCAGATACTTGGGAGTTGACGTGTCGGCGGATGGATTTATGAAGGATGAGGTTAATCATAGAATTGATGAGGGAAAAAAGGTGAATGGTGCGTTGAGGTATGTGTGGAGTCAAAAAACATTATCTATGGAGGCAAAGAAGGGAATGTATGAAAGTATAGTAGTACCAACACTCTTATATGGATGTGAAGCTTGGGTGGTAAATGCAGCAGCGAGGAGACGGTTGGAGGCAATGGAGATGTCCTGTCTAAGGGCAATGTGTGGTGTAAATATTATGCAGAAAATTCGGAGTGTGGAAATTAGGAGAAGGTGTGGAGTTAATAAAAGCATTAGTCAGAGGGCAGAAGAGGGGTTGTTGAGGTGGTTTGGTCATTTAGAGAGAATGAATCAAAGTAGAATGACATGGAAAGCATATAAATCTATAGGGGAAGGAAAGAGGGGTAGGGGTCGTCCTCGAAAGGGTTGGAAAGAGGGGGTAAAGGAGGTTTTGTGGGCGAGGGGCTTGGACTTCCAGCAAGCGTGCATGAGCATGTTAGATAGGAGTGAATGGAGACGAATGATACTTGGGACCTGACGATCTGTTGGAGTGTGAGCAGGGTAATATTTAGTGAAGGGATTCAGGGAAACCGGTTATTTTCATATAATCAGACTTGAGTCCTGGAAATGGGAAGTACAATGCCTGCACTTTAAAGGAGGGGTTTGGGATATTGGCAGTTTGGAGGGATATGTTGTGTATCTTTATACGTATATGCTTCTAAACTGTTGTATTCTGAGCACCTCTGCAAAAGCAGTGATAATGTGTGAGTGTGGTGAAAGTGTTGAATGATGATGAAAGTATTTTCTTTTTGGGGATTTTCTTTCTTTTTTGGGTCACCCTGCCTCGGTGGGAGACGACCAACCTGAGAGAGAGAGAAAAAAAAAAAAAAAAAAAAAAAAAACTTATTTATCCTCCTTTTCTATAGAAAGTTTAAAGGTCTTCAATCATTTACCCCTGTCACCCCAAACTTACCTACTGTGCCCTCTACAACCATTTCCCCCACTTCAGCATTCAGGTTCTCTACCACAATTACTTTCTCACTTGATTCAAAACTCCCAAAATACTCACTTAACATTTCTCAAAATCTGTCTCATCCACACTCATCTCTTCTCCAGAAGCATGAACATTTAGTATAATCCAGTTTTTGCATCTCACCCTTATTTTAATCTACATAATCCTTGAATTTATACATATATATTCTCTCTTCTGCCATAACTGATCCTTCAACATTATTGCCACCCTTTCCTTAGTTCTAATTCTCTCTCTATACCCTTGACCTAATCCCATTTATTTCTTCCCACTGAAACTCCTCTATCCCCTTCAGCTTTGTTTCACTTAGAGTCAGGACATCCAATTTCTTCTCATTCATAACACTGGGAATCCTTTCTTTCTTATCATCTGCAATATATCCATGCACATTCAAACATCTAGGTAGTAGGTTGGTAGACAGCAACCGCCCAGGGAGGTACTACCATCCTGCCAAGTGAGTGTAAAACGAAAGCCTGTAATTGTTTTACATGATGGTAGGATTGCTGGTGTCCTTTTTTCTGTCTCATGAACATGCAAAATTTCAGGTTCGTCTTGCTACTTCTACTTACACTCAGGTCACACTACACATACATGTACAAGCATATATATACATACCCCTCTGGGTTTTCTTCTATTTTCTTTCTAGTTCTTGTTCTTGTTTATTTCCTCTTATCTCCATGGGGAAGTGGAACAGAATTCTTCCTCCGTAGGCCATGTGTGTTGTAAGAGGCGACTAAAATGCCGGGAGCAAGGGGCTAGTAACCCCTTCTCCTGTATATATTACTAAATTTGAAAGGAGAAACTTTGTTTTTTTCTTTTGGGCCACCCCGCCTCGGTGGGATACGGCCGGTGTGTTGAAAGAAAGACATTCAAACATTCCATTTTAACAAAGTTTTTTTTTTTTTCTACAAGCTGGCCGTCTCCCACCAAAGCACTAGTAAATATATTTTTTCAACACATTGACAGTCTCCCACCAAGACAGGGTGACAAAAAAAAAAAAAAAAAAAACTTTCACCAACATTCACACATAATTACTGTCTTTGAATAGATGCCCAGATATGAGTCTAGATGTTACTCCAAAGAGCAACTATCCCAAACTCTTCATTTAAAGTTCAGGCATTGTACTTCCCACCTCCAGGACTCAAGTCTGGCTACTGGTTTCCATGAATCCCTTCACATAATATTACCATTTATCTTCATTCACTCTTATCTGACATGCTCACACATGCCTGCAGCATGTCCAAGCCCCATGCACACAAAATACCATTTTCATATAACACAATAAAAACAAAATTAAGAAAGCTACAAACATGAATTACATGAGATCTGGGAAGAAAATAGCTTAGAGAGAGGAATATTTGCATAGGTGTCTTCAAGCATGGTGATGACACATACCTGAAGCAGAATATCTGGACTATACATGATTTTCATTTCCTATTAATTTTATATTCCAATATACATATATGTATCCAATCATAACCTTCCAAGAAATGTAATAACTTTATTAGAACTAATTTTGAGAATAAAAAAAAAACTTTGAGCAACATAATTTACTTAGGTAAATTTGAGCTAAGTAAAGAGAATTACCTGGAGGTAAGAATGATGCATCTCTCCCATCCTTAGGTGCCCATGGTAAACAATAACTGTGTTCCATGAGGACTGGAGACCGCTGCTCCTCTCCAGTGGAACCAGAAATTCGACTTGAAACTGATGAAGAGGAAGTGCTTGAAGATGAAGAAGTGGATCTGGCTCTGCCATTGACATCTCCTCCAGCAAGTGCCATCAGAGCCTCGGCAGCTTCTGCAGATTCGCCCATACCATCGTCCAGATCACTTTTTTCATCAGCAGTGTCAGTCTATACCCAAAGAATAAAATTTATTTGTTATAAAAAAAAAAGAATGAGCTTGGATCTATTATAATTATAACATTCTACTATTTTCTGTCACAGATATAAAGTGTGTATAGAAAAGAAGGTTTAAGGCATATCCACAATGAATATATGCTGAAGATAAGAATAGTAAGTGAGGATGAATTAACCTTGAGAAATTAATTATTTTTACAAAGATCAGTACAGAACTCATATTAACCCTTTGACTGTCACAACCCCAAATCCTGAAGTGTCTCCTGGTGTTGAAAAAAAAAAAAAAGATTTTTCTTACGAAATGATAGAGAATCTTTTCCTGATGCTAATGACATCAAAAGTGCGAAGTTTGATCAAAAATTTATGGAACTATGCTCCCGTGAAGTTAGCGATCTTGGGGACATATAATACGCATCTACGATTTTACCGACTTTGAGCCCTGTTTTTGGTCAATTCCATTGTTCCAGTCGACCAAACTCATAGCTATTTTTTTAGAACTCCATTTTTTCTATCAACTGAGTACAAGAAACCGCCTATTTACCGGTTTCAACTACCCAATAAAGTGGTCAGAAATTGGCAATTTGGCCAATTTCATGCAAATTAAAAGAGATGCCAATTTCATAATAGGGTCCAGAATAAACACTGCAGACATTCTTGGCACTAAAATAACATATCTTCTGTTCAACAGTCATGTCTCCAGGCCCCTCTTATATTACTCTTGCTATTTTGATTTTTAATTCACAAAAAAATAGGTAGTTTATGTAGTAGGCTGGTAGACAGCAACCACCCAGAGAAGTACTACCGTCCTGCCAGATGACTGTGAAACAGAAACCTGTAACTGTTTTGCATGATGGTGGGATTGCTGGTGTCTTTTTCTGTCTCATAAACACGCTAGATAACAGGGATATCTTGCTACTCCTACTTACACTTTGGTCACACTTCACAGACACGCACATGCATATATATATATATATATACATACATCTAGGTTTTTCACCTTTTTCTAAATAGCTCTTGTTCTTCTTTATTTCTTCTATTGTCCATGGGGAAGTGGAAAAGAATCTTTCCTCAGTAAGCCATGCGTGTCGTATGAGGCGACTAAAATGCCGGGAGCGATGGGCTAGTAACCCCTTCTCCTGTAGATACTTATTTATCCTCTTTTTCTTAAAATATGTATTACCTATAACTAAACCCCTTTCTATACAAAGTTCAATCAAAGGGCTCCCATTATCATTTACACCTGGCACCCCAAACTTACCTACCACACCCTCTCTAAAAGTTTCTCCTACTTTAGCATTCAAGTCCCCTACCACAATTACTCTCTCACTTGGTTCAAAGGCTCCTATACATTCACTTAACATCTCCCAAAATCTCTCTCTCTCCTCTGCATTCCTCTCTTCTCCAGGTGCATACACGCTTATTATGACCCACTTCTCGCATCCAACCTTTACTTTAATCCACATAATTCTTGAATTTACACATTCATATTCTCTTTTCTCCTTCCATAACTGATCATTTAACATTACTGCTACCCCTTCCTTTGCTCTAACTCTCTCAGATACTCCAGATTTAATCCCATTTATTTCCCCCCACTGAAACTCTCCTACCCCCTTCAGCTTTGTTTCGCTTAGGGCCAGGACATCCAACTTCTTTTCATTCATAACATCACCAATCATCTGTTTCTTGTCATCCGCACTACATCCACGCACATTTAAGCAACCCAGTTTTATAAAGTTTTTCTTCTTCTCTTTTTTTAGTAATTGTATACAGGAGAAGGGGTTACTAGCCCATTGCTCCCGGCATTTTAGTCGCCTCATACGACACACATGGCTTACGGAGGAAAGATTCTTTTCCACTTCCCCATGGACAATAGAAGAAATAAAAAAGAACAAGAGCTATTTAGAAAAAGGAGAAAAACCTAGATGTATGTATATATATATATGCATGTGCGTGTCTGTGAAGTGTGACCAAAGTGTAAGTAGGAGTAGCAAGATATCCCTGTTATCTTAGCGTGTTTATGAGACAGAAAAAGAAACCAGCAATCCTACCATCATGCAAAACAGTTACAGGTTTTTGTTTCACAGTCATCTGGCAGGACGGTAGTACTTCCCTGGGTGGTTGCTGTCTACCAACCTACTACCTATATATATATATATATATACTACCTATATATATATATATATATATATATATATACATACATCTAGGTTTTTCACCTTTTTCTAAATAGCTCTTGTTCTTCTTTATTTCTTCTATTGTCCATGGGGAAGTGGAAAATAATCTTTCCTCAGTAAGCCATGCGTGTCGTATGAGGCGACTAAAATGCCGGGAGCGATGGGCTAGTAACCCCTTCTCCTATAGACATTAACTAAAAAAGAAAAGAAAAACTTTATAAAACTGGGATGCTTGAATGTGCATGGATGTAGTGCAGATGACAAGAAACAGATGACTGCTAATGTTATGAATGAAAAGAAGTTGGATGTCCTGGCCCTAAGCAAAACAAAGCTGAAGGGGGTAGGGGAGTTTCGGTGGGGGGAAATAAATGGGATTAAATCTGGAGTATCTGAGAGAGATAGAGCTAAGGAAGGGGTAGCAGTAATGTTGAAGGATCAGTCATGGAAGGAGAAAAGAGAATATGAATGTGTAAATTCAAGGATTATGTGGATTAAAGTAAAGGTTGGATGTGAAAAGTGGGTCATAATAAGCGTGTACGCACCTGGAGAAGAGAGGAATGCAGAGGAGACAGAGAGATTTTTGGGAGATGTTAAGTGAATGTATAGGAACCTTTGAACCAAGTGAGAGAGTAATTGTGGTAGGGGACCTGAATGCTAAAGTAGGAGAAACTTTTAGAGAGGGTGTGGTAAGTAAGTTTGCGGTGCCAGGTGTAAATGATAATGGGAGCCCTTTGATTGAACTTTGTATAGAAAGGGGTTTAGTTATCGGTAATACATATTTTAAGAAAAAGAGGATAAATAAGTATACAAGATATGATGTAGGGCGAAATGACAGTAGTTTGTTGGATTATGTATTGGTAGATAAAAGACTGTTGAGTAGACTTCAGGATGTACATGTTTATAGAGGGGCCACAGATATATCAGATCACTTTTTAGTTGTAGCTACACTGAGAGTAAAAGGTAGATGGGATACAAGGACAATAGAAGCATCAGGGAAGAGAGAGGTGAAGGTTTATAAACTAAAAGAGGAGGCAGTTAGGGTAAGATATAAACAGCTATTGGAGGATAGATGGGCTAATGAGAGCATAGGCAATGGGGTCGAAGAGGTATGGGGTAGGTTTAAAAATGTAGTGTTAGAGTGTTCAGCAGAAGTTTGTGGTTACAGGAAAGTGGGTGCGGGAGGGAAGAGGAGCGATTGGTGGAATGATGTAAAGAGAGTAGTAAGGGAGAAAAAGTTAGCATATGAGAAGTTTTTACAAAGTAGAAGTGATGCAAGGAGGGAAGAGTATATGGAGAAAAAGAGAGAGGTTAAGAGAGTAGTGAAGCAATGTAAAAAGAGAGCAAATGAGAGTGGGTGAGATGTAATCAAAAATTTTGTTGAAAATAAGAAAAAGTTTTGGAGTGAGATTAACAAGTTAAGGAAGCCTAGAGAACAAATGGATTTGTCAGTTAAAAATAGGAGAGGAGAGTTATTAAATGGAGAGTTAGAGGTATTGGGAAGATGGAGGGAATATTTTGAGGAATTGTTAAATGTTGATGAAGATAGGGAAGCTGTGATTTCGTGTATAGGGCAAGGAGGACTAACATCTTGTAGGAGTGAGGAAGAGCCAGTAGTGAGTGTGGGGGAAGTTCGTGAGGCAGTAGGTAAAATGAAAGGTGGTAAGGCAGCCAGGATTGATGGGATAAAGAGAGAAATGTTAAAAGCAGGTGGGGATATAGTTTGGAGTGGTTGGTGCAATTATTTAATAAATGTATGGAAGAGGGTAAGGTACCTAGGGATTGGCAGAGAGCATGCATAGTTCCTTTGTATAAAGGCAAAAGGGACAAAAGAGAGTGCAAAAATTATAGGGGGATAAGTCTGTTGAGTATACCTGGTAAAGTGTATGGCAGAGTTATTATTGAAAGAATTAAGAGTAAGACAGAGAATAGGATAGCAGATGAACAAGGAGGCTTTAGGAAAGGTAGGGGGTGTGTGGACTAGGTGTTTACAGTGAAACATACAATTTTATTTTTTTTATTATCAAACTGGCCGATTCCCACCAAGGCAGGGTGGCCCAAAAAAGAAAAACTTTCACCATCATTCACTCCATCACTGTCTTGCCAGAAGGGTGCTTTACACTACAGTTTTTAAACTGCAACATTGACACCCCTCCTTCAGAGTGCAGGCATTGTACTTCCCATCTCCAGGACTCGAGTCCGGCCTGCCGGTTTCCCTGAACCCCTTCATTAATGTTACTTTGCTCACACCCCAACAGCACGTCAAGTATTAAAAACCATTTGTCTCCACTCCTATCAAACACGCTCACGCATGCCTGCTGGAAGTCCAAGCCCCTCGCACACAAAACCTCCTTTATCCCCTCCCTCCAACCTTTCCTAGGCCGACCCCTACCCCACCTTCCTTCCACTACAGACTGATACACTCTTGGAAGTCACTCTGTTTCGCTCCATTCTCTCTACATGTCCGAACCACCTCAACAACCCTTCCTCAGCCCTCTGGACAACAGTTTTGGCAATCCCGCACCTCCTCCTAACTTCCAAACTACGAATTCTCTGCATTATATTCACACCACACGTTGCCCTCAGACATGACATCTCCACTGCCTCCAGCCTTCTCCTCGCTGCAACATTCATCACCCATGCTTCACACACATATAAGAGCGTTGGTAAAACTATACTCTCATACATTCCCCTGTTTGCCTCCAAGGACAAAGTTCTTTGTCTCCACAGACTCCTAAGTGCAACACTCACCCTTTTCCCCTCATCAATTCTATGATTCACCTCATCTTTCATAGACCCATCCGCTGACACGTCCACTCCCAAATATCTGAATACATTCACCTCCTCCATACTCTCTCCCTCCAATCTGATATCCAATCTTTCATCACCTAATCTTTTTGTTATCCTCATAACCTTACTCTTTCCTGTATTCACTTTTAATTTTCTTCTTTTGTACACCCTACCAAATTCATCCACCAATCTCTGCAACTTCTCTTCAGAATCTCCCAAGAGGACAGTGTCATCAGCAAAGAGCAACTGTGACAACTCCCACTTTATGTGTGATTCTTTATCTTTTAACTCCACGCCTCTTGCCAAGACCCTCGCATTTACTTCTCTTACAACCCCATCTATAAATATATTAAACAACCATGGTGACATCACACATCCTTGTCTAAGGCCTACTTTTACTGGGAAATAATTTCCCTCTTTCCTACATACTCTAACTTGAGCCTCACTATCCTCGTAAAAACTCCTCACTGCTTTCAGTAACCTACCTCCTACACCATACTCATGCAACATCTGCCACATTGTCCCCCTATCCACCCTGTCATATGCCTTTTCCAAATCCATAAATGCCACAAAGACCTCTTTAGCCTTATCTAAATACTGTTCACTTATATGTTTCACTGTAAACACCTGGTCCACACATCCCCTACCTTTCCTAAAGCCTCCTTGTTCATCTGCTATCCTATTCTCCGTCTTACTCTTAATTCTTTCAATAATAACCCTACCATATACTTTACCAGGTATACTCAACAGACTTATCCCCCTATAATTTTTGCACTTTCTTTTGTTCCCTTTGCCTTTATACAAAGGAACTATGCATGCTCTCTGCCAATCCCTAGGTACCTTACCCTCTTCCATACATTTATTTAATAGTAATTGCACCAACCACTCCAAAACTACATCCCCACCTGCTTTTAACATTTCCATCTTTATCCCATCAATCCCGGCTGCCTTACCCCCTTTCATTTTACCTACTGCCTCACGAACTTCCCCCACACTCACAACTGGCTCTTCCTCACTCTTACAAGATGTTATTCCTCCTTGCCCTATACACGAAATCACAGGTTCCCTATGTTCATCAACATTTAACAATTCCTCAAAATATTCCCTCTATCTTCCCAATACCTCTAACTCTCCATTTAATAACTCTCCTCTCCTATTTTTAACTGACAAATCCATTTGTTCTCTAGGCTTCCTTAACTTGTTAATCTCACTCCAAAACTTTTTCTTATTTTCAACAAAATTTGTTGATAACATCTCACCCACGACTCAAGAAATTGTAAAGACACGATTGCAAACAAACCATACCCCCGGCCGGGATTGAACCCGCAGTCATAGAGTCTCAAAACTCCAGCCCGTCGCGTTAGCCACTAGACCAGCTAGCCACAATAAGATTCCTCCAACTAGGTATATTTCTACACCATAGGAATGTTAGCATAGGCACCACTGTGACCACAAATGCAAGTTTTTGCAGATGAATCTCCAGCTAGCGTGGCCGTGACGAACTCTAGCTCAAGTCCCTTCACTGCCGTCAACATGACTCAAGAAATCGTAATGACACGATTGCAAACAAACCATACCCCAGGCCGGGATTGAACCCGCGGTCATAGAGTCTCAAAACTCCAGCCCGTCGCGTTAGCCACTAGACCAGCTAGCCACAATAAGATTCATCCAACTAGGTATATTTCTACACCATAGGAATGTTAGCACAGGCACCACTGTGACCACAAATGCAAGTTTTTACAGACGAATCTCCAGACAGCAGTGAAGGGACTTGAGCTAGAGTTCGTCACGGCCACGCTAGCTGGAGATTCGTCTGAAAAAACTTGCATTTGTGGTCACAGTGGTGCCTGTGCTAACATTCCTATGGTGTAGAAATATACTTAGTTGGATGAATCTTATTGTGGCTAGCTGGTCTAGTGGCTAATGCGACGGGCTGGAGTTTTGAGACTCTATGACCGCTGGTTCAATCCCGGCCGGGGGTATGGTTTATCTCACCCACTCTCTCATTTGCTCTCTTTTTACATTGCTTCACCACTCTCTTAACCACTCTCTTTTTCTCCATATACTCTTCCCTCCTTGCATCACTTCTACTTTGTAAAAACTTCACATATGCTAACTTTTTCTCCCTTACTACTCTCTTTACATCATCATTCCACCAATTGCTCCTCTTCCCTCCTGCACGCACTTTCCTGTAACCACAAACTTCTGCTGAACACTCTAACACTACATTTTTAAGCCTACCCCATACCTCTTCGACCCCATTGCCTATGCTCTCATTAGCCCATCTATCTTCCAATAACTGTTTATATCTTACCCTAACTGCCTCCTCTTTTAGTTTATAAACCTTCATTAAAGAGGTCTTTGTGGCATTTATGGATTTGGAAAAGGCGTATGACAGGGTGGATAGGGGGGCAATGTGGCAGGTGTTTCAGGTGTATGGCGTAGGTGGTAGGTTACTGAAAGCAGTGAAGAGTTTTTACGAGGATAGTGAGGCTCAAGTTAGAGTATGTAGGAAAGAGGGAAATTATTTCCCAGTAAAAGTAGGCCTTAGACAAGGATGTGTGATGTCACCGTGGTTGTTTAATATATTTATAGATGGGGTTGTAAGAGAAGTAAATGTGAGGGTCTTGGCAAGGGGCGTGGAGTTAAAAGATAAAGAATCACACATAAAGTGGGAGTTGTCACAGTTGCTCTTTGCTGATGACACTGTGCTCTTGGGAGATTCTGAAGAGAAGTTGCAGAGATTGGTGGATGAATTTGGTAGGGTATGCAAAAGAGGAAAATTAAAAGTGAATACAGGAAAGAGTAAGGTTAAGAGGATAACAAAAAGATTAGGTGATGAAAGATTGGATATCAGATTGGAGGGAGAGAGTATGGAGGAGGTGAATGTATTCAGATATTTGGGAGTGGACGTGTCAGCGGATGGGTCTATGAAAGATGAGGTGAATCATAGAATTGATGAGGGGAAAAGGGTGAGTGTTGCACTTAGGAGTCTGTGGAGACAAAGAACTTTGTCCTTGGAGGCAAAGAGGGGAATGTATGAGAGTATAGTTTTACCAACGCTCTTATATGGGTGTGAAGCATGGGTGATGAATGTTGCAGCGAGGAGAAGGCTGGAGGCAGTGGAGATGTCATGTCTGAGGGCAATGTGTGGTGTGAATATAATGCAGAGAATTCGTAGTTTGGAAGTTAGGAGGAGGTGCGGGATTGCCAAAACTGTTGTCCAGAGGGCTGAGGAAGGGTTGTTGAGGTGGTTCGGACATGTAGAGAGAATGGAGCGAAACAGAGTGACTTCAAGAGTGTATCAGTCTGTAGTGGAAGGAAGGTGGGGTAGGGGTCGGCCTAGGAAAGGTTGGAGGGAGGGGATAAAGGAGGTTTTGTATGCGAGGGGCTTGGACTTCCAGCAGGCATGCGTGAGCGTGTTTGATAGGAGTGGAGACAAATGGTTTTTAATACTTGACGTGCTGTTGGGGTGTGAGCAAAGTAACATTTATGAAGGGTTCAGGGAAACCGGCAGGCCGGACTCGAGTCCTGGAGATGGGAAGTACAATGCCTGCACTCTGAAGGAGGGGTGTTAATGTTGCAGTTTAAAAACTGTAGTGTAAAGCACCCTTCTGGCAAGACAGTGATGGAGTGAATGATGGTGAAAGTTTTTCTTTTTTGGGCCACCCTGGGCCACCCTAGTTTGGAAGTTAGGAGGAGGTGCGGGAGGAAGGGTTGTTGAGGTGGTTCCATGTAGAGAGAATGGAGCGACCCTGCTACTGGCTTTAGTAACAGTATGTACCAGAGCGCCTCGGTGGGAATCGGCCAGTGTGTTAATAAAAAAAAAATAAATCTTCTATTTTTTGTTGAATAAAAATTCAAAACAGAAAGCAGGAATAATATCAGAGGGGCTGGAGACATGACTGATTAACAAAGAAAATGTTATTTTAGAGCCAGGAATGTCTGCATTGTTCATTCTGGACACTATTTTGAAATTGTCATATTTTTTTAATTTTCATGAAATTGTGGCAAATTGCAAATTTCTGACCACGTTATTGGGTAGTTGAAATCGGTAAATGGGCAGTTTCTTGTACTCAATCGATAGAAAAAATGGAGTTCTAAAGAAATAGCTATGAGTTTGGTCGACTGGAACAATGGAATTAGCCGAAAATAGGATTCAAAGTGGGCGACATCGCCGATTCGTAAATATCGCCGAGGTCGCTAACTTTGCGAGAGCGTAATTCCATCAGTTTTTCCATCAAATTTTGTTGTTTTGGTGTCATTACAATCGGGAAAAGCTTCTCTATCATTTCATGAGAATTTTGGGAAGGGGGGGGGGGGTTGCGACACCAGGAGACAGACACCTCAGGATTTGGGGTTGCGACAGTCAAGGGGTTAAAGGAGGAATTTGGGATACTGGAAGTCTGGAGGGATGTCTAAGGTGTCATATCTGAGAACCTCTGCAAACACAGTGATTATTTATGAGTGATGGCGAAAATGTTGAATGATTTAAGCTTTTTCTTTCTTTGTGGGTCACCCTGCCTCGGTGGGAAACGGCCAATGTGGTAAAAAAAAAAAAAAAAAAAATCTAGACAATAATATGTGATCGATGCATGTGGGCATGTTCATCTCTCAGTGTGTAAATATATATCTGTGACCATTTCATTACTATTTCCATACCTAATCTTTGTGTCAAAACAACCAGTGGTTATGCAATTACAAGATGTATTCTTAATTATAAATATCAGAATATAAAACTACATAAATTTAATAAAAAACAGAAAAAATGGGTTATCTGAGAGTCTCGACATCTGCAAGCAGTTGGATTCCATGTATGTTGGTGTCACGTGAGCATCCAGTGCCAACTTCACCGCCTTATATCTCATTAAGTAATGACTCTGTGTTTTTATTTAGAAATTTAGAAAACTAACCACTTTTTTTTTACTTTTTTTAAATATTTGGAGCACTAGTGTAGATGCATTGATAAGTGCCATGACAGTTAAAGGTTAATGAATAGAAAATTCTGATACACTGACAAGATAAAAAGATTGATATGAGTAAAATACATCTTAACAAGTTTTAAGTTAATTTCCCATAAAAAAGGTATCAAGGCACTCTCTTCTCTTTGCTAGGTGATATAAGCTGCAATGTACCACTGAGCCAGAGTCAAGGTACCACCTTTTCCCTGCTATAAGGTTACATATATTGTAGTGTACCTCTGAGACTGATATGTTGTTGTATCACTGGGCTTGAGTCATGGTACCACCTTGTCCCTGCTAGGTTCATACGTTGTAGTGTAACATTGAACCAAGTCATGGGATACAGTGCCTCTGCTAAAAAATGATACATGTTGTAGTGTACCTCTGAGCCTGAGTCATGGGATACAGTGTCTGGTGGCTTCTTCACCTTCTCCACTTCTTTTCTTCTCTCCTTGGGCTTCTTGGTCTTGGCCTTCTTCTCAGCAGCAATGGGAGATTTGGTGGGCTTCTTCAATGGTGTAGAAGCAGGTGAGTCAGCTTTCTTTGGTATTTGTTTACTCTTAGTTGGAGATTTCTTTTTGGGAGAGACAACTGGTTCCTGCAACTAATATTTATTAGATGAGTAACAAAGAATATTCTGTATAGTACAACGAAAATTCTGCATTAACTTAATTCTTCATATACTATAAGGCACTAAAGTATTTAATTATTTTTTTTTCAACAAGTTGGTCGTCTCCCACCGAGGCAGGGTGACCCAAAAAAGAAAGAAAATCCCCAAAAAGAAAATACTTTCATCATTCAACACTTTCACCACACTCACACATTATCACTGTTTTTGCAGAGGTGCTCAGAATACAACAGTTTAGAAGCATATACGTATAAAGATACACAACATATCCCTCCAAACTGCCAATATCCCAAACCCCTCCTTTAAAGTACAGGCATTGTAATTCCCATTTCCAGGACTCAAGTCCGACTATATGAAAATAACCGGTTTCCCTGAATCCCTTCACTAAATATTACCCTGCTCACACTCCAACAGATCGTCAGGTCCCAAGTATCATTCGTCTCCATTCACTCCTATCTAACACGCTCATGCACGCTTGCTGGAAGTCCAAGCCCCTTGCCCACAAAACCTCCTTTACCCCCTCTTTCCAACCCTTTCGAGGACGACCCCTACCCCTCTTTCCTTCCCCTATAGATTTATATGCTTTCCATGTCATTCTACTTTGATCCATTCTCTCTAAATGACCAAACCACCTCAACAACCCCTCTTCTGCCCTCTGACTAATGCTTTTATTAACTCCACACCTTCTCCTAATTTCCACACTCCGAATTTTCTGCACAATATTTACACCACACATTGCCCTTAGACAGGACATCTCCACTGCCTCCAACCGTCTCCTCGCTGCTGCATTTACCACCCAAGCTTCACATCCATATAAGAGTGTTGGTACTACTATACTTTCATACATTCCCTTCTTTGCCTTCATAAATCCATCCGCCGACACGTCAACTCCCAAGTATCTGAAAACATTCACTTCTTCCATACTCCTCCTCCCCAATTTGATATCCAATTTTTCTTTATCTAAATCATTTGATACCCTCATCACCTTACTCTTTTCAATGTTCACTTTCAACTTTCTACCTTTACACACGTTCTCAAACTCATCCACTAACCTTTGCAATTTTTCTTTAGAATCTCCCATAAGCACAGTATCATCAGCAAAAAGTAACTGTGTCAATTCCCATTTTGAATTTGATTCCCCATAATTTAATCCCACCCCTCTCCCGAACACCCTAGCATTTACTTCTTTTACAATTCCATCTATAAATATCTTAAACAACCATGGTGACATTACACATCCCTGTCTAAGACCTACTTTTACCGGGAAGTAGTCTCCCTCTCTTCTACACACCCTAACCTGAGCCTCACTATCCTCATAAAAGCTCTTTACAGCATTTACTAACTTACCACATATTCCATATACTTGCAACATCTGCCACATTGCTCCTCTATCCACTCTATCATATACCTTTTCTAAATCCATAAATGCAATAAAAACTTCCCTACCTTTATCTAAATACTGTTCACATATATGCTTCAATGTAAACACTTGATCTACACATCCTCTACCCACTCTGAAGCCTCCTTGCTCTTCCGCAATTCTACATTCTGTCTTACCTCTAATTCTTTCAATTATAACCCTACCGTATACTTTTCCTGGTATACTCAGTAAACTTATTCCTCTATAATTTTTACAATATATTTTGTCCCATTTCCCTTTATATAAAGGGATTATACATGTTCTCTGCCAATCCCTAGGTACCTTCCCCTCTTTCATACATTTATTAAACAAAAGTACCAACCACTCCAACACTATATCCCCCCCAAAACTATATCCCCCCCATCAGTTCCAGCTGCTTTACCCCCTTTTATTCTCCGTAATGCCTCACGAACCTCCACCACACTTACATTCTGCTCTTCTTCACTCCTAAAAGATGGTATACCTCCCTGGCCAGTGCATGAAATTACCGCCTCCCTTTCTTCCTCAGCATTTAAAAGTTCCTCAAGATATTCTCGCCATCTACCTAATACCTCCCTCTCCCCATCTACTAACTACCCTACTCTGTTTTTAACTGACAAATCCATACTTTCCCTAGGCTTTCTTAACTTGTTAAACTCACTCCAAAATTTTTTCTTATTTTCATTAAAATTTCTTGACAGTGCCTCTCCCACTCTTTCATCTGCTCTCCTTTTGCACTCTCTCACCACTCTCTTCACCTTTCTTTTACTCTCCATATACTCTGCTCTTCTTATAACACTTCTGCTTTGTAAAAACCTCTCGTAAGCTACCTTTTTCTCTTTTATCACACCCTTTACTTCATCATTCCACCAATCACTCCTCTTTCCTCCTGCCCCCACCCTCCTATAACCACAAACTTCTGCCCCACATTCTAATACTGCATTTTTAAAACTATTCCAACCCTCTTCAACCTCCCCACTACTCATCTTTGCACTAGCCCACCTTTCTGCCAATAGTCGCTTATATCTCGCCCGAACTTCCTCCTCCCTTAGTTTATACACTTTCACCTCCCTCTTACTTGTTGTTGCCACCTTCCTCTTTTCCCATCTACCTCTTACTCTAACTGTAGCTACAACTAAATAATGATCTGATATATCAGTTGCCCCTCTATAAACATGTACATCCTGGAGCCTACCCATCAACCTTTTATCCACCAATACATAATCAAACTACTTTCATTACGTGCTACATCATACCTTGTATATTTATTTATCCTCAATTTCATAAAATATGTATTACTTATTACCAAATTTCTTTCTACACATAGCTCAATTAAAGGCTCCCCATTTACATTTACCCCTGGCACCCCAAATTTACCTACTACTCCCTCCATAACATTTTTACCCACTTTAGCATTGAAATTCCCAACCACCATTACTCTCACACTTGATTCAAAACTCCCCACGCATTCACTCAACATTTCCCAGAATCTCTCTCTCCTCTACACTTCTCTCTTCTCCAAGTGCATACATGCTTACTATAACCCACAAATATACAACAACAACAATCATCTCCCTTAAAATTATTATTATTTTATTATTATCACACTGGCCGATTCCCACCAAGGCAGGGTGGCCCGAAAAAGAAAAACTTTCACCATCATTCACTCCATCACTGTCTTGCCAGAAGGGTGCTTTACACTACAGTTTTTAAACTGCAACATTAACACCCCTCCTTCAGAGTGCAGGCATTGTACTTCCCATCTCCAGGACTCAAGTCCGGCCTGCCGGTTTCCCTGAACCCCTTCATAAATGTTACTTTGCTCACACTCCAACAGCACGTCAAGTATTAAAAACCATTTGTCTCCATTCACTCCTATCAAACACGCTCACGCGTGCCTGCTGGAAGTCCAAGCCCCTCGCACACAAAACCTCCTTTATCCCCTCTCCAACCTTTCGTAGGCCGACCCCTACCCCGCCTTCCTTCCACTACAGACTGATACACTCTTGAAGTCATTCTGTTTCGCTCCATTCTCTCTACATGTCCGAACGACCTCAACAACCCTTCCTCAGCCCTCTGGACAACAGTTTTGGTAATCCCGCACCTCCTCCTAACTTCCAAACTACGAATTCTCTGCATTATATTCACACCACGCATTGCCCTCAGACATGACATCTCCACTGCCTCCAGCCTTCTCCTCGCTGCAACATTCATCACCCATGCTTCACACCCATATAAGAGCGTTGGTAAAACTATACTCTCATACATTCCTCTCTTTGCCTCCAAGGACAAAGTTCTTTGTCTCCACAGATTCCTAAGTGCACCACTCACTCTTTTCCCCTCATCAATTCTATGATTCACCTCATCTTTCATAGACCCATCCGCTGACACGTCCACTCCCAAATATCTGAATACGTTCACCTCCTCCATACTCTCTCCCTCCAATCTGATATTCAATCTTTCATCACCTAATCTTTTTGTTATCCTCATAACCTTACTCTTTCCTGTATTCACCTTTAATTTTCTTCTTTTGCACACCCTACCAAATTCATCCACCAATCTCTGCAACTTCTCTTCAGAATCTCCCAAGAGCACAGTGTCATCAGCAAAGAGCAGCTGTGACAACTCCCACTTTGTGTGTGATTCTTTATCTTTCAACTCCACGCCTCTTGCCAAGACCCTCGCATTTACTTATCTTACAACCCCATCTATAAATATATTAAACAACCACGGTGACATCACACATCCTTCTCTAAGGCCTTTACTGGGAAAAAATTTCCCTCTTTCCTACATACTCTAACTTGAGCCTCACTATCCTCGTAAAAACTCTTCACTGCTTTCAGTAACCTACCTCCTACACCATACACTTGCAACATCTGCCACATTGCCCCCCTATCCACCCTGTCATACGCCTTTTCCAAATCCATAAATGCCACAAAGACCTCTTTAGTCTTATCTAAATACTGTTCACTTATATGTTTCACTGTAAACACCTGGTCCACACACCCCCTACCTTTCCTAAAGCCTCCTTGTTCATCTGCTATCCTATTCTCCGTCGTACTCTTAATTCTGTCAATAATAACTCTACCATACACTTTACCAGGTATACTCAGCAGACTTATCTCCCTATAATTTTTGCACTCTCTTTTATCCCCTTTGCCTTTATACAAAGGAACTATGCATGCTCTCTGCCAATCCCTAGGTACCTTACCCTCTTCCATACATTTATTAAATAATTGCACCAACCACTCCAAAACTATATCCCCACCTGCTTTTAACATTTCTATCTTTATCCCATCAATCCCGGCTGCCTTACCCCCTTTCATTTTACCTACTGCCTCACGAACTTCCCCCACACTCACAACTGGCTCTTCCTCACTCCTACAAGATGTTATTCCTCCTTGTCCTATACACGAAATCACAGCTTCCCTATCTTCATCAACATTTAACAATTCCTCAAAATATTCCCTCCATCTTCCCAATACCTCTAACTCTCCATTTAATAACTCTCCTCTCCTATTTTTAACTGACAAATCCATTTGTTCTCTAGGCTTCCTTAACTTGTTAATCTCACTCCAAAACTTTTTCTTATTTTCAACAAAATGTGTTGATAACATCTCACCCACTCTCTCATTTGCTCTCTTTTTATATTGCTTCACCACTCTCTTAACCTCTCTCTTTTTCTCCATATACTCTTCCCTCCTTGCATCACATCTACTTTGTAAAAACTTCTCATATGCTAACTTTTTCTCCCTTACTACTCTCTTTACATAATCATTCCACCAATCGCTCCTCTTCCCTCTCGCATCCACTTTCCTGTAACCACAAACTTCTGCTGAACACTCTAACACTACATTTTTAAACCTACCCCATACCTCTTTGACCCCATTGCCTATGCTCTCATTAGCCCATCTATCCTCCAATAGCTGTTTATATCTTACCCTAACTGCCTCCTCTTTTAGTTTATAAACTTTCACCTCTCTCTTCCCTGATACTTCTATTCTCCTTGTATCCCATCTACCTTTTACTCTCATTGTAGCTACAACTAGAAAGTGATCTGATATATCTGTGGCCCCTCTATAAACATGTACATCCTGAAGTCTACTCAACAGTCTTTTATCTACCAATACATAATCCAACAAACTACTGTCATTTCGCCCTACATCATATCTTGTATACTTATTTATCCTCTTTTTCTTAAAATATGTATTACCTATAACTAAACCCCTTTCTATACAAAGTTCAATCAAAGGGCTCCCATTATCATTTACACCTGGCACCCCAAACTTACCTACCACACCCTCTCTAAAAGTTTCTCCTACTTTAGCATTCAGGTCCCCTACCACAATTACTCTCTCACTTGGTTCAAAGGCTCCTATACATTCACTTAACATCTCCCAAAATCTCTCTCTCTCCTCTGCATTCCTCTCTTCTCCAGGTGCATACACGCTTATTATGACCCACTTCTCGCATCCAACCTTAACATTAATCCACATAATTCTTGAATTTACACATTCATATTCTCTTTTCTCCTTCCATAACTGATCCTTCAAAATTACTGCTACCCCTTCCTTTGCTCTAACTCTCTCAGATACTCCAGATTTAATCCCATTTATTTCCCCCCACTGAAACTCCCCTACCCCTTCAGCTTTGTTTTGCTTAGGGCCAGGACATCCAACTTCTTTTCATTCATAACATCAGCAATCATCTGTTTCTTGTCATCTGCACTACATCCACGCACATTTAAGCATCCCAGTTTTATAGTTTTTCTTCTTCTCTTTTTTAGTAAATGTCTACAGGAGAAGGGGTTAGTAGCCCATTGCTCCCGGTATTTTAGTCGCCTCATACGACACGCATGGCTTACGGAGGAAAGATTCTTTTCCACTTCCCCATGGACAATAGAAGAAATAAAGAAGAACAAGAGCTATTTAGAAAAAGGAGAAAAACCTAGATGTATGTATATATATATGCATGTGCGTGTCTGTGAAGTGTGACCAAAGTGTAAGTAGGAGTAGCAAGATATCCCTGTTATCTAGCGTGTTTATGAGACAGAAAAAGAAACCAGCAATCCTACCATCATGCAAAACAGTTACAGGTTTCTGTTTCACAGTCATCTGGCAGGATGGTAGTACTTCCCTGGGTGGTTGCTGTCTACCACCCTACTACCTATTACTATTATGGAAAGAAATCAATAAGAATAAAACCATTTTTTTTTTAAGAAATATTTATGGAACATAAAGAATTAAATATAACAAGAGCATTAAATGTAGTCCAAGATAAAAACAGTGATTCATGACCACCATCCTACATGTTGCACTACTTCTGAAACAGCAACTTTATGAATGCTTTATATCTCTCACAATACAATGCTTACTGGCAATTACTGAACCATAAGCATAACTTAGCTACAGTAATTATTATTCCCATGGAAACATTCGAGGTTCAAAATAGTACAGCATTTAGAGGGCCAAATTAATAACAAATTCACAACATGGTTTTCATAGACATCAATCAAATTAAATACATTTTCATTTTTTAATACTTTTATACATGAAGAAAGCAAGATATGAAACTACTAGATTTTTGAAAATCTTTTGCTAAGGCTCTTCACGACATTTTATCTATTTCAAATGTGAAAGATAGCTTCAAAACTGGTTATCTAAAGGGAAAACCATGAGAAGTCATAAAGAAAAATGCACCAAAATAACTTAACCTTACAAGATGATTGCTGTTTAAATGTAAAAGAACAATATTTGTTATAATACAAAATTTGGGAGCTAGCTTACACTACCACTAATTTTTACTGCTGTGAGCTGAATTTAAAGCTTAGTAAACTGGATTAAAAAATGGCAGATTATTGTTACTGTTGTGTTCAGTAGATACTTTAGTAAATGCACAGCTGAGGTGCTTGTTTTTTTATTAAGCAAGTAGTCAAACATTATGTGGGATACACAGAAATATCACAGCCAGAAGGATTGAAACCCACATTGGTTGCTGCCCACAAGTGTTGCTTAGCTCCCTTCATGATGTCTTAACCCTTTCAGGGTCCGTGCTGTAGATCTACGGCTTTACGTTCAGGGTCCAAACCGTAGATCTACGCCATGAGCTCAGCTCACTCTGATAAGCTGTGAGCAGTAAATTTGGGCCTAGATATGAGAGAATACATCTATGTGGTATGTGTGCACCACATAAAACAAATCCTGCAGCACACAGTGCATAAATGGAGAGAAAAAACTGAGACCGTAATTTTCGATTAAAACAGCAACTTTGCAGTGTTTTCTCGTATGTTTTCATAGTTGTATTTGCAATTTCTTGGTCTCATTTGATAGAATGGAAGATATACTACAGAAAAAGAGATGATTTTGATTGGTTTTAGTACTGGAAATGGCTTAAAACTGAGCTCAAAGTAGCGGAAATGTTAAATTTTGGCCGATGTTCAAGAGAAAACAAATGACCTCACAATTCTAATACATGACAGCTGGTGGGTCTAATATACATTCACAAATGTGGTGATATTATTTATATGATTATTACAGTATTGCATAACAGTAAATCTTCTATTTTTTTGGTTTGAATAAAAATTCATTATGTGAATAAAAAATCAAAATGAAATTCATTTGTAAAGCCTGAAAATGTAACTAATGAACAGAGGAAATGTTAGTTTAGTGCCAGGAATGCCTGCATTGTTTATTCTGGACCCTATTTTGAAATTGGAATATTCTGAACTTTGCATTAAATTGGCCAAATTACCAATTTCCGGTCACTTTATTCTGTAGTTGAAACAGTTGATTTGGCGATTTCTTGTGCTCAATCAACAGAATAGAAGTAATACTAGTGAAATAGCTAAGAATTTGTTTGACTGGAATACTGTAATTGGACTAAAATAGGAGTCAAAGTTGGCAAAATCACCGATGCATAAATATCGCTGGCACATCAAAATTCGCAAGAGCATAATTTCATAAATTTTCCATCAAATTCAATACTTTTTGTTTTATTACCTTCGGAAAAAGATTCTCTACCATTTCATAAGAAAAAATAACAAAATTATTTTTTGAATATTCTTGGACCCTGGTGCACACTTTCAAATTTGGCCTCTGGACCCTTAACCCTTTCAGGGTCCAAGGCCCAAATCTGGAGTCACGCACCAGTGTCCAAGAATTTTCAAAAAAAAAATTTGTTATTTTTTCTTATGAAATCGTAGAGAATCTTTTTGTGAAGGTAATAAAACAAAAAGTACGAAATTTGGTGGAAAATTGACGAAATTATGCTCTCGCGAATTTTGATGTGTCAGCGATATTTACGAATCGGCAATTTTGCCGACTTTGACTCCCATTTTAGGCCAATTACATTATTCCAATCAACCAAATTCTTAGCTATTTCACTAGTATTACTTCTATTCTATCGATTGAGCACAAGAAATCGCCAAGTCAACTGTTTCAACTACAAAATAAAGTGATCGGAAATTGTTAATTTGGCCAATTTAACACAAAGTTCAAAATATTCCAATTTCAAAATAGGGTCCAGAATGAACAATGTAGGCATTCCTGGCACTAAACTAACATTTCCTCTGTTCATTAGTTATGTTTTGAGGCTTTACAAATAAATTCCATTTTGATTTTTTATTCACATAATGAATTTTTATTCACACCAAAAAATAGAAGATTTACTGTTATGCAATACTGTAATAATTGTATAAATATCATCACCATATTTGTGAATGTATATTAGACCCACCAGCTGACGTGTATTAGACGTGTGAGGTCGTTTGTTTACTCTTGAATATCGGCAAAAATTTAACATTTCTGCTACTTTGAGCTCAGTTTCAAGCCATTTCCAGTGCTAAAACCAATCAAAATCATCTCTATTTCTGTAATATGTCTTCCATTCTATCAAA